>NW_026988571.1:1200000-1545901 GCF_030222135.1 Aotus nancymaae | reverse complement strand
AGATATTTCGCTGTGCTGACTGCTGTTTCTTGCATATGCCGGTAATGGGCTGAAAACGCCTGTTTTGGGACTCTGCAGAGAACGTGTTTGCAGACTGCTGAATCCACACACGGGTTTAACTCTGGAAGTTGAGTGCACACATTGACAACCGTTCTGTTAGATAGCTGCGTTTTGGATTTAGAAGCAGATATTTCCCTGTGCTGACTGCTGTTTTTTCCATATGCCGGTAATGGGCTGAAAACGCCTGCTTTGGGACTCTGCAGAGAAAGTGTTTGCAGACTGCTGAATCCACACACGGGTTTAACTCTGGAAGTTGAGTGCACACATTGACAACCGTTCTGTTAGATAGCTGCGTTTTGGATTTAGAAGCATATATTTCCCTGTGCTTACTGCTGTTTCTTCCATAGACCGGTAAAGGGCTGAAAACGCCTGTTTTGGGACTCTGCAGAGAAAGTGTTTGCAGACTGCTGAATCCACACACGGGTTCAACTCTGGAAGTTGAGCCCACACATTGACAACCGTTCTCTTAGATAGCTGCGTTGTGGATTTAGAAGCAGATATTTCCCTGTTCTTACTGCTGTTTCTTCCATATGCCGGTAAAGGGCTGAAAACGCCTGTTTTGGGACTCTGCAGAGAAAGTGTTTGCAGACTGCTGAATCCACACACGGGTTTGACTCTGGAAGTTGAGTGCACACATTGACAACCGTTCTTTTAGATAGCTGCGTTTTGGATTTAGAAGCAGATATTTCCCTGTGCTTACTGCTGTTTCTTCCATAGGCCGGTAATGGGCTGAAAACGCCTGTTTTGTGACTCTGCAGAGAAAGTGTTTGCAGACTGCTGAATCCACACACGGGTTCAACTCTGGAAGTTGAGTCCACACATTGACAACCGTTCTCTTAGATAGCTGCGTTTTGGATTTAGAAGCAGATATTTCCCTGTTCTTACAGCTGTTTCTTCCATATGCCGGTAATGGGCTGAAAACGCCTGTTTTGGGAATCTGCAGGGAAGTGTTTGCAGACTGCTGAATCCACACACGGGTTTAACTCTGGAAGTTGAGTACACACATTGACAACCGTTCTGTTAGATAGCTGAATTTTGTATTTAGAAGCAGATATTTCCCTGTGCTGACTGCGGTTTCTTCCATATGCCGGTAATGGGCTGAAAAGGCCTGTTTTGGGACTCTGCAGAGAAAGTGTTTGCAGACTGCTGAATCCACACACGGCTTTAACTCTGGAAGTTGAGTGCACACATTGACAACCGTTCTGTTAGATAGCTGCGTTTTGGATTTAGAAGCAGATATTTCCCTTTGCTTACTCCTGTTTCTTCCATATGCCGGTAATGGGCTGAAAACGCCTGTTTTGTGACTCTGCAGAGAAAGTGTTTGCAGACTGCTGAATCCACACACGGGTTCAACTCTGGAAGTTGAGTGCACACTTTGACAACCGTTCTTTTAGATAGCTGCGTTTTGGATTTAGAAGCAGATATTTCCCTGTGCTTACTGCTGTTTCTTCCATATGCCGATAATGGGCTGAAAACGCCTGTTTTGTGACTCTGCAGAGAAGGTGTTTGCAGACTGCTGAATCCACACACGGGTTTAACACTGGAAGTTGAGTGCACACATTGACAACCCTTCTGTTAGATGGCTGCATTTTGTATTTAGAAGCAGATATTTCCCTGTGCTTACTGCTGTTTCTTCCATATGCTGGAAATGGGCTGAAAACGCCTGTTTTGGGACTCTGCAGAGAAAGGGTTTGCAGACTGCTGAATCCACATACAGTTTTAACTCTCGAAGTTGAGTGCACACATTGACAACCGTTCTGTTAGATAGCTGCGTTTTGGATTTAGAAGCGGATATTTCCCTGTGCTGACTGCTGTTTCTTCCATATGCCGGTAATGGGCTGAAAACGCCTGTTTTGGCACTCTGCAGAGAAAGTGTTTGCAGACTGCTGAATCCACACACGGGTTTAACTCTGGAAGTTGAGTGCACACATTGACAACCGTTCTGTTAGATCGCCGCGTTTTGGATTTAGAAGCAGATATTTCCCTGTGCTTACTGCTGTTTCTTCCATATGCCTGTAATGGGCTGAAAACGTCTGTTTTGGGACTCTGCAGGGAAAGTGTTTGCAGACTGCTGAATCCACACACGGGTTTAACTGTGGAAGTTGAGTGCACACATTGACAACCGTTCTGTTAGATAGCTGTGTTTTGGATTTAGAAACAGATATTTCCCTGGGTTTACTGCTGTTTCTTCCATATGCCGGTAATGGCTGAAAACGCCTGTTTTGGGACTCTGCAGAGAAAGTGTTTGCAGACTTCTGAATCCACACACGGGTTTTACTCTGGAAGTTGAGTGCACACATTGACAACCGTTCTTTTAGATAGCTGCGTTTTGGATTTAGAAGCAGATATTTCCCTGTGCTTACTGCTGTTTCTCCAATAGACAGGTAATGGGCTGAAAACGCCTGTTTTGTGACTCTGCAGAGAAAGTGTTTGCAGACTGCTGAATCCACACACGGGTTCAACTCTGGAAGTTGAGCCCACACATTGACAACCGTTCTCTTAGATAGCTGCGTTTTGGATTTAGAAGCAGATATTTCCCTGTTCTTACTGCTGTTTCTTCCATATGCCGGTAATGGGCTGAAAACGCCTGTTGTGGGACTCTGCAGGGAAGTGTTTGCAGACTGCTGAATCCACACACGGGTTTAACTCTGCAAGTTGAGTGCACACATTGACAACCGTTCTGTTAGATAGCTGCGTTTTGGATTTAGAAGCAGATATTTCCCTTTGCTTACTGCTGTTTCTTCCATATGCCGGTAATGGGCTGAAAAGGCCTGTTTTGGGACTCTGCAAAGAAAGTGTTTGCAGACTGCTGAATCCACACACGGGTTTAACTCTGGAAGTTGAGTGCACACATTGACAACCGTTCTGTTAGATAGCTGCGTTTTGGATTTAGAAGCAGATATTTCCCTGTGCTTACTGCTGTTTCTTCCATATGCCGGTAATGGGCTGAAAACGCCTGTTTTGGGACTCTGCAGAGAAAGTGTTTGCAGACTGATGAATCCACACACGGGTTTAACTCTGGAAGTTGAGTGCACACATTGACAACCGTTCTGTTAGTTAGCTGCGTTTTGGATTTAGAAGCAGATATTTCCCTGTGCTGACTGCTGCTTCTTCCATATGCCGGTAATAGACTGAAAAGGCCTGTTCTGGGACTCTGCAGAGAAAGTGTTTGCAGACTGCTGAATCAACACACGGGTTTAACTCTGAAGTTGAGTGCACACATTGAAAACCGTTCTGTTAGATAGCTGCGTTTTGGATTTAGAAGCAGATATTTCCCTGTGCTTACTGCTGTTTCTTCCCTATGCGGGTAATGGGCTGAAAACGCCTGTTTTGGGACTCTGCAGAGAAAGTGTTTGCAGACTGCTGAATCCACACACGGGTTTAACTCTGGAAGTTGAGTGCACACATTGACAACCGTTCTGTTAGATAGCTGCGTTTTGGATTTAGAAGCAGATATTTCCCTGTGCTTACTGCTGTTTCTTCCATATGCCGGTAATGGGCTGAAAACGCCTCTTTTGAGACCCTGCAGGGAAGTGTTTGCAGACTGCTGAATCCACACACGGGTTTAACTCTGGAAGTTGAGCGCACATATTGACAACCGTTCCGTTAGATAGCTGCGTTTTGGATTTAGAGGCAGATATTTCCCTGTGCTGACTGCGGTTTCTTCCATATGCCGGTAATGGGCTGAAAAGGCCTGTTTTGGGACTCTGCAGAGAAAGTGTTTGCAGACTGCTGAATCCACACACGGGTTTAACTCTGGAAGTTGAGTGCACACATTGACAACCGTTCTGTTAGATAGCTGCGTTTTGGATTTAGAAGCAGATATTTCCCTGTGCTTACTGCTGTTTCTTCCATATGCCGGTAATGGGCTGAAAACGCCTGTTTTGGGACTCTGCAGAGAAAGTGTTTGCATACTGCTGAATCCACACACGGGTTTAACTCTGGAAGTTGAGTGCACACATTGACAACCGTTCTGTTAGATAGCTGCGTTTTGGATTTAGATGCAGATATTTCCCTGTCCTTACTGCTGTTTCTTCCATATGCCGGTAATGGTCTGAAAACGCCTGTTTTGTGACTCTGCAGAGAAGGTGTTTGCAGACTGCTGAATCCACACACGGGTTTAACACTGGAAGTTGAGTGCACACAATGACAACCCTTCTGTTAGATAGCTGAATTTTGTATTTAGAAGCAGATATTTCCCTGTGCTTACTGCTGTTTCTTCCATGTGCCGGTAATGGGCTGAAAACGCCTGTTTTGGGACTCTGCAGAGAAAGGGTTTGCAGACTGCTGAATCCACTCACAGTTTTAACTCTGGAAGTTGAGTGCACACATTGACAACCGTTCTGTTAGATAGCTGCGTTTTGGATTTAGAAGCAGATATTTCCCTGTGCTGACTGCTGATTCTTCCATATGCCGGTAATGGGCTGAAAACGCCTGTTTTGACACTCTGCAGAGAAAGTGTTTGCAGACTGCTGAATCCACATACGGGTTTAACTCTGGAAGTTGAGTGCACACATTGACAACCGTTCTGTTAGATAGCTGCATTTTGGATTTAGAAGCAGATATTTCCCTGTGCTTACTGCTGTTTCTTCCATATCCCGGTAATGGGCTGAAAACGCCTGTTTTGGGACTCTGCAGAGAAAGTGTTTGCAGACTGCTGAATCCACACACGGGTTTAACTCTGGAAGTTGAGTGCACACATTGACAACCGTTCTGTTAGATAGCTGCGTTTTGGATTTAGAAGCAGATATTTCCCTGTGTTTACTGCTGTTTCTTCCATATGCCGGTAATGGGCTGAAAACGCCTGTTTTGGTACTCTGCAGAGAATGTGTTTGCAGACTGCTGAATCCACACACCGGTTTAACTCTGGAAGTTGAGTGCACACATTGACAACCGTTCTTGTAGATAGCTGGGTTTTGGATTTAGAAGCAGATATTTCCGTGTGCTTACTGCTGTTTCTTCCATATGCCGGTAATGGGCTGTAAACGCCTGTTTTGGGACTCTGCAGAGAAAGTGTTTGCAGACTGCTGAATCCACACACGGGATCAACTCTGGAAGTTGAGTCCACACATTGACAACCGTTCTGTTAGATAGCTGCGTTTTGAATTTAGAAGCAGATATTTCCCTGTGCTAACTGCTGTTTCTTCCATATGCCGGTAATGGGCTGAAAACGCCTGTTTTGGGACTCTGCAGAGAAAGTGTTTGCAGACTGCTGAATCCACACACGGGTTTAACTCTGCAAGTTGAGTGCACACATTGACAACCGTTCTGTTAGAGAGCTGCGTTTTGGATTTAGAAGCAGATATTTCGCTGGGTTGACTGCTGTTTCTTCCATATGCCGGTAATGGGCTGAAAACGCCTGTTTTGGGACTCTGCAGAGAACGTGTTTGCAGACTGCTGAATCCACACACGGGTTTAACTCTGGAAGTTGAGTGCAAACATTGACAACCGTTCTGTTAGATAGCTGCGTTTTGGATTTAGAAGCAGATATTTCCCTGTGCTGACTGCTGTTTCTTCCATATGCCGGTAATGGGCTGAAAACGCCTGATTTGGGACTCTGCAGGGAAGTGTTTGCAGACTGCTGAATCCACACACCGGTTTATCTCTGGAAGTTTAGTACACACATTGAAAACCGTTCTGTTAGAAAGCTGCGTTTTGGATTTAGAAGGAGATATTTCCCTGCGCTGACTGCTGTTTTTTCCATATGCCGGTAATGGGCTGAAAACGCCTGCTTTGGGACTCTGCAGAGAAAGTGATTGCAGAATGCTGAATCCACACACGGGTTTAACTCTGGAAGTTGAGTGCACACATTGACAACCGTTCTGTTAGATAGCTGCGTTTTGGATTTAGAAGCAGATATTTCCCTGTGCTTACTGCTGTTTCTTCCATATGCCGGTAATGGGCTGAAAATGCCTGTTTTGGGACTCTGCAGAGAAAGTGTTTGCAGACTGCTGAATCCACACACCGGTTTAACTCTAGAAGTTGAGTGCACACATTGACAACCGTTCTGTTAGATAGCTGCGTTTTGGATTTAGAAGCAGATATTTCCCTGTGCTTACTGCTGTTTCTTCCATATGCCGGTAATGGGCTGAAAACGCCTGTTTTGGGACTCTGCAGAGAAAGTGTTTGCAGACTGCTGAATCCACACACGGGTTTAACTCTGGAAGTTGAGTGCACACATAGACAACCATTCTGTTAGATAGCTGCGTTTTGGATTTAGAAGCAGTTATTTTCCTGTGCTTACTGCTGTTTCTTCCATATGCCGGTAATGGGTTGAAAACGCCTGTTTTGGGACTCTGCAGAGAAAGTGTTTGCAGACTGCTGAATCCACACACGGGTTTAACTCTGGAAGTTGAGTGCACACATTGACAACCGTTCTGTTAGATAGCTGCGTTTTGGATTTAGAAGCAGATATTTACCTATGCTGACTGCTGTTTCCTCCATATGCCGGTAATGGGCTGAAAACGCCTGACTAGGGACTCTGCAGGGAAGTGTTTGCAGACTGCTGAATCCACACTCCGGTTTAACTCTGGAAGTTTAGTGCACACATTGAAAACCGTTCTGTTAGATAGCTGCGTTTTGGATTTGGAAGCAGATATTTCCCTGTGCTTTCTGCTGTTTCTTCCATATGCCGGTAATGGGCTGAAAACGCCTGTTTTGGGACTCTGCAGAGAAAGTGTTTGCAGACTGCTGAACCCACACACGGGTTTAACTCTGGAAGTTGAGTGCACACATTGACAACCGTTCTGTTAGATAGCTGCGTTTTGGATTTAGAAGCAGATATTTCCCTGTGCTTACTGCTGTTTCTTCCATATGCCGGTAATGGGCTGAAAACGCCTGTTTTGGAACTCTGCAGAGAAAGTGTTTGCAGACTGCTGAATCCACACACGGGTTTAACTCTGGAAGTTGAGTGCACACATTGACAACCGTTCTGCTAGTTAGCTGCGTTTTGGATTTAGAAGCAGATAATTCCCTGTGCTTACTGCTGTTTCTTCCATATGCCGGTAATGGGCTGAAAACGCCTGTTTTGGGACTCTGCAGAGAAAGTGTTTGCAGACTGCTGAATCCACACACGGGTTTAACTCTGGAAGTTGAGTGCACACATTGACAACCGTTCATTTAGATAGCTGGGTTTTGGATTTAGAAGCAGATATATCCCTGTGCTTACTGCTGTTTCTTCCATTAGCCGGTAAAGGGCTGTAAATGCCTGTTTTGGGACTCTGCAGAGAAAGTGTTTGCAGACTGCTGAATCCACACACGGGATCAACTCTGGAAGTTGAGTCCACACATTGACAACCGTTCTGTTAGATAGCTGCGTTTTCGATTTAGAAGCAGATATTTCCCTGTGCTTACTGCTGTTTCTTCCATATGCCGGTAATGGGCTGAAAACGCCTGTTTTGGGACTCTGCAGAGAAAGTGTTTGCAGACTGCTGAATCCACACACGGGTTTAACTCTGCAAGTTGAGTGCACACATTGTGAACCGTTCTGTTAGAGAGCTGCGTTTTGGATTTAGAAGCAGATATTTCCCTGTGCTTACTGCTGTTTCTTCCATATGCCGGTAATGGGCTGAAAACGCCTGTTTTGGGACTCTGCAGAGAAAGTGTTTGCATACTGCTGAATGCACACACGGGTTTAACTCTGGAAGTTGAGTGCACACATTGACAACCGTTCTGTTAGATAGCTGCGTTTTGGATTTAGATGCAGATATTTCCCTGTGCTTACTGCTGTTTCTTCCATATGCCGGTAATGGTCTGAAAGCGCCTGTTTTGTGACTCTGCAGAGGTGTTTGCAGACTGCTGAATCCACACACGGGTTTAACACTGGAAGTTGAGTGCACACAATGACAACCGTTCTTTTAGATAGCTGCGTTTTGGATTTAGTAGCAGATATTTCCCTGTGCTTACTGCTGTTTCTTCCGTATGCCGGTAATGGGCTGAAAACGTCTGTTTTGGGACTCTGCAGAGAATGTATTTGCAGACTGCAGAATCCAAACACGGGTTTATCTCTGGAAGTTGAGTGCACACATTGACAACCGTTCTGTTAGATAGCTGCGTGTTGGATTTAGAAGCAGATAATTCCCTGTGCTTACTGCTGTTTCTTCCATATGCCGGTAATGGGCTGAAAACGCCTGTTTTGGGACTCTGCAGAGAAAGTGTTTGCAGACTGCTGAATCCACACACGGGTTTAACTCTGGAAGTTGAGTGCACACATTGACAACCGTTCTTTTAGATAGCTGGGTTTTGGATTTAGAAGCAGATATTTCCGTGTGCTTACTGCTGTTTCTTCCATATGCCGGTAATGAGCTGTAAACGCCTGTTTTGGGACTCTGCAGAGAAAGTGTTTGCAGACTGCTGAGTCCACACACGGGATCAACTCTGGAAGTTGAGTCCACACATTGACAACCGTTCTGTTAGATAGCTGCGTTTTGAATATAGAAGCAGATATTTCCCTGTGCTAACTGCTGTTTCTTCCATATGCCGGTAATGGGCTGAAAACGCCTGTTTTGGGACTATGCAGAGAAAGTGTTTGCAGACTGCTGAATCCACACACGGGTTAACTCTGCAAGTTGAGTGCACACATTGACAACCGTTCTGTTAGATAGCTGCGTGTTGGATTTAGAAGCAGATATTTCCCTGTGCTGACTGCTGTTTCTTCCATATGCCGGTAATGGGCTGAAAACGCCTGATTTGGGACTCTGCAGGGAAGTGTTTGCAGACTGCTGAATCCACACACCGGTTTATCTCTGGAAGTTTAGTGCACACATTGAAAACCGTTCTGTTAGAAAGCTGCGTTTTGGATTTAGAAGGAGATATTTCCCTGCGCTGACTGCTGTTTTTTCCATATGCCGGTAATGGGCTGAAAACGCCTGCTTTGGGACTCTGCAGAGAAAGTGATTGCAGACTGCTGAATCCACACACCGGTTTAACTCTAGAAGATGAGTGCACACATTGACAACCGTTCTGTTAGATAGCTGCGTTTTGGATTTAGAAGCAGATATTTCCCTGTGCTTACTGCTGTTTCTTCCCTATGCCGGTAATGGGCTGAAAAGGCCTGTTTTGGGACTCTGCAGAGAAAGTTTTTGCAGACTGCTGAATCCACACACGGGTTTAACTCTGGAAGTTTAGTGCACACATTGAAAACCGTTCTGTTAGAAAGCTGCGATTTGGATTTAGAAGGAGATATTTCCCTGTGCTGACTGCTGTTTCTTCCATATGCCGGTAATGGGCTGAAAATGCCTGTTTTGGGACTCTGCAGAGAAAGTGTTTGCAGACTGCTGAATCCACACACCGGTTTAACTCTAGAAGATGAGTGCACACATTGACAACCGTTCTGTTAGATAGCTGCGTTTTGGATTTAGAAGCAGATATTTCCCTGTGCTTACTGCTGTTTCTTCCATATGCCGGTAATGGGCTGAAAAGGCCTGTTTTGGGACTCTGCAGAGAAAGTTTTTGCAGACTGCTGAATCCACACACGGGTTTAACTCTGGAAGTTTAGTGCACACATTGAAAACCGTTCTGTTAGAAAGCTGCGATTTGGATTTAGAAGGAGATATTTCCCTGTGCTGACTGCTGTTTCTTCCATATGCCGGTAATGGGCTGAAAAGGCCTGTTTTGGGACTCTGCAGAGAAAGTGTTTGCAGACTGCTGAATCCACACACGGGTTTAACTCTGGAAGTTGAGTGCACACATTCACAACCGTTCTGTTAGAAAGCTGCGTTTTGGATTTAGAAGCAGATATTTCCCTGTGCTTACTGCCCTTTCTTCCATAGGCCGGAATTGGGCTGAAAACGCCTGTTCTCAGACTCTGCACAGAAAGTGTTTGCAGTCTGCTCAATCCACACTCGGGTTTAATTCTGGAAGTTGAGTGCACACATTGACAACCGTTCTGTTAGATAGCTGTATTTGGATTTAGAAGCAGATATTTCCCTGTGCTTACTGCCCTTTCTTCCATAGTCCGGTATTTGGCTGAAAACGCCTGTTTTGAGACTCTGCACAGAAAGTGTTTGCAGACTGCTGAATCCACACACGGGTTTAACTCTGGAAGGTGAGTGCACACATTGACACCCGTTCTGTTATGTAGCTGCGTTTTGGATTTAGAAGCAGATATTTCCCTGTGCTTACTGCCCTTTCTTCCATAGGCCAGTATTGGTCTGAAAACACCTGTTTTGAGACTCTGCACAGAAAGTGTTTGCAGACTGCTGAAATCACACACGGGTTTAACTCTGGAAGTTGAGTGCACACATTGACAACCGTTCTGTTAGATAGCTGCGTTTTGGATTTAGAAGCAGAAATTTCCCTGTGCTTACTGCCCTTTCTTCCATAGGCCGGAATTGGGCTGAAAACGCCTGTTTTGAGACTCTGCACAGAAAGTGTTTGCAGACTGCTGAATCCACTCACGGGTTTAACTCTGGAAGTTGAGTGCACACATTGACAACCGTTCTGTTAGATAGCTGCGTTTTGGATTTAGAAGCAGATATTTCCCTGTGCTTACTGCCCTTTCTTCCATAAGGCGGGATTGGGCTGAAAACGCCTGTTTTCAGACTCTGCACAGAAAGTGTTTGCAGTCTGCTCAATCCACACACCGATTTAACTCTGGAAGTTGAGTGCACACATTGACAACCGTTCTGTTAGATAGCTGTCTTTTGGATTTAGAAGCAGATATTTCCCTGTGCTTACTACCCTTTCTTCCATAGGCCGGTATTGGCCTGAAAACGCCTGTTTTGAGACTCTGCACAGAAAGTGTTTGCAGACTGCTGAAATCACACACAGGTTTAACTCTGGAAGTTGAGTGCACACATTGACAACCGTTCTGTTAGATAGCTGCGTTTTGGATTTAGAAGCAGAAATTTCCCTGTGCTTACTGCCCTTTCTTCGATAGGCCGGAATTGGGCTGAAAACGCCTGTTTTGAGACTCTGCACAGAAAGTGTTTGCAGACTGCTGAATCCACTCACGGGTTTAACTCTGGAAGTTGAGTCCACACATTGACAACCGTTCTGTTAGATAGCTGCGTTTTGGATTTAGAAGCAGATATTTCCCTGTGCTTACTGCTGTTTCTTCCATATGCCGGTAATGGGCTGAAAACGCCTGTTTTGGGACTCTGCAGAGAAAGTGTTTGCAGACTGCTGAGTCCACACACGGGATCAACTCTCGAAGATGAGTCCACACATTGACAACCGTTCTGTTAAAAAGCTGCGTTTTGGATTTAGAAGCAGATATTTCCCTGTGCTTACTGCTGTTTCTTCCATATGCCGGTAATGGGCTGAAAACTCCTGTTTTGGGACTCTGCAGAGAAAGTGTTTGCAGACTGCTGAATCCACACACGGGTTTAACTCTGGAAGTAGAGTGCACACATTGACAACCGTTCTGTTAGAGAGCTGCGTTTTGGATTTAGAAGCAGATATTTCCCTGTGGTTACTGCTGTTTCTTGCACATGCCGGTAATGGTCTGAAAACGCCTGTTTTGGGACTCTGCAGAGAAAGTGTTTGCAGACTGCTGAATCCACACACGGGTTTAACTCTGGAAGTTGAGTGCACACATTGACAACCGTTCTCTTAGATAGCTGCGTTTTGGATTTAGAAGCAGATATTTCCCTATGCTGACTGCTGTTTCTTCCATATGCCGGTAATGGGCTGAAAACGCCTGATTAGGGACTCTGCAGGGAAGTGTTTGCAGACTGCTGAATCCACACTCCGGTTTAACTCTGGAAGTTTAGTGCACACATTGAAAACCGTTCTGTTAGATAGCTGCGTTTTGGATTTAGAAGCAGATATTTCCCTGTGCTGACTGCTGTTTTTTCTATATGCCAGTAATGGGCTAAAAACGCCTGTTTTGGGACTCTTCAGAGAAAGTGTTTGCAGAATGCTGAATACACGCACGGGTTTAACTCTGGAAGTTGAGTGCACACATTGACAACCGTTCTGTTAGATAGCTGCGTTTTGAATTTAGAAGCAGATATTTCCCTGTGCTCACTGCTGTTTCTTCCCTATGCCGGTAATGGGCTGAAAACGCCTCTTTTGGGACTCTGCAGAGAAAGTGCTTGCAGACTGCTGAATCCACACACGGGTTTAACTCTGGAAGTTGAGTGCACACATTGACAACCGTTCTGTTAGTTAGCTGTGTTTTGGATGTAGAAGCAGATAATTCCCTGTGCTTACTGCTGTTTTTTCCATATGCCGGTAATGGGCTGAAAACGCCTGTTTTGGGACTCTGCAGAGAAAGTGTTTGCAGACTGCTGAATCCACACACGGGTTTAACTCTGGAAGTTGAGTGCACACATTGACAACCGTTCTTTTAGATAGCTGGGTTTTGGATTTAGAAGCAGATATTTCCCTGTGCTTACTGCTGTTTCTTCCATATGCCGGTAAAGGGCTGTAAACGCCTGTTTTGGGACTCTGCAGAGAAAGTGTTTGCAGACTGCTGAATCCACACACGGGATCAACTCTGGAAGTTGAGTCCACACATTGACAACCGTTCTGTTAGATAGCTGCGTTTTCGATTTAGAAGCAGATATTTCCCTGTGCTTACTGCTGTTTCTTCCATATGCCGGTAATGGGCTGAAAACCCCTGTTTTGGGACTCTGCAGAGAAAGTGTTTGCAGACTGCTGAATCCACACACGGGTTTAACTCTGGAAGTTGAGTGCACACATTGACAACCGTTCTTTTAGATAGCTGGGTTTTGGATTTAGAAGCAGATATTTCCCTGTGCTTACTGCTGTTTCTTCCATATGCCGGTAAAGGGCTGTAAACGCCTGTTTTGGGACTCTGCAGAGAAAGTGTTTGCAGACTGCTGAATCCACACACGGGTTTAACTCTGCAAGTTGAGTGCACACATTGACAACCGTTCTGTTAGAGAGCTGCGTTTTGGATTTAGAAGCAGATATTTCCCTGTGCTTACTGCTGTTTCTTCCATATGCCGGTAATGGGCTGAAAAGGCCTGTTTTGGGACTCTGCAGAGAAAGTGTGTGCAGACTGCTGAATCCACACACGGGTTTAACTCTGGAAGTTGAGTGCACACATTGACAACCGTTCTGTTAGATAGCTGCGTTTTGGATTTAGAAGCAGATATTTCCCTGTGCTGACTGCTGTTCCTTCCATATGCCGGTAATGGGCTGAAAACGCCTGACTTGGGACACTGCAGGGAAGTGTTTGCAGACTGCTGAATCCACACACCGGTATAACTCTGGAAGTTTAGTGCACACATTGAAAACCGTTCTGTTAGAAAGCTGCGTTTTGGATTTAGAAGGAGATATTTCCCTGTGCTGACTGCTGTTTCTTCCATATGCCGGTAATGGGCTGAAAAGGCCTGTTTTGGGACTCTGCAGAGAAAGTGTTTGCAGACTGCTGAATCCACACACGGGTTTAACTCTGGAAGTTGAGTGCACACATTCACAACCGTTCTGTTAGAAAGCTGCGTTTTGGATTTAGAAGCAGATATTTCCCTGTGCTTACTGCCCTTTCTTCCATAGGCCGGAATTGGGCTGAAAACGCCTGTTTTCAGACTCTGCACAGAAAGTGTTTGCAGTCCTCTCAATCCACACTCGGGTTTAATTCTGGAAGTTGAGTGCACACATTGACAACCGTTCTGTTAGATAGCTGCGTTTTGGATTTAGAAGCAGATATTTCCCTGTGCTTACTGCCCTTTCTTCCATAGGCCGGTATTGGGCTGAAAACGCCTGTTTTGAGACTCTGCACAGAAAGTGTTTGCAGACTGCTGAATCCACACACGGGTTTAACTCTGGAAGGTGAGTGCACACATTGACAGCCGTTCTGTTATGTAGCTGCGTTTTGGATTTAGAAGCAGATATTTCCCTGTGCTTACTGCCCTTTCTTCCATAGGCCAGTATTGGTCAGAAAACACCTGTTTTGAGACTCTGCACAGAAAGTGTTTGCAGACTGCTGAAATCACACACGGGTTTAACTCTGGAAGTTGAGTGCACACATTGACAACCGTTCTGTTAGATAGCTGCGTTTTGGATTTAGAAGCAGAAATTTCCCTGTGCTTACTGCCCTTTCTTCCATAGTCCGGAATTGGGCTGTAAACGCCTGTTTTGAGACTCTGCACAGAAAGTGTTTGCAGACTGCTGAATCCACTCACGGGTTTAACTCTGGAAGTTGAGTGCACACATTGACAACCGTTCTGTTAGATAGCTGCGTTTTGGATTTAGAAGCAGATATTTCCCTGTGCTTACTGCCCTTTTTTCCATAAGCCGGGATTGGGCTGAAAACGCCTGCTTTCAGAGTCTGCACAGAAAGTGTTTGCAGTCTGCTCAATCCACACACCGATTTAACTCTGGAAGTTGAGTGCACACATTGACAACCGTTCTGTTAGATAGCTGTCTTTTGGATTTAGAAGCAGATATTTCCCTGTGCTTACTACCCTTTCTTCCATAGGCCGGTATTGGCCTGAAAACGCCTGTTTTGAGACTCTGCACAGAAAGTGTTTGCAGACTGCTGAATCCACACACGGGTTTAACTCTGGAAGTTGAGTGCACACATTGACAACCGTTCTGTTAGATAGCTGCGTTTTGGATTTAGAAGCAGATATTTCCCTGTGCTTACTGCCCTTTCTTCCATAGGCCGGTATTGGGCTGAAAACGCCTGTTTTGAGACTCTGCACAGAAACTGTTTGCAGACTGCTGAATCCACACACGGGTTTAACTCTGGAAGTTGAGTGAACACATTGACAACCATTCTTTTAGATAGCTGCGTTTTGGATTTAGAAGCAGTTATTTCCCTGTGCTTACTGCCCTTTCTTCCATATGTCGGTAATGGGCTGAAAACGCCTGTTTTGGGACTCTGCAGAGAAAGTGTTTGCAGACTGCTGAATCCACACACGGGTTTAACTCTGGAAGTTGAGTGCACACATTGACAACCGTTCTTTTAGATAGCTGGATTTTGGATTTAGAAGCAGATATTTCCCTGTGCTTACTGCTGTTTCTTCCATATGCCGGTAAAGGGCTGTAAACGCCTGTTTTGGGACTCTGCAGAGAAAGTGTTTGCAGACTGCTGAATCCACACACGGGATCAACTCCGGAAGTTGAGTCCACACATTGACAACCGTTCTGTTAGATAGCTGCGTTTTCGATTTAGAAGCAGATATTTCCCTGTGCTTACTGCTGTTTCTTCCATATGCCGGTAATGGGCTGAAAACGCCTGTTTTGGGACTCTGCAGAGAAAGTGTTTGCAGACTGCTGAATCCACACACGGGTTTAACTCTGCAAGTTGAGTGCACACATTGACAACCGTTCTGTTAGAGAGCTGCGTTTTGGATTTAGAAGCAGATATTTCCCTGTGCTTACTGCTGTTTCTTCCATATGCCGGTAATGGGCTGAAAACGCCTGACTTGGGACACTGCAGGGAAGTGTTTGCAGACTGCTGAATCCACACACCGGTTTAACTCTGGAAGTTTAGTGCACACATTGAAAACCGTTCTGTTAGAAAGCT
Organism: Aotus nancymaae; assembly: GCF_030222135.1. Classification (NCBI taxonomy): domain Eukaryota; kingdom Metazoa; phylum Chordata; class Mammalia; order Primates; family Aotidae; genus Aotus; species Aotus nancymaae. The sequence continues at coordinate 1,530,396 of NW_026988571.1, read as the reverse complement.
GCGTTTTGGATTTAGAAGGAGATATTTCCCTGTGCTGACTGCTGTTTCTTCCATATGCCGGTAATGGGCTGAAAAGGCCTGTTTTGGGACTCTGCAGAGAAAGTGTTTGCAGACTGCTGAATCCACACACGGGTTTAACTCTGGAAGTTGAGTGCACACATTCACAACCGTTCTGTTAGAAAGCTGCGTTTTGGATTTAGAAGCAGGTATTTCCCTGTGCTTACTGCCCTTTCTTCCATAGGCCGGAATTGGGCTGAAAACGCCTGTTTTCAGACTCTGCACAGAAAGTGTTTGCAGTCTGCTCAATCCACACTCGGGTTTAATTCTGGAAGTTGAGTGCACACATTGACAACCGTTCTGTTAGATAGCTGCGTTTTGGATTTACAAGCAGATATTTCCCTGTGCTTACTGCCCTTTCTTCCATAGTCCGGTATTTGGCTGAAAAGGCCTGTTTTGAGACTCTGCACAGAAAGTGTTTGCAGACTGCTGAATCCACACACGGGTTTAACTCTGGAAGGTGAGTGCACACATTGACAGCCGTTCTGTTATGTAGCTGCGTTTTGGATTTAGAAGCAGATATTTCCCTGTGCTTACTACCCTTTCTTCCATAGGCCAGTATTGGTCTGAAAATACCTGTTTTGAGACTCTGCACAGAAAGTGTTTGCAGACTGCTGAAATCACACACGGGTTTAACTCTGGAAGTTGAGTGCACACATTGACAACCGTTCTGTTAGATAGCTGCGTTTTGGATTTAGAAGCAGAAATTTCCCTGTGCTTACTGCCCTTTCTTCCATAGTCCGGAATTGGGCTGAAAACGCCTGTTTTGAGACTCTGCACAGAAAGTGTTTGCAGACTGCTGAATCCACACACGGGTTTAACTCTGGAAGTTGAGTGAACACATTGACAACCATTCTTTTAGATAGCTGCGTTTTGGATTTAGAAGCAGTTATTTCCCTGTGCTTACTGCCCTTTCTTCCATAGGCCGTTATTTGGCTGAAAACGCCTGTTTTGAGACTCTGCACAGAAAGTGTTTGCAGACTGCTGAATCCACACACGGGTTTAACTATGGAAGTTGAGTGCACACATTGACAACCGTTCTGTTAGATAGCTGCGTTTTGGATTTGGAGCAGATATTTCCCTGTGCTTACTGCCCTTTCTTCCATAGGCCGGTATTGGGCTGAAAACGCCTATTTTCAGACTCTGCACAGAAAGTGTTTGCAGTCTGCTCAATCCACACACCGATTTAACTCTGGAAGTTGAGTGCACCCATTGACAACCATTCTGTTAAATAGCTGCGTTTTGGATTTAGAAGCAGAAATTTCCCTGTGCTTACTGCCCTTTCTTCCATAGGCCAGAATTGGGCTGAAAATGCCTGTTTTGAGACTCTGCACAGAAAGTGTTTGCAGACTGCTGAATCCACACACAGGTTTAACTCTGGAAGTTGAGTCCACACATTGACAACTGTTCTGTTAGATAGTTGCGTTTTGGATTTAGAAGCAGATATTTCCCAGTGCTTACTGCCCTTTCTTCCATATGTCGGTAATGGGCTGAAAACGCCTGTTTTGGGACTCTGCAGAGAAAGTGTTTGCAGACTGCTGAATCCACACACGGGTTTAACTCTGGAAGTTGAGTGCACACATTGACAACCGTTCTTTTAGATAGCTGGGTTTTGGATTTAGAAGCAGATATTTCCCTGTGCTTCCTGCTGTTTCGTCCATATGCCGGTAAAGGGCTGTAAACGCCTGTTTTGGGACTCTGCAGAGAAAGTGTTTGCAGACTGCTGAATCCACACACGGGATCAACTCTGGAAGTTGAGTCCACACATTGACAACCGTTCTGTTAGATAACTGCGTTTTCGATTTAGAAGCAGATATTTCCCTGTGCTTACTGCTGTTTCTTCCATATGCCGGTAATGGGCTGAAAACGCCTGTTTTGGGACTCTGCAGAGAAAGTGTTTGCAGACTGCTGAATCCACACACGGGTTTAACTCTGCAAGTTGAGTGCACACATTGACAACCGTTCTGTTAGAGAGCTGCGTTTTGGATTTAGAAGCAGATATTTCCCTGTGCTTACTGCTGTTTCTTCCATATGCCGGTAATGGGCTGAAAACGCCTGACTTGGGACACTGCAGGGAAGTGTTTGCAGACTGCTGAATCCACACACCGGTTTAACTCTGGAAGTTTAGTGCACACATTGAAAACCGTTCTGTTAGAAAGCTGCGTTTTGGATTTAGAAGCAGATATTTCCCTGTGCTTACTGCTGTTTCTTCCATATGCCGGTAATGGGCTGAAAAGGCCTGTTTTGGGACTCTGCAGAGAAAGTGTTTGCAGACTGCTGAATCCACACACGGGTTTAACTCTGGAAGTTGAATGCACACATTCACAACCGTTCTGTTAGAAAGCTGCGTTTTGGATTTAGAAGCAGATATTTCCCTGTGCTTACTGCCCTTTCTTCCATAGGCCGGAATTGGGCTGAAAACGCCTGTTTTCAGACTCTGCACAGAAAGTGTTTGCAGTCTGCTCAATCCACACTCGGGTTTAATTCTGGAAGTTGAGTGCACACATTGACAACCGTTCTGTTAGATAGCTGCGTTTTGGATTTAGAAGCAGATATTTCCCTGTGCTTACTGCCCTTTCTTCCATAGTCCGGTATTTGGCTGAAAAGGCCTGTTTTGAGACTCTGCACAGAAAGTGTTTGCAGACTGGTGAATCCACACACGGGTTTAACTCTGGAAGGTGAGTGCACACATTGACAGCCGTTCTGTTATGTAGCTGCGTTTTGGATTTAGAAGCAGATATTTCCCTGTGCTTACTACCCTTTCTTCCATAGGCCAGTATTGGTCTGAAAACACCTGTTTTGAGACTCTGCACAGAAAGTGTTTGCAGACTGCTGAAATCACACACGGGTTTAACTCTGGAAGTTGAGTGCACACATTGACAACCGTTCTGTTAGATAGCTGCGTTTTGGATTTAGAAGCAGAAATTTCCCTGTGCTTACTGCCCTTTCTTCCATAGTCCGGAATTGGGCTGAAAACGCCTGTTTTGAGACTCTGCACAGAAAGTGTTTGCAGACTGCTGAATCCACACACGGGTTTAATTCTGGAAGTTGAGTGAACACATTGACAACCATTCTTTTAGATAGCTGCGTTTTGGATTTAGAAGCAGTTATTTCCCTGTGCTTACTGCCCTTTCTTCCATAGGCCGGTTTTGGGCTGAAAACGCCTGTTCTGAGACTCTGCACAGAAAGTGTTTGCAGACTGCTGAATCCACACACGGGTTTAACTATGGAAGTTGAGTGCACACATTGACAACCGTTCTGTTAGATAGCTGCGTTTTGGATTTGGAGCAGATATTTCCCTGTGCTTACTGCCCTTTCTTCCATAGGCCGGTATTGGGCTGAAAACGCCTATTTTCAGACTCTGCACAGAAAGTGTTTGCAGTCTGCTCAATCCACACACCGATTTAACTCTGGAAGTTGAGTGCACCCATTGACAACCATTCTGTTAAATAGCTGCGTTTTGGATTTAGAAGCAGAAATTTCCCTGTGCTTACTGCCCTTTCTTCCATAGGCCAGAATTGGGCTGAAAATGCCTGTTTTGAGACTCTGCACAGAAAGTGTTTGCAGACTGCTGAATCCACACACAGGTTTAACTCTGGAAGTTGAGTCCACACATTGACAACTGTTCTGTTAGATAGTTGCGTTTTGGATTTAGAAGCAGATATTTCCCTGTGCTTACTGCCCTTTCTTCCATAGGCCGGTATTGGGCTGAAAACGCCTGTTTTGAGACTCTGCAGAGAAAGTGTTTGCAGACTGCTGAATCCACACACGGGTTTAACTCTCGAAGTTGAGTGCACACATTGACAACCGTTCTGTTAGATAGCTGCGTTTATGATTTAGAAGCAGATATTTCCCTGTGCTTACTGCCCTTTCTTCCATAGGCCGGTATTGGGCTGAAAACGCCTGTTTTGAGACTCTGCACAGAAAGTGTTTGCAGACTGCTGAATCCACACACGGGTTTAACTCTGGAAAGTGAGTGCACACATTGACAGCCGTTCTGTTATGTAGCTGCGTTTTGGATTTAGAAGCAGATATTTCCCTGTGCTTACTGCCCTTTCTTCCATAGTCCGGTATTTGGCTGAAAACGCCTGTTTTGAGACTCTGCACTGAAAGTGTTTGCAGACTGCTGAATCCACACACGGGTTTAACTCTGGAAGGTGAGTGCACACATTGACAGCCGTTCTGTTATGTAGCTGCGTTTTGGATTTAGAAGCAGATATTTCCCTGTGCTTACTGCCCTTTCTTCCAAAGGCCGGTATTGGTCTGAAAACACCTGTTTTGAGACTCTGCACAGAAAGTGTTTGCAGACTGCTGAAATCACACACAGGTTTAACTCTGGAAGTTGAGTGCACACATTGACAACCGTTCTGTTAGATAGGTGCGTTTTGGATTTAGAAGCAGAAATTTCCCTGTGCTTACTGCCCTTTCTTCCTTAGGCCGGAATTGGGCTGAAAACGCCTGTTTTGAGACTCTGCACAGAAAGTGTTTGCAGACTGCTGAATCCACTCACGGGTTTAACTCTGGAAGTTGAGTCCACACATTGACAACCGTTCTGTTAGATAGCTGCGTTTTGGATTTAGAAGCAGATATTTCCCTGTGCTTACTGCTGTTTCTTCCATATGCCGGTAATGAGCTGAAAACGCCTGTTTTGGGACTCTGCAGAGAAAGTGTTTGCAGACTGCTGAGTCCACACACGGGATCAACTCTGGAAGATGAGTACACAAATTGACAACCGTTCTGTTAGATAGCTGCGTTTTGGATTTAGAAGCAGATATTTCCCTGTGCTTACTGCTGTTTCTTCCATATGCCGGTAATGGGCTGAAAACGCCTGTTTTGGGACTCTGCAGAGAAAGTGTTTGCAGACTGCTGAATCCACACACGGGTTTAACTCTTCAAGTTGAGTGCACACATTGACAACCGTTCTGTTAGAGAGCTGCGTTTTGGATTTAGAAGCAGATATTTCCCTGTGCTTACTGCTGTTTCTTCCATATGCCGGTAATGGGCTGAAAACGCCTGACTTGGGACACTGCAGGGAAGTGTTTGCAGACTGCTGAATCCACACACCGGTTTAACTCTGGAAGTTTAGTGCACACATTGAAAACCGTTCTGTTAGAAAGCTGCGTTTTGGATTTAGAAGGAGATATTTCCCTGTGCTGACTGCTGTTTCTTCCATATGCCGGTAATGGGCTGAAAAGGCCTGTTTTGGGACTCTGCAGAGAAAGTGTTTGCAGACTGCTGAATCCACACACGGGTTTAACTCTGGAAGTTGAGTGCACACATTCACAACCGTTCTGTTAGAAAGCTGCGTTTTGGATTTAGAAGCAGGTATTTCCCTGTGCTTACTGCCCTTTCTTCCATAGGCCGGAATTGGGCTGAAAACGCCTGTTTTCAGACTCTGCACAGAAAGTGTTTGCAGACTGCTGAATCCACACACGGGTTTAACTCTGGAAGTTGAGTGAACACATTGACAACCATTCTTTTAGATAGCTGCGTTTTGGATTTAGAAGCAGTTATTTCCCTGTGCTTACTGCCCTTTCTTCCATAGGCCGTTATTTGGCTGAAAACGCCTGTTTTGAGACTCTGCACAGAAAGTGTTTGCAGACTGCTGAATCCACACACGGGTTTAATTCTGGAAGTTGAGTGCACACATTGACAACCGTTCTGTTAGATAGCTGCGTTTTGGATTTACAAGCAGATATTTCCCTGTGCTTACTGCCCTTTCTTCCATAGTCCGGTATTTGGCTGAAAAGGCCTGTTTTGAGACTCTGCACAGAAAGTGTTTGCAGACTGCTGAATCCACACACGGGTTTAACTCTGGAAGGTGAGTGCACACATTGACAGCCGTTCTGTTATGTAGCTGCGTTTTGGATTTAGAAGCAGATATTTCCCTGTGCTTACTGCCCTTTCTTCCATAGTCCGGTATTTGGCTGAAATCGCCTGTTTTGAGACTCTGCACTGAAAGTGTTTGCAGACTGCTGAATCCACACACGGGTTTAACTCTGGAAGGTGAGTGCACACATTGACAGCCGTTCTGTTATGTAGCTGCGTTTTGGATTTAGAAGCAGATATTTCCCTGTGCTTACTGCCCTTTCTTCCAAAGGCCGGTATTGGTCTGAAAACACCTGTTTTGAGACTCTGCACAGAAAGTGTTTGCAGACTGCTGAAATCACACACAGGTTTAACTCTGGAAGTTGAGTGCACACATTGACAACCGTTCTGTTAGATAGCTGCGATTTGGATTTAGAAGCAGATAATTCCCTGTGCTTACTGCCCTTTCTTCCATAGGCCGGTACTGGGCTGAAAACGCCTGTTTTGAGACTCTGCAGAGAAAGTGTTTGCAGACTGCTGAATCCACACACGGGTTTAACTCTGGAAGTTGAGTGCACACATTGACAACCGTTCTGTTAGATAGCTGCATTTTGGATTTAGAAGCAGATATTTCCCTGTGCTTACTGCCCTTTCTTCCATAGGCCGGTATTGGGCTGAAAACGCCTGTTTTGAGACTCTGCACAGAAATTGTTGGCAGACTGGTGAATCCACACTCGGGTTTAACTCTGGAAGTTGAGTGCACACATTGACAACCATTCTTTTAGATAGCTGCCTTTTAGATTTAGAAGCAGATATTTCCCTGTGCTTACTGCCCTTTCTTCCATAGGCCGGTATTGGGCTGAAAACGCCTGTTTTGAGACTCTGCACATAAAGTGTTTGCAGACTGCTGAATCCACACACGGGTTTAACTCTGGAAGTTGAGTGCACACATTGACAACCGTTCTGTTAGATAGCTGCGTTTTGGATTTGGAGCAGATATTTCCCTGTGCTTGCTGCCCTTTCTTCCATAGGCCGGTATTGGTCTGAAAACGCCTGTTTTCAGACTCTGCACAGAAAGGGTTTGCCGTCTGCTCAATCCACACACCGATTTAACTCTGGAAGTTGAGTGCACCCATTGACAACCATTCTGTTAGATAGCTGCGTTTTGGATTTAGAAGCAGAAATTTTCCTGTGCTTACTGCCCTTTCATCCATAGGCCGGTATTGGTCTGAAAACGCCTGTTTTGAGACTATGCACAGAAAGTGTTTGCAGACTGCTGAATCCACACACGGGTTTAACTCTGGAAGTTGAGTGCACACATTGACAACCGTTCTGTTAGATAGCTGCGTTTTGGATTTAGAAGCAGAAATTTCCCTGTGCTTACTGCCCTTTCTTCCATAGGCCGGTATTGGGCTGAAAACGCCTGTTTTCAGACTCTGCACAGAAAGTGTTTGCAGTCTGCTCAATCCACACACCGATTTAACTCTGGAAGTTGAGTGCACACATTGACAACCATTCTGATAGATAGCTGCGTTTTGGATTTAGAAGCAGATATTTCCCTGTACTTACTGCCCTTTCTTCCATATGCTGGTATTGGGCTGAAAACGCCTGTTTTGAGACTCTGCACAGAAAGTGTTTGCAGACTTCTGAATCCACACATGGGTTTAACTCTGGAAGTTGAGTGCACACATTGACAACCGTTCTGTTTGGTAGCTCCATTTTGGATTTAGAAGCAGATATTTCCCTGTGCTTATTGCCCTTTCTTCCATAGGCCGGTATTGGCCTGAAAACGCCTGTTTTGAGACTCTGCACAGAAAGTGTTTGCAGACTGCTGAATCCACACACGGGTTTAACTCTGGAAGTTGAGTGCACACATTGACAACCGTTCTGTTAGATAGCTGCGTTTAGGATTTAGAAGCAGATATTTCCCTGTGCTTACTGCTCTTTATTCTATAGGCTGTTATTGGGATGACATCGCCTGCTTTGAGGCTCTGCACAGAAAGTGTTTCCAGACTGCTGAATCCACACACGGGTTAAACTCTGGAAGTTGAGTGCACACATTGACAACCATTCTGTTAGATAGCTGTGTTTTGGATTTAGAAGCAGATATTTCCCTGTGCTTACTGCCCTTTCTTCCATAGGCCGGTATTGGGCTGAAAACGCCTGTTTTGAGACTTTACACAAAAAGGGTTTGCAGACTGGTGAATCCACACTCGGGTTTAACTCTGGAAGTTGAGTGCACACATTGACAACCGTTCTGTTAGATTGCTCCGTTTTGGATTTAGAAGCAGATATATCCCTGTGCTTACTGCCCTTTCTTCCATAGGCCGGTATTGGGCTGAAAACGCCTGTTTTGAGACTCTACACAAAAAGGGTTTGCAGACTGGTGAATCCACACTCTGGTTTAACTCTGGAAGTTGAGTGCACACATTGACAACCGTTCTGCTAGATAGCTGCGTTTTGGATTTAGAAACAGAAATTTCCCTGTGCTTACTGCCCTTTCTTCCATAGGCCGGTATTGGGCTGAAAACGCCTGTTTTGAGACTCTGCCCAAAAAGTGTTTGCAGACTGCTGAGTCCACACACGGGTTTAACTCTGGAAGTTGAGTGCACACATTGACAACCGCTCTATTAGATAGCTGCGTTTTGGATTTAGAAGCAGATATTTCCCTGTGCTTACTGCCCTTTCTTCCATAGGCCGGTATTGGGCTGAAAACGCCTGTTTTGAGACTCTGCACAGAAAGTGTTTGCAGACTGCTGAATCCACACACGGGTTTAACTCTGGAAGTTGAGTGCACACATTGACAACCATTCTGTTAGATAGCTGCGTTTTGGATTTGGAGCAGATATTTCCCTGTGCTTACTGCCCTTTCTTCCATAGGCCGGTATTGGGCTGAAAACGCCTGTTTTCAGACTCTGCACAGAAAGTGTTTGCAGTCTGCTCAATCCACACACCGATTTAACTCTGGAAGTTGAGTGCACACATTGACAACCGTTCTGTTAGATAGCTGCGTTTTGGATTTAGAAGCAGAAATTTCCCTGTGCTTACTGCCCTTTCTTCCTTAGGCCGGAATTGGGCTGAAAACGCCTGTTTTGAGACTCTGCACAGAAAGTGTTTGCAGACTGCTGAATCCACTCACGGGTTTAACTCTGGAAGTTGAGTCCACACATTGACAACCGTTCTGTTAGATAGCTGCGTTTTGGATTTAGAAGCAGATATTTCCCTGTGCTTACTGCTGTTTCTTCCATATGCCGGTAATGAGCTGAAAACGCCTGTTTTAGGACTCTGCAGAGAAAGTGTTTGCAGACTGCTGAGTCCACACACGGGATCAACTCTGGAAGATGAGTACACAAATTGACAACCGTTCTGTTAGATAGCTGCGTTTTGGATTTAGAAGCAGATATTTCCCTGTGCTTACTGCTGTTTCTTCCATATGCCGGTAATGGGCTGAAAACGCCTGTTTTGGGACTCTGCAGAGAAAGTGTTTGCAGACTGCTGAATCCACACACGGGTTTAACTCTTCAAGTTGAGTGCACACATTGACAACCGTTCTGTTAGATAGTTGCGTTTAGGATTTAGAAGCAGATATTTCCCTGTGCTTACTGCTCTGTATTCTATAGGCTGTTATTGGGATGACATCGCCTGCTTTGAGGCTCTGCACAGAAAGTGTTTGCAGACTGCTGAATCCACACACGGGTTAAACTCTGGAAGTTGAGTGCACACATTGACAACCATTCTGTTAGATAGCTGTGTTTTGGATTTAGAAGCAGATATTTCCCTGTGCTTACTGCCCTTTCTTCCATAGGCCGGTATTGGGCTGAAAACGCCTGTTTTGAGACTTTACACAAAAAGGGTTTGCAGACTGGTGAATCCACACTCGGGTTTAACTCTGGAAGTTGAGTGCACACATTGACAACCGTTCTGTTAGATTGCTCCGTTTTGGATTTAGAGGCAGAAATTTCCCTGCGCTTACTGCCCTTTCTTCCATAGGCCGGTATTGGGCTGAAAACTCCTGTTTTCAGACTCTGCCCAGAAAGTGTTTGCAGACTGCTGAATCCACACACGGGTTTAACTCTGGAAGTTGAGTGCACACATTGACAACCGTTCTGTTAGGTAGCTCCATTTTGGATTTAGAAGCAGATATTTCCCTGGGCTTACTGCCCTTTCTTCCATAGGCCGGTATTGGGCTGAAAACGCCTGTTTTGAGACTCTGCACAGAAAGTGTTTGCAGACTGCTGAATCCACACACGGGTTTAACTCTGGACGTTGAGTGCACACATTGACAACCGTTCTGTTAGATAGCTGCGTTTTGGATTTAGAAGCAGATATTTCCCTGTGCTTACTGCTCTTTCTTCTATAGGCTGGTATTGGGATGAAATCGCCTGTTTTGAGACTCTGCACAGAAACTGTTTGCAGACTGCTGAGTCCACACACGGGTTTAACTCTGGAAGTTGAGTGCACACATTGACAACCGTTCTGTTAGATAGCTGCGTTTTGGATTTAGAAGCAGATATTTCCCTGTGCTTACTGCCCTTTCTTCCATAGGCCGGTATTGGGCTGAAAACGCCTGTTTTGAGACTCTGCACAGAAAGTGTTTGCAGACTGCTGAATCCACACACGGGTTTAACTCTGGAAGTTGAGTGCACACATTGACAACTGTTCTGCAAGATAGCTGCGTTTTGGATTTGGAGCAGATATTTCCCTGTGCTTACTGCCCTTTCCTCCATAGGCCGGTATTGGGCTGAAAACGCCTGTTTTCAGACTCTGCACAGAAAGTGTTTACAGTCTGCTCAATCCACACACCGATTTAACTCTGGAAGTTGAGTGCACACATTGACAACCGTTCTGTTAGATAGCTGCGTTTTGGATTTAGAAGCAGAAATTTCCCTGTGCTTACTGCCCTTTCTTCCATAGGCCGGAATAGGGCTGAAAACGCCTGTTTTGAGACTCTGCACAGAAAGTGTTTGCAGACTGCTGGATCCACACACGGGTTTAACTCTGGAAGTTGAATGCACACATTGACAAACGTTCTGTTAGATAACTGCGTTTTGGATTTAGAAGCAGATATTTCCCTGTGCTTACTGCCCTTTCTTCCATATGCTGGTATTGGGCTGAAAACGCCTGTTTTGAGACTCTGCACAGAAAGTGTTTGCAGACTTCTGAATCCACACACGGGTTTAACTCTGGAAGTTGAGTGCACACATTGACAACCGTTCTGTTAGGTAGCTCCATTTTTGATTTAGAAGCAGATATTTCCCTGTGCTTACTGCCCTTTCTTCCATAGGCCAGTATTGGCCTGAAAACGCCTGTTTTGAGACTCTGCACAGAATGTGTTTGCAGACTTCTGAATCCACACACGGGTTTAACTCTGGAAGTTGAGTGCACACACTGACAAACGTTCTGTTAGATAGCTGCGTTTTGGATTTAGAAGCAGATATTTCCCTCTGCTTACTGCTCTTTCTTCTATAGGCCAGTATTAGGATGAAATCGCCTGTTTTGAGACTCTGCACAGAAAGTGTTTCCAGAGTGCTGAATAAACACACGGCTTTAACTCTGGAAGTTGAGTGCACACATTGACAACCGTTCTGTTAGATAGCTGCGTTTTGGATTTAGAAGCAGAAATTTTCCTGTGCTTACTGCCCTTTCTTCCATAGGCCGGTATTGGGCTGAAAACGCCTGTTTTGAAACTCTACACAAAAAGGGTTTGCAGACTGGTGAATCCACACTAGGGTTTAACTCTGGAAGTTGAGTGCACACTTTGACAACCATTCTGTTAGATAGCTGCGTTTTGGATTTAGAAGCAGAAATTTCCCTGTGCTTACTGCCCTTTCTTCCATAGGCCGGTATTGGGCTGAAAACTCCTGTTTTCAGACTCTGCCCAGAAAGTGTTTGCAGACTGCTGAATGCACACACGGGTTTAACTCTGGAAGTTGAGTGCACACATTGACAACCGTTCTGTTAGATAGCTGCGTTTTGGATTTAGAAGCAGATATTTCCCTGTGCTTACTGCCCTTTCTTCCATAGGCCGGTATTGGGCTGAAAACGCCTGTTTTGAGACTCTGCACAGAAGGTGTTTGCAGACTGCTGAATCCACACACGGGTTTAACTCTGGAAGTTGAGTGCACACATTGACAACCGTTCTGTTAGATAGCTGCGTTTTGGATTTAGAAGCAGTAATTTCCCTGTGCTTACTGCCCTTTCTTCCATAGGCCGGTATTGGGCTGAAAACGCCTGTTTTCAGACTCTGCACAGAAAGTGTTTGCAGTCTGCTCAACCCACACAACGATTTAACTCTGGAAGTTGAGTGCACACATTGACAACCATTCTGTTAGATAGCTGCGTTTTGGATTTAGAAGCAGATATTTCCCTGTGCTTACTGCCCTTTCTTCCATATGCTGGTATTGGGCTGAAAACGCCTGTTTTGAGACTCTGCACAGAAAGTGTTTGCAGACTTCTGAATCCACACATGGGTTTAACTCTGGAAGTTGAGTGCACACATTGACAACCGTTCTGTTAGGTAGCTCCATTTTGGATTTAGAAGCAGATATTTCCCTGTGCTTACTGCCCTTTCTTCCATAGGCCGGTATTGGGCTGAAAACGCCTGTTTTGAGACTCTGCACAGAAAGTGTTTGCAGACTGCTGAATCCACACACGGGTTTAACTCTGGACTTTGAGTGCACACATTGACAACCGTTCTGTTAGATAGCTGCGTTTTGGATTTAGAAGCAGATATTTCCCTGTGCTTACTGCTCTTTCTTCTATAGGCTGGTATTGGGATGAAATCGCCTGTTTTGAGACTCTGCACAGAAACTGTTTGCAGACTGCTGAATCCACACACGGGTTAAACTCTGGAAGTTGAGTGCACACATTGACAACCGTTCTGTTAGATAGCTGCGTTTTGGATTTAGAAGCAGATATTTCCCTGTGCTTACTGCCCTTTCTTCCATAGGCCGGTATTGGGCTGAAAACGCCTGTTTTCAGACTCTGCTCAGAAAGTGTTTGCAGACTGCTGAATCCACACACGGCTTTAACTCTGGAAGTTGAGTGCACACATTGAGAACCGTTCTGTTAGATAGCTGCGTTTTGGATTTAGAAGCAGATATTTTCCTGTGCTTACTGCCCTTTCTTCCACAGGCCGGTATTGGGCTGAAAACTCCTGTTTTGAGACTCTACACAAAAAGGGTTTGCAGACTGGTGAATCCACACTCGGGTTTAACTCTGGAAGTTGAGTGCACACATTGACAACCGTTCTGCTAGATAGCTGCGTTTTGGATTTAGAAGCAGAAATTTCCCTGTGCTTACTGCCATTTCTTCCATAGGCCGGTATTGGGCTGAAAACGCCTGTTTTGAGACTCTGCCCAAAAAGTGTTTGCAGACTGCTGAGTCCACACACGGGTTTAACTCTGGAAGTTGAGTGCACACATTGACAACCGTTCTGCTAGATAGCTGCGTTTTGGATTTAGAAGCAGATATTTCCCTGTGCTTACTGCCCTTTCTTCCATAGGCCGGTATTGGGTTGAAAATGCCTGTTTTGAGACTCTGCACAGAAAGTGTTTGCAGACTGCTGAATCCACACATTGGTTTAACTCTGGAAGTTGAGTGCACACGTTGACAACCGTTCTGTTAGATAGCTGCGTTTAGGATTTAGAAGCAGATATTTCCCTGTGCTTACTGCTCTTTATTCTATAGGCTGTTATTGGGATGACATCGCCTGTTTTGAGGCTCTGCACAGAAAGTGTTTGCAGACTGCTGAATCCACACACGGGTTAAACTCTGGAAGTTGAGTGCACACATTGACAACCATTCTGTTAGATAGCTGTGTTTTGGATTTAGAAGCAGATATTTCCCTGTGCTTACTGCCCTTTCTTCCATAGGCCGGTATTGGGCTGAAAACGCCTGTTTTGAGACTTTACACAAAAAGGGTTTGCAGACTGGTGAATCCACACTCGGGTTTAACTCTGGAAGTTGAGTGCACACATTGACAACCGTTCTGTTAGATTGCTCCGTTTTGGATTTAGAGGCAGAAATTTCCCTGTGCTTACTGCTCTTTCTTCCATAGGCCGGTATTGGGCTGAAAACTCCTGTTTTCAGACTCTGCCCAGAAAGTGTTTGCAGACTGCTGAATCCACACACGGGTTTAACTCTGGAAGTTGAGTGCACACATTGACAACCGTTCTGTTAGATAGCTGCGTTTTGGATTTAGAAGCAGATATTTCCCTGTGCTTACTGCCCTTTCTTCCATAGGCCGGTATTGGGCTGAAAACGCCTGTTTTGAGACTCTGCACAGAAGGTGTTTGCAGACTGCTGAATCCACACACGGGTTTAACTCTGGAAGTTGAGTGCACACATTGACAACCGTTCTGTTAGATAGCTGCGTTTAGGATTTAGAAGCAGATATTTCCCTGTGCTTACTGCTCTTTATTCTATAGGCTGTTATTGGGATGACATCGCCTGCTTTGAGCCTCTGCACAGAAAGTGTTTGCAGACTGCTGAATCCACACACGGGTTAAACTCTGGAAGTTGAGTGCACACATTGACAACCATTCTGTTAGATAGCTGTGTTTTGGATTTAGAAGCAGATATTTCCCTGTGCTTACTGCCCTTTCTTCCGTAGGCCGGTATTCGGCTGAAAACGCCTGTTTTGAGACTTTACACAAAAAGGGTTTGCAGACTGGTGAATCCACACTCGGGTTTAACTCTGGAAGTTGAGTGCACACATAGACAACCGTTCTGTTAGATTGCTCCGTTTTGGATTTAGAGGCAGAAATTTCCCTGTGCTTACTGCCCTTTCTTCCATAGGCCGGTATTGGGCTGAAAACTCCTGTTTTCAGACTCTGCCCAGAAAGTGTTTGCAGACTGCTGAATCCACACACGGGTTTAACTCTGGAAGTTGAGTGCACACATTGACAACCGTTCTGTTAGATAGCTGCGTTTTGGATTTAGAAGCAGATATTTCCCTGTGCTTACTGCCCTTTCTTCCATAGGCCGGTATTGGGCTGAAAACGCCTGTTTTGAGACTCTGCACAGAAGGTGTTTGCAGACTGCTGAATCCACACACGGGTTTAACTCTGGAAATTGAGTGCACACATTGACAACCGTTCTGTTAGATAGCTGCGTTTTGGATTTAGAAGCAGAAATTTCCCTGTGCTTACTGCCCTTTCTTCCATAGGCCGGTATTGGGCTGAAAACGCCTGTTTTGAGACTCTGCACAGAAAGTGTTTGCAGTCTGCTCAATCCACACACCGATTTAACTCTGGAAGTTGAGTGCACACATTGACAACCATTCTGTTAGATAGCTGCGTTTTGGATTTAGAAGCAGATATTTTTATTTTCTTCCCTGTGCTTACTGCCCTTTCTTCCATATGCTGGTATTGGGCTGAAAATGCCTGTTTTGAGACTCTGCACAGAAAGTGTTTGCAGACTTCTGAATCCACACATGGGTTTAACTCTGGAAGTTGAGTGCACACATTGACAACCGTTCTGTTAGGTAGCTCCATTTTGGATTTAGAAGCAGATATTTCCCTGTGCTTACTGCCCTTTCTTCCATAGGCCGGTATTGGGCTGAAAACGCCTGTTTTTCAGACTCTGCTCAGAAAGTGTTTGCAGACTGCTGAATCCACACAACGGCTTTAACTCTGGAAGTTGAGTGCACACATTGAGAACCGATCTGTTAGATAGCTGCGTTTAGGATTTAGAAGCAGATATTTTCCTGTGCTTACTGCCCTTTCTTCCATAGGCCGGTATTGGGCTGAAAACTCCTGTTTTGAGACTCTACACAAAAAGGGTTTGCAGACTGGTGAATCCACACTCGGGTTTAACTCTGGAAGTTGAGTGCACACATTGACAACCGTTCTGCTAGATAGCTGCGTTTTGGATTTAGAAGCAGAAATTTCCCTGTGCTTACTGCCATTTCTTCCATAGGCCGGTATTGGGCTGAAAACGCCTGTTTTGAGACTCTGCCCAAAAAGTGTTTGCAGACTGCTGAGTCCACACACGGGTTTACTCTGGAAGTTGAGTGCACACATTGACAACCGTTCTGTTAGATAGCTGCGTTTTGGATTTAGAAGCAGATATTTTCCTGTGCTTACTGCCCTTTCTTCCATAGGCCGGTATTGGGCTGAAATCGCCTGTTTTGAGACTCTGCACAGAAAGTGTTTGCAGACTGCTGAATCCACACACGGGTTTAACTCTGGAAGTTGAGTGCACACATTGACAACCGTTCTGTTAGATAGCTGCGTTTTGGATTTGGAGCAGATATATCCCTGTGCTTACTGCCCTTTCTTCCATAGGCCGGTATTGGGCTGAAAACGCCTGTTTTCAGACTCTGCACAGAAAGTGTTTACAGTCTGCTCAATCCACACACCGATTTAACTCTGGAAGTTGAGTGCACACATTGACAACCGTTCTGTTAGATAGCTGCGTTTTGGATTTAGAAGCAGAAATTTCCCTGTGCTTACTGCCCTTTCTTCCATAGGCCGGAATAGGGCTGAAAACGCCTGTTTTGAGACTCTGCACAGAAAGTGTTTGCAGACTGCTGGATCCACACACGGGTTTAACTCTGGAAGTTGAATGCACACATTGACAAACGTTCTGTTAGATAACTGCGTTTTGGATTTAGAAGCAGATATTTCCCTGTGCTTACTGCCCTTTCTTCCATATGCTGGTATTGGGCTGAAAACGCCTGTTTTGAGACTCTGCACAGAAAGTGTTTGCAGACTTCTGAATCCACACACGGGTTTAACTCTGGAAGTTGAGTGCACACATTGACAACCGTTCTGTTAGGTAGCTCCATTTTTGATTTAGAAGCAGATATTTCCCTGTGCTTACTGCCCTTTCTTCCATAGGCCGGTATTGGCCTGAAAACGCCTGTTTTGAGACTCTGCACAGAATGTGTTTGCAGACTTCTGAATCCACACACGGGTTTAACTCTGGAAGTTGAGTGCACACATTGACAAACGTTCTGTTAGATAGCTGCGTTTTGGATTTAGAAGCAGATATTTCCCTCTGCTTGCTGCTCTTTCTTCTATAGGCCAGTATTAGGATGAAATCGCCTGTTTTGAGACTCTGCACAGAAAGAGTTTCCAGAGTACTGAATAAACACACGGCTTTAACTCTGGAAGTTGAGTGCACACATTGACAACCGTTCTGTTAGATAGCTGCGTTTTGGATTTAGAAGCAGAAATTTTCCTGTGCTTACTGCCCTTTCTTCCATAGGCCGGTATTGGGCTGAAAACGCCTGTTTTGAGACTCTACGCAAAAAGGGTTTGCAGACTGGTGAATCCACACTCGGGTTTAACTCTGGAAGTTGAGTGCACACTTTGACAACCGTTCTGTTAGATAGCTGCGTTTTGGATTTAGAAGCAGAAATTTCCCTGTGCTTACTGCCCTTTCTTCCATAGGCCGGTATTGGGCTGAAAACGCCTGTTTTGAGACTGTGCACAGAAAGTGTTTGCAGACTGCTGAATCCACACACGGGTTTAACTCTGAAAGTTGAGTGCACACAATGACAACCGTTCTGTTAGATAGCTGCGTTTTTGATTTAGAAGCAGATATTTCCCTGTGCTTACTGCCCTTTCTTCCATAGGCCGGTATTGGGCTGAAAACGCCTGTTTTCAGACTCTGCACAGAAAGTGTTTGCAGACTGCTGAATCCACACACGGGTTTAACTCTGGAAGGTGAGTGCACACATTGACAGTCGTTCTGTTCGGTAGCTGCGTTTTGGATTTAGAAGCAGATATTTCCCTGCGCTTACTGCCCTTTCTTTCATAGGCCGGTATTGGGCTGAAAACACCAGTTTTGAGACTCTGCACAGAAAGAGTTTCCAGACTGCTGAATCCACACACGGCTTTAAATCTGGAAGTCGAGTGCACACATTGACAGCCGTTCTGTTAGATAGCTGCGTTTAGGATTTAGAAGCATATATTTCCCTGTGCTTACTGCTCTTTATTCTATAGGCTGTTATTGGGATGACATCGCCTGCTTTGAGGCTCTGCACAGAAAGTGTTTGCAGACTGCTGAATCCCCACACGGGTTAATGAAAATGCCTGTTTTAAGACTCTACACAGAAAGTGTTTGCAGACTGCTGATCCACACACGGGTTTAACTCTGGAAGTTGAGTGCACACATTTACAACCGTTCTGTTAGATAGCTGCGTTTTGGATTTAGAAGCAGATATTTCTCTGTGGTTACAGCCCTTTCTTCCATAGGCTGGTATTGGGCTGAAAACGCCTGTTTTCAGCCTCTGCACAGAAAGTGTTTGCAGTCTACTCAATCCACACACCGATTTAACTCTGGAAGTTGAGTGCACACATTGACAACCATTCTGTTAGATAGCTGCGTTTTGGATTTAGAAGCAGATATTTCCCTGTGCTTACTGCCCTTTCTTCCATATGCTGGTATTGGGCTGAAAACGCCTGTTTTGAGACTCTTCACAGAAAGTGTTTGCAGACTTCTGAATCCACACATGGGTTTAACTCTGGATGTTGAGTGCACACATTGACAACCGTTCTGTTAGGTAGCTCCATTTTGGATTTAGAAGCAGATATTTCCCTATGCTTACTGCCCTTTCTTCCATAGGCCGGTATTGGCCTGAAAACGCCTGTTTTGAGACTCTGCACAGAAAGTGTTTGCAGACTCCTGAATCCACACACGGGTTTAACTCTGGAAGTTGAGTGCACACATTGACAACCGTTCTGTTAGATAGCTGCGTTTTGGATTTAGAAGCAGATATTTCCCTGTGCTTACTGCTCTTTCTTCTATAGGCTGGTATTGGGCTGAAAACGCCTGTTTTGAGACTCTTCACAGAAAGTGTTTTCAGACTGCTGAATCCTCACACGGGTTAAACTCTGGAAGTTGAGTGCTCACATTGACAACCGTTCTGTTAGATAGCTGCGTTTTGGATTTAGAAGCAGATATTTCCCTGTGCTTACTGCCCTTTCTTCCATAGGCCGGTATTGGGCTGAAAACGCCTGTTTTGAGACTCTACTCAAAAAGGGTTTGCAGACTGGTGAATCCACACTCGGGTTTAACTCTGGAAGTTGAGTGCACACATTGACAACCGTTCTGTTAGATAGCTGCGTTTTGGATTTAGAAGCAGAAATTTCCCTGTGCTTACTGCCCTTTCTTCCATAGGCCGGTATTGGGCTGAAAACGCCTGTTTTGAGACTCTGCCCAGAAAGAGTTTGCAGACTGCTGAATCCACACACGGGTTTAACTCTGGAAGTTGAGTGCACACATTGACAACCGTTCTGTTAGATAGCTGCGTTTTGGATTTAGAAGCAGATATTTCCCTGTGCTTACTGCCCTTTCTTCCATAGGCCGGTATTGGGCTGAAAACGCCTGTTTTGAGACTCTGCACAGAAAGTGTTTCCAGACTGCTGAATCCACACACGGGTTTAACTCTGGAAGTTGAGTGCACAGATTGACAACCGTTCTGTTAGATAGCTGCGTTTTGGATTTAGAAGCAGATATTTCCCTGTGCTTACTGCCCTTTCTTCCATAGGCCGGTATTTGCCTGAAAATGCCTGTTTTGAGACTCTGCACAGAAAGTGTTTACAGACTGCTGAATCCACACACGCGTTTAACTCTGGAAGTTGAGTGCACACATTGACAACCGTTCTGTTAGATAGCTGCGTTTTGGATTTGGAGCAGATATTTTCCTGTGCTTACTGCCCTTTCTTCCATAGGCCGGTATTGGGCTGAAAACGCCTGTTTTGAGACTCTGCACAGAAAGTGTTTGCAGACTGCTGGATCCACACACGAGTTTAACTCTGGAAGTTGAATGCACACATTGACAACCGTTCTGTTAGATAGCTGCGTTTTGGATTTAGAAGCAGATATTTCCCTGTGCTTACTGCCCTTTCTTCCATAGGCCGGTATTGGGCTGAAAACGCCTGTTTTGAGACTCTGCAGAGAAAGTGTCTGCAGACTGCTCAATCCACACACCGATTTAACTCTGGAAGTTGAGTGCACACATTGACAACCATTCTGTTAGATAGCTGCGTTTTGGATTTAGAAGCAGATATTTCCCTGTGCTTACTGCCCTTTCTTCCATAGGCCGGTATTGGGCTGAAAATGCCTGTTTTGAGACTCTGCACAGAAAGTGTTTGCAGACTGCTGAATCCACAGACGGGTTTAACTCTGGAAGGTGACTGCACACATTGACAACCGTTCTGTTAGGTAGCTGCGTTTTGGATTTAGAAGCAGATATTTCCCTGTGCTTACTGCCCTTTCTTCCATAGGCCGGTATTGGTCTGAAATCACCTGTTTTGAGACTCTGCACAGAAAGTGTTCCCAGACTGCTGAATCCACACACGGCTTTAACTCTGGAAGTTGAGTGCACACATTGACAACCGTTCTGTTAGAGAGCTGCGTTTTGGATTTAGAAGCAGATATTTCCCTGTGCTTACTGCCCTTTCTTCCATAGGCCGGTATTGGGCTGAAAACGCCTGTTTTCAGACTCTGCACAGAAAGTGTTTGCAGACTGCTGAATCCACACACGGGTTTAACTCTGGAAGGTGAGTGCACACATTGACAGTCGTTCTGTTCGGTAGCTGCGTTTTGGATTTAGAAGCAGATATTTCCCTGCGCTTACTGCCCTTTCTTTCATAGGCCGGTATTGGGCTGAAAACAGCTGTTTTGAGACTCTGCAGAGAAAGTGTTTGCAGACTGCTGAATCCACACACGGGTTTAACTCTGGAAGTCGAGTGCACACATTGACAACCGTTCTGTTAGATAGCTGCGTTTTGGATTAGGAGCAGATGTTTCCCTGTGCTTACTGCCCTTTCTTCCATAGGCCGGTATTGGGCTGAAAGCGCCTGTTTTGAGACTCTGCAGAGAAAGTGTTTGCAGACTGCTGAATCCACACACGGGTTTAACTCTGGAAGGTGAGTGCACACATTGACAGTCGTTCTGTTCGGTAGCTGCGTTTTGGATTTAGAAGCAGATATTTCCCTGCGCTTACTGCCCTTTCTTTCATAGGCCGGTATTGGGCTGAAAACACCTGTTTTGAGACTCTGCAGAGAAAGTGTTTGCAGACTGCTGAATCCACACACGGGTTTAACTCTGGAAGTCGAGTGCACACATTGACAACCGTTCTGTTAGATAGCTGCGTTTTGGATTAGGAGCAGATGTTTCCCTGTGCTTACTGCCCTTTCTTCCATAGGCCGGTATTGGGCTGAAAGCGCCTGTTTTGAGACTCTGCAGAGAAAGTGTTTGCAGACTGCTGAATCCACACACGGGTTTAACTCTGGAAGTTGAGTGCACACATTGACAACCGTTCTGTTAGATAGCTGCATTTTGGATTTAGAAGCAGATATTTCCCTGTGCTTACTGCCCTTTCTTCCATAGGCCGGTATTGGGCTGAAAACGCCTGTTTTGAGACTCTGCACAGAAAGTGTTGGCAGACTGGTGAATCCACACTCGGGTTTAACTCTGGAAGTTGAGTGCACACATTGACAAGTGTTCTGTTACATAGCTGCGTTTTGGATTTAGAAGCAGAAATTTCCCTGTGCTTACTGCCCTTTCTTCCATAGGCCGGTATTGGGCTGAAAACGCCTGTTTTGAGACTCTGCACAGAAGGTGTTTGCAGACTGCTGAATCCACACACGGGTTTAACTCTGGAAGCTGAGTGCACACATTGACAACCGTTCTGTTAGGTAGCTCCATTTTGGATTTAGAAGCAGATATTTCCCTGTGCTTACTGCCCTTTCTTCCATAGGCCGGTATTGGGCTGAAAACGCCTGTTTTGAGACTCTGCACAGAAAGTGTTTGCAGACTTCTGAATCCACACATGGGTTTAACTCTGGAAGTTGAGTGCACACATTGACAACCGTTCTGTTAGGTAGCTCCATTTTGGATTTAGAAGCAGATATTTCCTGTGCTTACTGCCCTTTCTTCCATAGGCCGGTATTGGGCTGAAAACGCCTGTTTTGAGAATCTGCACAGAAAGTGTTTGCAGACTGCTGAATCCACACACGGGTTTAACTCTGGACGTTGAGTGCACACATTGACAACCGTTCTGTTAGATAGCTGCGTTTTGGATTTAGAAGCAGATATTTCCCTGTGCTTACTGCTCTTTCTTCTATAGGCTGGTATTGGGATGAAATCGCCTGTTTTGAGACTCTGCACAGAAACTGTTTGCAGACTGCTGAATCCACACACGGGTTAAACTCTGGAAGTTGAGTGCACACATTGACAACCGTTCTGTTAGATAGCTGCGTTTTGGATTTAGAAGCAGATATTTCCGTGTGCTTACTGCCTTTTCTTCCATAGGCCGGTACTGGGCTGAAAACGCCTGTTTTGAGACTCTGCTCAGAAAGTGTTGGCAGACTGCTGAATCCACACACGGCTTTAACTCTGGAAGCTGAGTGCACACATTGAGAACCGTTCTGTTAGATAGCTGCGTTTTGGATTTAGAAGCAGATATTTTCCTGTGCTTACTGCCCTTTCTTTCATAGGCCGGTATTGGGCTGAAAACTCCTGTTTTGAGACTCTACACAAAAAGGGTTTGCAGACTGGTGAATCCACACTCGGGTTTAACTCTGGAAGTTGAGTGCACACATTGACAACCGTTCTGCTAGATAGCTGCGTTTTGGATTTAGAAGCAGAAATTTCCCTGTGCTTACTGCCCTTTCTTCAATATGCTGGTATTGGGCTGAAAACGCCTGTTTTGAGACTCTTCACAGAAAGTGTTTGCAGACTTCTGAATCCACACATGGGTTTAACTCTGGATGTTGAGTGCACACATTGACAACCGTTCTGTTAGGTAGCTCCATTTTGGATTTAGAAGCAGATATTTCCCTATGCTTACTGCCCTTTCTTCCATAGGCCGGTATTGGCCTGAAAACGCCTGTTTTGAGACTCTGCACAGAAAGTGTTTGCAGACTCCTGAATCCACACACGGGTTTAACTCTGGAAGTTGAGTGCACACATTGACAACCGTTCTGTTAGATAGCTGCGTTTTGGATTTAGAAGCAGATATTTCCCTGTGCTTACTGCTCTTTCTTCTATAGGCTGGTATTGGGCTGAAAACGCCTGTTTTGAGACTCTTCACAGAAAGTGTTTTCAGACTGCTGAATCCTCACACGGGTTAAACTCTGGAAGTTGAGTGCTCACATTGACAACCGTTCTGTTAGATAGCTGCGTTTTGGATTTAGAAGCAGATATTTCCCTGTTCTTACTGCCCTTTCTTCCATAGGCCGGTATTGGGCTGAAAACGCCTGTTTTGAGACTCTACTCAAAAAGGGTTTGCAGACAGGTGAATCCACACTCGGGTTTAACTCTGGAAGTTGAGTGCACACATTGACAACCGTTCTGTTAGATAGCTGCGTTTTGGATTTAGAAGCAGAAATTTCCCTGTGCTTACTGCCCTTTCTTCCATAGGCCGGTATTAGGCTGAAAACGCCTGTTTTGAGACTCTGCCCAGAAAGAGTTTGCAGACTGCTGAATCCACACACGGGTTTAACTCTGGAAGTTGAGTGCACACATTGACAACCGTTCTGTTAGATAGCTGCGTTTTGGATTTAGAAGCAGATATTTCCCTGTGCTTACTGCCCTTTCTTCCATAGGCCGGTATTGGGCTGAAAACGCCTGTTTTGAGACTCTGCACAGAAAGTGTTTCCAGACTGCTGAATCCACACACGGGTTTAACTCTGGAAGTTGAGTGCACAGATTGACAACCGTTCTGTTAGATAGCTGCGTTTTGGATTTAGAAGCAGATATTTCCCTGTGCTTACTGCCCTTTCTTCCATAGGCCGGTATTGGGCTGAAAACGCCTGTTTTCAGACTCTGCACAGAAAGTGTTTGCAGACTGCTGAATCCACACACGGGTTTAACTCTGGAAGGTGAGTGCACACATTGACAGTCGTTCTGTTCGGTAGCTGCGTTTTGGATTTAGAAGCAGATATTTCCCTGCGCTTACTGCCCTTTCTTTCATAGGCCGGTATTGGGCTGAAAACACCTGTTTTGAGACTCTGCAGAGAAAGTGTTTGCAGACTGCTGAATCCACACACGGGTTTAACTCTGGAAGTCGAGTGCACACATTGACAACCGTTCTGTTAGATAGCTGCGTTCTGGATTTAGAAGCAGATGTTTCCCTGTGCTTACTGCCCTTTCTTCCATAGGCCGGTATTGGGCTGAAAGCGCCTGTTTTGAGACTCTGCAGAGAAAGTGTTTGCAGACTGCTGAATCCACACACGGGTTTAACTCTGGAAGTTGAGTGCACACATTGACAACCGTTCTGTTAGATAGCTGCATTTTGGATTTAGAAGCAGATATTTCCCTGTGCTTACTGCCCTTTCTTCCATAGGCCGGTATTGGGCTGAAAACGCCTGTTTTGAGACTCTGCACAGAAAGTGTTGGCAGACTGGTGAATCCACACTCGGGTTTAACTCTGGAAGTTGAGTGCACACATTGACAAGTGTTCTGTTACATAGCTGCGTTTTGGATTTAGAAGCAGAAATTTCCCTGTGCTTACTGCCCTTTCTTCCATAGGCCGGTATTGGGCTGAAAACGCCTGTTTTCAGACTCTGCACAGAAAGTGTTTGCAGTCTGCTCAATCCACACACCGATTTAACTCTGGAAGCTGAGTGCACACATTGACAACCATTCTGATAGATAGCTGCGTTTTGGATTTAGAAGCAGATATTTC
Organism: Aotus nancymaae; assembly: GCF_030222135.1. Classification (NCBI taxonomy): domain Eukaryota; kingdom Metazoa; phylum Chordata; class Mammalia; order Primates; family Aotidae; genus Aotus; species Aotus nancymaae. Next base: position 1,505,882 of record NW_026988571.1, on the reverse strand, counting down.
CCTGTGCTTACTGCCCTTTCTTCCATATGCTGGTATTGGGCTGAAAACGCCTGTTTTGAGACTCTGCACAGAAAGTGTTTGCAGACTTCTGAATCCACACATGGGTTTAACTCTGGAAGTTGAGTGCACACATTGACAACCGTTCTGTTAGGTAGCTCCATTTTGGATTTAGAAGCAGATATTTCCCTGTGCTTACTGCCCTTTCTTCCATAGGCCGGTATTGGCCTGAAAACGCCTGTTTTGAGACTCTGCACAGAAAGTGTTTGCAGACTGCTGAATCCACACACGGGTTTAACTCTGGAAGTTGAGTGCACACATTGACAACCGTTCTGTTAGATAGCTGCGTTTAGGATTTAGAAGCAGATATTTCCCTGTGCTTACTGCTCTTTATTCTATAGGCTGTTATTGGGATGACATCGCCTGCTTTGAGGCTCTGCACAGAAAGTGTTTGCAGACTGCTGAATCCACACACGGGTTAAACTCTGGAAGTTGAGTGCACACATTGACAACCGTTCTGTTAGATAGCTGTGTTTTGGATTTAGAAGCAGATATTTCCCTGTGCTTACTGCCCTTTCTTCCATAGGCCGGTATTGGGCTGAAAACGCCTGTTTTGAGACTCTACACAAAAGGGTTTGCAGACTGGTGAATCCACACTCGGGTTTAACTCTGGAAGTTGAGTGGACACATTGACAACCGTTCTGTTAGATAGATGCGTTTTGGATTTAGAAGCAGAAATTTCCCTGTGCTTACTGCCCTTTCTTCCATAGTCCGGTATTGGGCTGAAAACGCCTGTTTTTAGACTCTGCACAGAAAGTGTTTGCAGACTGCTGAATCCACACACGGGTTTAACTCTGGAAGTTGAGTGCACACATTGACAACCGTTCTGTTAGATAGCTGCGTTTTGGATTTAGAAGCAGAAATTTCCCTGTGCTTACTGCCCTTTCTTCCATAGGCCGGTATTGGGCTGAAAATGCCTGTTTTCAGACTCTGCACAGAAAGTGTTTGCAGTCTGCTCAATCCACACACCGATTTAACTCTGGAAGTTGAGTGCACACATTGACAACCATTCTGTTAGATAGCTGCGTTTTGGATTTAGAAGCAGATATTTCCCTGTGCTTACTGCCCTTTCTTCCATATGCTGGTATTGGGCTGAAAACGCCTGTTTTGAGACTCTGCACAGAAAGTGTTTGCAGACTTCTGAATCCACACACGGGTTTAACTCTGGAAGTTGAGTGCACACATTGACAACCGTTCTGTTAGGTAGCTCCATTTTGGATTTAGAAGCAGATATTTCCCTGTGCTTACTGCCCTTTCTTCCATAGGCCGGTATTGGCCTGAAAACGCCTGTTTTGAGACTCTGCACAGAAAGTGTTTTCAGACTGCTGAATCCACACACGGGTTTAACTCTGGAAGTTGAGTGCACACATTGACAACCGTTCTGTTAGATAGCTGCGTTTAGGATTTAGAAGCAGATATTTCCCTGTTCTTACTGCTCTTTATTCTATAGGCTGTTATTGGGATGACATCGCCTGCTTTGAGGCTCTGCACAGAAAGTGTTTGCAGACTGCTGAATCCACACACGGGTTAAACTCTGGAAGTTGAGTGCACACATTGACAACCGTTCTCTTAGATAGCTGTGTTTTGGATTTAGAAGCAGATATTTCCCTGTGCTTACTGCCCTTTCTTCCATAGGCCGGTATTGGGCTGAAAACGCCTGTTTTGAGACTCTACACAAAAAGGGTTTGCAGACTGGTGAATCCACACTCGGGTTTAACTCTGGAAGTTGAGTGGACACATTGACAACCGTTCTGTTAGATAGATGCGTTTTGGATTTAGAAGCAGAAATTTCCCTGTGCTTACTGCCCTTTCTTCCATAGTCCGGTATTGGGCTGAAAACGCCTGTTTTTAGACTCTGCACAGAAAGTGTTTGCAGACTGCTGAATCCGAACACGGGTTTAACTCTGGAAGTTGAGTGCACACATTGACAACCGTTCTGTTAGATAGCTGCGTTTTGGATTTAGAAGCAGAAATTTCCCTGTGCTTACTGCCCTTTCTTCCATAGGCCGGTATTGGGCTGAAAATGCCTGTTTTCAGACTCTGCACAGAAAGTGTTTGCAGTCTGCTCAATCCACACACCGATTTAACTCTGGAAGTTGAGTGCACACATTGACAGCCGTTCTGTTATGTAGCTGCGTTTTGGATTTAGAAGCAGATATTTCCCTTTGCTTACTGCCCTTTCTTCCATATGCTGGTATTGGGCTGAAAACGCCTGTTTTGAGACTCTGCACAGAAAGTGTTTGCAGACTTCTGAATCCACACACGGGTTTAACTCTGGAAGTTGAGTGCACACATTGACAACCGTTCTGTTAGGTAGCTCCATTTTGAATTTAGAAGCAGATATTTCCCTGTGCTTACTGCCCTTTCTTCCATAGGACGGTATTGGCCTGAAAACGCCTGTTTTGAGACTCTGTACAGAAAGTGTTTGCAGACTGCTGAATCCACACACGGGTTAAACTCTGGAAGTTGAGTGCACACATTGACAACCGTTCTGTTAGATAGCTGCGTTTTGGATTTAGAAGCAGATATTTCCCTGTGCTTACTGCTCTTTCTTCCATAGGCCGGAATTGGGCTGAAAAAGCCTGTTTTGAGACTCTGCTCAGAAAGTGTATGCAGACTGCTGAATCCACACACGGCTTTAACTCTGGAAGTTGAGTGCACACATTGACAACCGTTCTGTTAGATAGCTGCGTTTTGGATTTAGAAGCCGATATTTTCCTGTGCTTACTGCCCTTTCTTCCATAGGCCGGTATTGGGCTGAAAACGCCTGTTTTGAGACTCTACTCAAAAAGGGTTTGCAGACTGGTGAATCCACACTCGGGTTTAACTCTGGAAGTTGAGTGCACACATTGACAACCGTTCTGTTAGATAGCTGCGTTTTGGATTTAGAAGCAGAAATTTCCCTGTGCTTACTGCCCTTTCTTCCATAGGCCGGTATTGGGCTGAAAACGCCTGTTTTGAGACTCTGCCCAGAAAGAGTTTGCAGACTGCTGAATCCACACACGGGTTTAACTCTGGAAGTTGAGTGCACACATTGACAACCGTTCTGTTAGATAGCTGCGTTTTGGATTTAGAAGCAGATATTTCCCTGTGCTTACTGCCCTTTCTTCCATAGGCCGGTATTGGGCTGAAAACGCCTGTTTTGAGACTCTGCACAGAAAGTGTTTGCAGACTGCTGAATCCACACACGGGTTTAACTCTGGAAGTTGAATGCACACATTGACAACCGTTCTGTTAGATAGCTGCGTTTTGGATTTAGAAGCAGATATTTCCCTGTGCTTACTGCTCTTTATTCTATAGACTGTTATTGGGATGACATCGCCTGCTTTGAGGCTCTGCACAGAAAGTGTTTGCAGACTACTGAATCCACACACGCGTTACACTCTGGAAGTTGAGTGCACATATTGACAACCGTTCTGTTAGATAGCTGTGTTTTGGATTTAGAAGCAGATATTACCCTGTGCTTACTGCCCTTTCTTCCATAGGCCGGTATTGGGCTGAAAACGCCTGTTTTGAGACTCTACACAAAAAGGGTTTGCCGACTGGTGAATCCACACTCGGGTTTAACTCTGGAAGTTGAGTGCACACATTGACAACCGTTCTGTTAGATAGATGCGTTTTGGATTTAGAAGCAGAAATTTCCCTGTGCTTACTGCCCTTTCTTCCATAGGCCGGTATTGGGCTGAAAACGCCTGTTTTGAGACTCTGCACAGAAAGTGTTTGCAGACTGCTGAATCCACACACGGGTTAAACTCTGGAAGTTGAGTGCACACATTGACAACCGTTCTGTTAGATAGCTGCGTTTTGGATTTAGAAGCAGATATTTCCCTGTGCTTACTGCTCTTTCTTCCATAGGCCGGTATTGGGCTGAAAAAGCCTGTTTTGAGACTCTGCTCAGAAAGTGTTTGCAGACTGCTGAATCCAAACACGGCTTTAACTCTGGAAGTTGAGTGCACACATTGACAACCGTTCTGTTAGATAGCTGCGTTTTGGATTTAGAAGCAGATATTTTCCTGTGCTTACTGCCCTTTCTTCCATAGGCCGGTATTGGGCTGAAAACGCCTGTTTTGAGACTCTACTCAAAAAGGGTTTGCAGACTGGTGAATCCACACTCGGGTTTAACTCTCGAAGTTGAGTGCACACATTGACAACCGTTCTGTTAGATAGCTGCGTTTTGGATTTAGAAACAGAAATTTCCCTGTGCTTACTGCCCTTTCTTCCATAGGCCGGTATTGGGCTGAAAACGCCTGTTTTGAGACTCTGCCCAGAAAGAGTTTGCAGACTCCTGAATCCACACACGGTTTTAACTCTGGAAGTTGAGTGCACACATTGACAACCGTTCTGTTAGATAGCTGCGTTTTGGATTTAGAAGCAGATATTTCCCTGTGCTTACTGCCCTTTCTTCCATAGGCCGGTATTGGGCTGAAAACGCCTGTTTTGAGACTCTGCACAGAAAGTGTTTGCAGACTGCTGAATCCACACACGGGTTTAACTCTGGAAGTTGAGTGCACACATTGACAACCGTTCTGTTAGATAGCTTCGTTTAGGATTTAGAAGCAGATATTTCCCTGTGCTTACTGCTCTTTATTCTATAGGCTGTTATTGGGATGACATCGCCTGCTTTGAGGCTCTGCACAGAAAGTGTTTGCAGACTGCTGAATCCACACACGGGTTAAACTCTGGAAGTTGAGTGCACACATTGACAACCGTTCTGTTAGATAGCTGTGTTTTGGATTTAGAAGCAGATATTTCCCTGTGCTTACTGCCCTTTCTTCCATAGGCCGGTATTGGGCTGAAAACGCCTGTTTTGAGACTCTACACAAAAAGGGTTTGCAGACTGGTGAATCCACACTCGGGTTTAACTCTGGAAGTTGAGTGCACACATTGACAACCGTTCTGTTAGATAGATACGTTTTGGATTTAGAAGCAGAAATTTCCCTGTGCTTACTGCCCTTTCTTCCATAGGCCGGTATTGGGCTGAAAACGCCTGTTTTGAAACTCTGCACAGAAAGTGTTTGCAGACTGCTGAATCCACACACGGGTTTAACTCTGGAAGTTGAGTGCACACATTGACAACCGTTCTGTTAGATAGCTGCGTTTTGGATTTAGAAGCAGAAATTTCCCTGTGCTTACGGCCCTTTCTTCCATAGGCCGGTATTGGGCTGAAAATGCCTGTTTTCAGACTCTGCACAGAAAGTGTTTGCAGTCTGCTCAATCCACACACCGATTTAACTCTGGAAGTTGAGTGCACACATTGACAACCATTCTGTTAGAGAGCTGCGTTTTGGATTTAGAAGCAGATATTTCCCTGTGCTTACTGCCCTTTCTTCCATATGCTGGTATTGGGCTGAAAACGCCTGTTTTGAGACTCTGCACAGAAAGTGTTTGCAGACTTCTGAATCCACACATGGGTTTAACTCTGGAAGTTGAGTGCACACATTGACAACCGTTCTGTTAGGTAGCTCCATTTTGGATTTAGAAGCAGATATTTCCCTGTGCTTACTGCCCTTTCTTCCATAGGCCGGTATTGGGCTGAAAACTTCTGTTTTGAGACTCTGCACAGAAAGTGTTTGCAGACTGCTGAATCCACACACGGGTTTAACTCTGGACGTTGAGTGCACACATTGACAACCGTTCTGTTAGATAGCTGAGTTTTGGATTTAGAAGCAGATATTTCCCTGTGCTTACTGCTCTTTCTTCTATAGGCTGGTATTGGGATGAAATCGCCTGTTTTGAGACTCTGCACAGAAACTGTTTGCAGACTGCTGAATCCACACACGGGTTCAACTCTGGAAGTTGAGTGTACACATTGACAACCGTTCTGTTAGATAGCTGCGTTTTGGATTTAGAAGCAGATATTTCCCTGTGCTTACTGCCCTTTCTTCCATAGGCCGGTACTGGGCTGAAAACGCCTGTTTTGAGACTCTGCTCAGAAAGTGTTTGCAGACTGCTGAATCCACAGACGGCTTTAACTCTGGAAGTTGAGTGCACACATTGAGAACTGTTCTGTTAGATACCTGCGTTTTGGATTTAGAAGCAGATATTTTCCTGTGCTTACTGCCCTTTCTTCCATAGGCCGGTATTGGGCTGAAAACTCCTGTTTTGAGACTCTACACAAAAAGGGTTTGCAGACTGGTGAATCCACACTCGGGTTTAACTCTGGAAGTTGAGTGCACACATTGACAACCGTTCTGCTAGATAGCTGCGTTTTGGATTTAGAAGCAAATATTTCTCTGTGCTTACTACCCTTTCTTCCATAGGCTGGTATTGGGCTGAAAACGCCTGTTTTCAGACTCTGCACAGAAAGTGTTTGCAGTCTACTCAATCCACACACCGATTTAACTCTGGAAGTTGAGTGCACACATTGACAACCATTCTGTTAGATAGCTGCGTTTTGGATTTAGAAGAAGATATTTCCCTGTGCTTACTGCCCTTTCTTCCATATGCTGGTATTGGGCTGAAAACGCCTGTTTTGAGACTCTGCACAGAAAGTGTTTGCAGACTTCTGAATCCACACATGGGTTTAACTCTGGAAGTTGAGTGCACACATTGACAACCGTTCTGTTAGGTAGCTCCATTTTGGATTTAGAAGCAGATAGTTCCCTGTGCTTACTGCCCTTTCTTCCATAGGCCGGTAATGGCCTGAAAACGCCTGTTTTGAGACTCTGCACAGAAAGTGTTTGCAGACTCCTGAATCCACACACGGGTTTAACTCTGGAAGTTGAGTGCACACATTGACAACCATTCTGTTAGATAGCTGCGTTTTGGATTTAGAAGCAGATATTTCCCTGTGCTTACTGCTCTTTCTTCTACAGGCTGGTATTGGGCTGAAAACGCCTGTTTTGAGACTCTGCACAGAAAGTGTTTTCAGACTGCTGAATCCTCACACGGGTTAAAAACTGGAAGTTGAGTGCACACATTGACAACCTTTCTGTTAGATAGCTGTGTTTTGGATTTAGAAGCAGATATTTCCCTGTGCTTACTGCCCTTTCTTCCATAGGCCGGTGTTGGGCTGAAAACGCCTGTTTTTAGACTCTGCTCAGAAAGTGTTTGCAGACTGCTGAATTCACACACGGGTTTAACTCTGGAAGTTGAGTGCACACATTGACAACCGTTCTGTTAGATAGCTGCGTTTTGGATTTAGAAGCAGATATTTCCCTGTGCTTACTGCCCTTTCTTCCATAGGCTGGTATTGGGCTGAAAACGCCTGTTTTGAGACTCTACTCAAAAAGGGTTTGCAGACTGGTGAATCCACACTCGGGTTTAACTCTGGAAGTTGAATGCACACATTGACAGCCGTTCTGTTAGATAGCTGCGTTTTGGATTTAGAAGCAGAAATTTCCCTGTGCTTACTGCCCTTTCTTCCATAGGCCGGTATTGGGCTGAAAATGCCTGTTTTGAGACTCTGCCCAGAAAGAATTTGCAGACTGCTGAATCCACACACGGGTTTAACTCTGGAAGTTGAGTGCACACATTGACAACCGTTCTGTTAGATAGCTGCGTTTTGGATTTAGAAGCAGATATTTCCCTGTGCTTACTGCCCTTTCTTCCATAGGCCGGTATTGGGCTGAAAACGCCTGTTTTGAGACTCTGCACAGAAAGTGTTTCCAGACTGCTGAATCCACACACGGGTTTAACTCTGGAAGTTGAGTGCACACATTGACAACCTTTCTGTTAGATAGCTGCGTTTTGGATTTAGAAGCAGATATTTCCCTGTGCTTACTGCCCTTTCTTCGATAGGCCGGTATTGGGCTGAAAACACCTGTTTTGAGACTCTGCACAGAAAGTGTTTGCAGACTGCTGAATCCACACACGGGTTTAACTCTGGAAGTTGAGTGCACACATTGACAACCGTTCTGTTAGATAGCTGCGTTTTGGATTTGGAGCAGATATTTCCCTGTGCTTACTGCCCTTTCTTCCATAGGCCGGTATTGGGCTGAAAAGGCCTGTTTTGAGACTCTGCACAGAAAGTGTTTGCAGACTGCTGAATCCACACACGGGTTTAACTCTGGAAGTTGAGTGCACACATTGACAACCGTTCTGTTAGATAGCTGCGTTTTGGATTTGGAGCAGATATTTCCCTGTGCTTACTGCCCTTTCTTCCATAGGCCGGTATTGGGCTGAAAACGCCTGTTTTCAGACTCTGCACAGAAAGTGTTTGCAGTCTGCTGAATCCACACACCGATTTAACTCTGGAAGTTGAGTGCACACATTGACAACCGTTCTGTTAGATAGCTGCGTTTTGGATTTAGAAGCAGAAATTTCCCTGTGCTTACCGCCCTTTCTTCCATAGGCCGGAATTGGGCTGAAAACGCCTGTTTTGAGACTCTGCACAGAAAGTGTTTGCAGACTGCTGGATCCACACACGGGTTTAACTCTGGAAGTTGAATGCACACATTGACAAACGTTCTGTTAGATAACTGCGTTTTGGATTTAGAAGCAGATATTTCCCTGTGCTTACTGCCCTTTCTTCCATATGCTGGTATTGGGCTGAAAAAGCCTGTTTTGAGACTCTGCACAGAAAGTGTTTGCAGACTTCTGAATCCACACACGGGTTTAACTCTGGAAGTTGAGTGCACACATTGACAACCGTTCTTTTAGGTAGCTCCATTTTGGATTTAGAAGCAGATATTTCCCTGTGCTTACTGCCCTTTCTTCCATAGGCCGGTATTGGCCTGAAAACGCCTGTTTTGAGACTCTGCACAGAAAGTGTTTGCAGACTGCTGAATCCACACACGGGTTTAACTCTGGAAGTTGAGTGCACACATTGACAACCGTTCTGTTAGATAGCTGCGTTTTGGATTTAGAAGCAGATATTTCCCTGTGCTTACTGCTCTTTCTTCTATAGGCTGGTATTGGGATGAAATCGCCTGTTTTGAGACTCTGCACAGAAAGTGTTTCCAGAGTGCTGAATAAACACACGGCTTTAACTCTGGAAGTTGAGTGCACACATTGACAACCGTTCTGTTAGATAGCTGCGTTTTGGATTTAGAAGCAGATATTTTCCTGTGCTTACTGCCCTTTCTTCCATAGGCCGGTATTGGGCTGAAAACGCCTGTTTTGAGACTCTACTCAAAAAGGGTTTGCAGACTGGTGAATCCACACTCGGGTTTAACTCTGGAAGTTGAGTGCACACATTGACAACCGTTCTGTTAGATAGCTGCGTTTTGGATTTAGAAGCAGATATTTCCCTGTGCTTACTGCGCTTTCTTCCATAGGCCGGTATTGGGCTGAAAACGCCTGTTTTGAGACTCTGCACAGAAAGTGTTTCCAGACTGCTGAATCCACACACGGGTTTAACTCTGGAAATTGAGTGCACACATTGACAACCGTTCTGTTAGATAGCTGCGTTTTGGATTTAGAAGCAGATATTTCCCTGTGCTTACTGCTCTTTCTTCTATAGGCTGGTATTGGGATGAAATCGCCTGTTTTGAGACTCTGCACAGAAACTGTTTGCAGACTGCTGAATCCACACACGGGTTCAACTCTGGAAGTTGAGTGTACACATTGACAACCGTTCTGTTAGATAGCTGCGTTTTGGATTTAGAAGCAGATATTTCCCTGTGCTTACTGCCCTTTCTTCCATAGGCCGGTACTGGGCTGAAAACGCCTGTTTTGAGACTCTGCTCAGAAAGTGTTTGCAGACTGCTGAATCCACAGACGGCTTTAACTCTGGAAGTTGAGTGCACACATTGAGAACTGTTCTGTTAGATACCTGCGTTTTGGATTTAGAAGCAGATATTTTCCTGTGCTTACTGCCCTTTCTTCCATAGGCCGGTATTGGGCTGAAAACTCCTGTTTTGAGACTCTACACAAAAAGGGTTTGCAGACTGGTGAATCCACACTCGGGTTTAACTCTGGAAGTTGAGTGCACACATTGACAACCGTTCTGCTTGATAGCTGCGTTTTGGATTTAGAAGCAAATATTTCTCTGTGCTTACTACCCTTTCTTCCATAGGCTGGTATTGGGCTGAAAACGCCTGTTTTCAGACTCTGCACAGAAAGTGTTTGCAGTCTACTCAATCCACACACCGATTTAACTCTGGAAGTTGAGTGCACACATTGACAACCATTCTGTTAGATAGCTGCGTTTTGGATTTAGAAGTAGATATTTCCCTGTGCTTACTGCCCTTTCTTCCATATGCTGGTATTGGGCTGAAAACGCCTGTTTTGAGACTCTGCACAGAAAGTGTTTGCAGACTTCTGAATCCACACATGGGTTTAACTCTGGAAGTTGAGTGCACACATTGACAACCGTTCTGTTAGGTAGCTCCATTTTGGATTTAGAAGCAGATATTTCCCTGTGCTTACTGCCCTTTCTTCCATAGGCCGGTAATGGCCTGAAAACGCCTGTTTTGAGACTCTGCACAGAAAGTGTTTGCAGACTCCTGAATCCACACACGGGTTTAACTCTGGAAGTTGAGTGCACACATTGACAACCATTCTGTTAGATAGCTGCGTTTTGGATGTAGAAGCAGATATTTCCCTGTGCTTACTGCTCTTTCTTCTACAGGCTGGTATTGGGCTGAAAACGCCTGTTTTGAGACTCTGCACAGAAAGTGTTTTCAGACTGCTGAATCCTCACACGGGTTAAAAACTGGAAGTTGAGTGCACACATTGACAACCTTTCTGTTAGATAGCTGTGTTTTGGATTTAGAAGCAGATATTTCCCTGTGCTTACTGCCCTTTCTTCCATAGGCCGGTGTTGGGCTGAAAACGCCTGTTTTTAGACTCTGCTCAGAAAGTGTTTGCAGACTGCTGAATTCACACACGGGTTTAACTCTGGAAGTTGAGTGCACACATTGACAACCGTTCTGTTAGATAGCTGCGTTTTGGATTTAGAAGCAGATATTTCCCTGTGCTTACTGCCCTTTCTTCCATAGGCTGGTATTGGGCTGAAAACGCCTGTTTTGAGACTCTACTCAAAAAGGGTTTGCAGACTGGTGAATCCACACTCGGGTTTAACTCTGGAAGTTGAGTGCACACATTGACAGCCGTTCTGTTAGATAGCTGCGTTTTGGATTTAGAAGCAGAAATTTCCCTGTGCTTACTGCCCTTTCTTCCATAGGCCGGTATTGGGCTGAAAATGCCTGTTTTGAGACTCTGCCCAGAAAGAATTTGCAGACTGCTGAATCCACACACGGGTTTAACTCTGGAAGTTGAGTGCACACATTGACAACCGTTCTGTTAGATAGCTGCGTTTTGGATTTAGAAGCAGATATTTCCCTGTGCTTACTGCCCTTTCTTCCATAGGCCGGTATTGGGCTGAAAACGCCTGTTTTGAGACTCTGCACAGAAAGTGTTTCCAGACTGCTGAATCCACACACGGGTTTAACTCTGGAAGTTGAGTGCACACATTGACAACCATTCTGTTAGATAGCTGCGTTTTGGATTTAGAAGCAGATATTTCCCTGTGCTTACTGCCCTTTCTTCGATAGGCCGGTATTGGGCTGAAAACACCTGTTTTGAGACTCTGCACAGAAAGTGTTTGCAGACTGCTGAATCCACACACGGGTTTAACTCTGGAAGTTGAGTGCACACATTGACAACCGTTCTGTTAGATAGCTGCGTTTTGGATTTGGAGCAGATATTTCCCTGTGCTTACTGCCCTTTCTTCCATAGGCCGGTATTGGGCTGAAAACGCCTGTTTTGAGACTCTGCACAGAAAGTGTTTGCAGACTGCTGAATCCACACACGGGTTTAACTCTGGAAGTTGAGTGCACACATTGACAACCGTTCTGTTAGATAGCTGCGTTTTGGATTTGGAGCAGATATTTCCCTGTGCTTACTGCCCTTTCTTCCATAGGCCGGTATTGGGCTGAAAACGCCTGTTTTCAGACTCTGCACAGAAAGTGTTTGCAGTCTGCTCAATCCACACACCGATTTAACTCTGGAAGTTGTGTGCACACATTGACAACCGTTCTGTTAGATAGCTGCGTTTTGGATTTAGAAGCAGAAATTTCCCTGTGCTTACCGCCCTTTCTTCCATAGGCCGGAATTGGGCTGAAAACGCCTGTTTTGAGACTCTGCACAGAAAGTGTTTGCAGACTGCTGGATCCACACACGGGTTTAACTCTGGAAGTTGAATGCACACATTGACAAACGTTCTGTTAGATAACTGCGTTTTGGATTTAGAAGCAGATATTTCCCTGTGCTTACTGCCCTTTCTTCCATATCCTGGTATTGGGCTGAAAAAGCCTGTTTTGAGACTCTGCACAGAAAGTGTTTGCAGACTTCTGAATCCACACACGGTTTTAACTCTGGAAGTTGAGTGCACACATTGACAACCGTTCTTTTAGGTAGCTCCATTTTGGATTTAGAAGCAGATATTTCCCTGTGCTTACTGCCCTTTCTTCCATAGGCCGGTATTGGCCTGAAAACGCCTGTTTTGAGACTCTGCACAGAAAGTGTTTGCAGACTGCTGAATCCACACACGGGTTTAACTCTGGAAGTTGAGTGCACACATTGACAACCGTTCTGTTAGATAGCTGCGTTTTGGATTTAGAAGCAGATATTTCCCTGTGCTTACTGCTCTTTCTTCTATAGGCTGGTATTGGGATGAAATCGCCTGTTTTGAGACTCTGCACAGAAAGTGTTTCCAGAGTGCTGAATAAACACACGGCTTTAACTCTGGAAGTTGAGTGCACACATTGACAACCGTTCTGTTAGATAGCTGCGTTTTGGATTTAGAAGCAGATATTTTCCTGTGCTTACTGCCCTTTCTTCCATAGGCCGGTATTGGGCTGAAAACGCCTGTTTTGAGACTCTACTCAAAAAGGGTTTGCAGACTGGTGAATCCACACTCGGGTTTAACTCTGGAAGTTGAGTGCACACATTGACAACCGTTCTGTTAGATAGCTGCGTTTTGGATTTAGAAGCAGATATTTCCCTGTGCTTACTGCGCTTTCTTCCATAGGCCGGTATTGGGCTGAAAACGCCTGTTTTGAGACTCTGCACAGAAAGTGTTTACAGACTGCTGAATCCACACACGGGTTTAACTCTGGAAGTTGAGTGCACACATTGACAACCGTTCTGTTAGATAGCTGCGTTTTGGATTTGGAGCAGATATTTCCCTGTGCTTACTGCCCTTTCTTCCATAGGCCGGTATTGGGCTGAAAACGCCTGTTTTCAGACTCTGCACAGAAAGTGTTTGCAGTCTTCTCAATCCACACACCGATTTAACTCTGGAAGTTGAGTGCACACATTGACAACCGTTCTGTTAGATAGCTGCGTTTTGGATTTAGAAGCAGAAATTTCCCTGTGCTTACTGCCCTTTTTTCCATAGGCCGGAATTGGGGTGAAAAGGCCTGTTTTGAGACTCTGCACAGAAAGTGTTTGCAGACTGCTGGATCCACACACGGGTTTAACTCTGGAAGTTGAATGCACACATTGACAAACGTTCTGTTAGATAACTGCGTTTTGGATTTAGAAGCAGATATTTCCCTGTGCTTACTGCCCTTTCTTCCATATGCTGGTATTGGGCTGAAAACGCCGGTTTTGAGACTCTGCACAGAACGTGTTTGCAGACTTCTGAATCCACACACGGGTTTAACTCTGGAAGTTGAGTGCACACATTGACAACCGTTCTGTTAGGTAGCCCCATTTTGGATTTAGAAGCAGATATTTCCCTGTGCTTACTGCCCTTTCTTCCATAGGCCGTTAGAGGCCTGAAAACGCCTGTTTTGAGACTCTGCACAGAATGTGTTTGCAGACTGCTGAATCCACACACGGGTTTAACTCTGGAAGTTGAGTGCACACATTGACAACCGTTCTGTTAGATAGCTGCGTTTTGGATTTAGAAGCAGATATTTCCCTCTGCTTACTGCTCTTTCTTCTATAGGCAGTATTGGGTTGAAATCGCCTGTTTTGAGACTCTGCACAGAAAGTGTTTCCAGAGTGCTGAATAAACACACGGCTTTAACTCTGGAAGTTGAGTGCACACATTGACAACCGTTCTGTTAGATACCTGCGTTTTGGATTTAGAAGCAGATATTTCCCTGTGCTAACTGCCCTTTCTTCCATAGGCCGGTATTGGGCTGAAAATGCCTGTTTTGAGACTCTGCACAGAAAGTGTTTGCAGTCTGCTCAATCCACACACCGATTTAACTCTGGAAGTTGAGTGCACACATTGAAAACCGTTCTGTTAGATAGCTGCGTTTTGGATTTAGAAGCAGAAATTTCCCTGTGCTTACTACCCTTTCTTCAATATGCTGGTATTGGGCTGAAAACGCCTGTTTTGAGACTCTGCGCAGAAAGTGTTTCCAGACAGCTGAATCCACACACGGCTTTAACTCTGGAAGTTGAGTGCACACATTGACAACCGTTCTGTTTGGTAGCTGCGTTTTGGATTTAGAAGCAGACATTTCCCTGTGCTTACTGCCCTTTCTTCCATAGGCCGGTATTGGGTTGAAAATGCCTGTTTTGAGACTCTGCACAGAAAGTGTTTGCAGACTGCTGAATCCACACACGGGTTTAACTCTGGAAGTTGAGTGCACACATTGACAACCGTTCTGTTAGATAGCTGCGTTTTGGATTTGGAGCAGATATTTCATTGTGCTTACTGTCCTTTCTTCCATAGGCCGGTATTGTGCTGAAAATGCCTGTTTTGAGACTCTGCACAGAAAGTGTTTGTAGACTGCTGGATCCACACACGGGTTTAACTCTGGAAGTTGAATGCACACATTGACAACCGTTCTGTTAGATAGCTGCGTTTTGGATTTAGAAACAGATATTTCCCTGTGCTTACTGCACTTTCTTCCATAGGCCGGTATTGGGCTGAAAACGCCTGTTTTCAGACTCTGCACAGACAGTATCTGCAGTCTGCTCAATCCACACACCGATTTAACTCTGGAAGTTGAGTGCACACATTGACAACCATTCTGTTAGATAACTGCGTTTTGGATTTAGAAGCAGATATTTCCCTGTGCTTACTGCCCTTTCTTCCATATGCTGGTATTGGGCTGAAAACGCCTGTTTTGAGACTCTGCACAGAAAGTGTTTGCAGACTTCTGAATCCACACACGGGTTTAACTCTGGAAGTTGAGTGCACACATTGACAACCGTTCTGTTAGGTAGCTCCATTTTGGATTTAGAAGCAGATATTTCCCTGTGCTTACTGAACTTTCTTCCATAGGCCGGTATTGGCCTGAAAACGCCTGTTTTGGGACTCTGCACAGAAAGTGTTTGCAGACTGCTGAATCCACACACGAGTTTAACTCTGGAAGTTGAGTGCTCACATTGACAACCGTTCTGTTAGATAGCTGCGTTTTGGATTTAGAAGCAGATATTTCCCTGTGCTTACTGCTCTTTCTTCTATAGACCGGTATTGGGATGAAATCGCCTCTTTTGAGACTCTGAACAGAAAGTGTTTGAAGACTGCTGAATCCACACACGGGTTTAACTCTGGAACTTGAGTGCACACATTGAGAACCGTTCTGTTAGGTAGCTGCGTTTTGGATTTAGAAGCAGATATTTCCCTGTGCTTACTGCCCTTTCTTCCATAGGCCGGTATTGGGCTGAAAACGCCTGTTTTGAGACTCTGCACAGAAAGTGTTTGCAGACTGCTGAATCCACACACGGGTTTAACTCTGGAAGTTGAGTGCACACATTGACAACCGTTCAGTTAGATAGCTGCGTTTAGGATATAGAAGCAGAAATTTCCCTGTGCTTACTTCCCTTTCTTCCATAGGCCGGTATTGGGCTGAAAACGCCTGTTTTGAGACTCTGCACAGAAAGTGTTTGCAGACTGCTGAATCCACACACGGCTTTAACTCTGGAAGTTGAGTGCACACATTGACAACCGTTCTGTTAGATAGCTGCGTTTTGGATTTAGAAGCAGATATTTCCCTGTGCTTACTGCCCTTTCTTCCATAGGCCGGTATTGGGCTGAAAACGCCTGTTTTGAGACTCTGCACAGAAAGTGTTTGCAGACTGCTGAATCTACACACGGGTTTAACTCTGGAAGTTGAGTGCACACATTGACAACCGCTCTGTTAGATAGCTGCGTTTTGGATTTGGAGCAGATATTTCCCTGTGCTTACTGCCCTTTTTTCCATATGCTGGTATTGGGCTGAAAATACCTGTTTTGAGACTCTGCACAGAAAGTGTTTACAGACTGCTGAATCCACACACGGGTTTAACTCTGGAAGTTGAGTGCACACATTGACAACCGTTCTGTTAGGTAGCTGCGTTTTGGATTTAGAAGCAGATATTTCCCTGTGCTTACTGCCCTTTCTTCCATAGGCCGGTATTCGGCTGAAAACGCCTTTTTTGAGACTCTGCACAGAAAGTGTTTGCGGACTGCTGAATGCACACACGGGTTTAGCTCTGGAAGTTGAGTGCACACATCGACAACCGTTCTGTTAGATAGCTGCGTTTTGGATTTAGAAGCAGATATTTCCCTGTGCTTACTGCTCTTTCTTCCATAGGCCGGTTTTGGGATGAAATCGCCTGTTTTGAGACTCTGCACAGAAAGTGTTTGCAGACTGCTGAATCCACACACGGGTTTAACTCTGGAAGTTGAGTGCACACATTGACAACCGTTCTGTTAGATAGCTGTGTTTTGGATTTAGAAGCAGATATTTCCCTGTGCTTACTGCCCTTTCTTCCATAGGCCGGTATTGGGCTGAAAACGCCTGTTTTGAGACTCTGCAGAGAAAGTGCTTGCAGACCGCTGAATTCACACATGTGTTTAACTCTGGAAGTTGAGTGCACACAATGACAACCGTTCTGTTAGATAGCTGCGTTTTGGATTTAGAAGCAGATATTTCCCTGTGCTTACTGCCCTTTCTTCCATAGGCCGGTATTGGGCTGAAAACGCCTTTTTTGAGACTCTGCACAGAAAGTGTTTGCAGACTTCTGAATCCACACACGGGTTTAACTCTGGAAGTTGAGTGCACACATTGACAACCGTTCTGTTAGATAGCTGCGTTTTGTAATTAGAAGCATATATTTCCCTGTGCTAACTGCCCTTTCTTCCATAGGCCGGTATTGGGCTGAAAACGCCTGTTTTGAGACTCTGCACAGAAAGTGTTTGCAGACTGCTGAATCTACACACGGGTTTAACTCTGGAAGTTGAGTGCACACATTGACAACCGCTCTGTTAGATAGCTGCGTTTTGGATTTGGAGCAGATATTTCCCTGTGCTTACTGCCCTTTTTTCCATAGGCCGGTATTGGGCTGAAAACGCCTGTTTTCAGACTCTGCACAGAAAGTGTTTCCAGTCTGCTCAATCCACACACCGATTTAACTCTGGAAGTTGAGTGCACACATTGACAACCGTTCTGTTAGATAGCTGCGTTTTGGGTTTAGAAGCAGATATTTCCCTGTGCTTACTGCCCTTTCTTCCATAGGCCGGTATTGGGATGAAAACGCCTGTTTTGAAACTCTGGACAGAAAGTGTTTGCAGACTGCTGAATCCACACACGGGTTTAACT
Organism: Aotus nancymaae; assembly: GCF_030222135.1. NCBI lineage: Eukaryota > Metazoa > Chordata > Mammalia > Primates > Aotidae > Aotus > Aotus nancymaae. The sequence continues at coordinate 1,488,390 of NW_026988571.1, read as the reverse complement.
CTGGAAGTTGAGTGCAAACTTTGACAACCGTTCTGTTAGATAGCTGCGTTTTGGATTTAGAAGCAGATATTTCCCTGTGCTTACTGCCCTTTCTTCCATAGGCCGGTATTGGGCTGAAAACGCCTGTTTTCAGTCTCTGCACAGAAAGTGTTTGCAGTCTGCTCAATCCACACACTGATTTAACTCTGGAAGTTGAGTGCACACATTGACAACCATTCTGTTAGATAGCTGCGTTTTCGATTTAGAAGCAGATATTTCCCCGTGCTTGCTGCCGTTTCTTCCATATGCTGGTATACGGCTGAAAACGCCTGTTTTGAGACTCTGCACAGAAAGTGTTTGCAGACTGCTGAATCCACACTCGGGTTTAACTCTGGAAGTTCAGTTCACACATTGACAACCGTTCTGTTAGAGAGCTGCGTTTTGGATTTAGAAGCAGAAATTTCCCTGTGCTTACTGCCCTTTCTTCCATAGGCCGGTATTGGGTTGAAAACGCCTGTTTTCAGACTCTGCACAGAAAGTGTTTGCAGACTGCTGAATCCACACACGGGTTTAACTCTGGAAGGTGAGTGCACACATTGACAGCCGTTCTGTTAGGTAGCTGCGTTTTGGATTTAGAAGCTGATATTTCCCTGTGCTTACTGCCCTTTCTTCCATAGGCCGGTATTGGGCTGAAAACGCGTGTTTTCAGACTCTGCACAGAAAGAGTTTGCAGTCTGCTCAATCCACACACCGATTTAACTCTGGACGTTGAGTGCACACATTGACAACCATTCTGTTAGATAGCTGCGTTTTGGATTTAGAAGCAGATATTTCCCTGTGCTTACTGCCCTTTCTTCCATATGCTGGTGTTGGGCTGAAAACGCCTGTTTTGAGACTCTGCACACAAAGTGTTTACAGACTGCTGAATCCACACACGGGTTTAACTCTGGAAGTTGAGTGCACACATTGACAACCGTCCTGTTAGGTAGCTGCGTTTTGGATTTAGAAGCAGATATTTCCCTGTGCTTACTGCCCTTTCTTCCATAGGCCGGTATTCGGCTGAAAACGCCTGTTTTGAGACTCTGCACAGAAAGTGTTTGCGGACTGCTGAATCCACACACGGGTTTAACTCTGGAAGTTGAGTGCACACATCGACAACCGTTCTGTTAGATAGCTGCGTTTTGGATTTAGAAGCAGATAATTCCCTGTGCTTACTGCTCTTTCTTCCAAAGGCCGGTTTTGGGATGAAATCGCCTGTTTTGAGACTCTGCACAGAAAGTGTTTGCAGACTGCTGAATCCACACACGGGTTTAAATCTGGAAGTTGAGTGCACACATTGACAACCGTTCTGTTAGATAGCTGCGTTTTGGATTTAGAAGCAGATATTTCCCTGTGCTTACTGCCCTTTCTTCCATAGGCTGGCATTGGGCTGAAAATGCCTGTTTTGAGACTCTGCACAGAAAGTGTTTGCAGACTGCTGAATCCACAGACGGGTTTAACTCTGGAAGGTGACTGCACACATTGACAACCGTTCTGTTAGGTAGCTGCGTTTTGGATTTAGAAGCAGATATTTCCCTGTGCTTACTGCCCTTTCTTCCATAGGCCGGTATTGGTCTGAAATCACCTGTTTTGAGACTTTGCACAGAAAGTGTTTCCAGACTGCTGAATCCACACACGGCTTTAACTCTGGAAGTTGAGTGCACACATTGACAACCGTTCTGTTAGAGAGCTGCGTTTTGGATTTAGAAGCAGATATTTCCCTGTGCTTACTGCCCTTTCTTCCATAGGCCGGTATTGGGCTGAAAACGCCTGTTTTGAGACTCTGCACAGAAAGTGTTTGCAGACTGCTGAATCCACACACGGGTTACCTCTGGAAGGTGAGTGCACACATTGACAGTCGTTCTGTTCGGTAGCTGCGTTTTGGATTTAGAAGCAGATATTTCCCTGCGCTTACTGCCCTTTCTTTCATAGGCCGTTATTGGGCTGAAAACACCTGTTTTGAGACTCTGCACAGAAAGTGTTTCCAGACTGCTGAATCCACACACGGCTTTAACTCTGGAAGTCGAGTGCACACATTGACAACCGTTCTGTTAGATAGCTGCGTTTTGGATTTAGAAGCAGATATTTCCCTGTGCTTACTGCCCTTTCTTCCATAGGCCGGTATTGGGCTGAAAACGCCTGGTTTGAGACTCTGCAGAGAAAGTGTTTGCAGACTGCTGAATCCACACACGGGTTTAACTCTGGAAGTTGAGTGCACACATTGACAACCGTTCTGTTAGATAGCTGCATTTTGGATTTAGAAGCAGATATTTCCCTGTGCTTACTGCCCTTTCTTCCATAGGCCGGTATTGGGCTGAAAACGCCTGTTTTGAGACTCTGCACAGAAAGTGTTTGCAGACTGCTGAATCCACACACGGGTTTAACTCTGGAAGTTGTGTGCACACATTGACAGCCGTTCTGTTAGGTATCTGCGTTTTGGATTTAGAAGCAGATATTTCCCTGTGCTTACTGCTATGTCTTCCATAGGCCGGTATTGGGATGAAATTGCCTGTTTTGAGACTCTGCACAGAAAGTGTTTGCAGACTGCTGAATCCACACACGGGTTTAACTCTGGAAGTTGAGTGAACACATTGACAACCGTTCTGTTAGATAGCTGCGTTTTGGATTTAGAAGCAGATATTTCCCTGTGCTTACTGCCCTTTCTTCCATAGGCCGGTATTGGGCTAAAATGCCTGTTTTGAGACTCTGCACAGAAAGTGTTTGCAGACTGCTGAATCCACACACGGTTTAACTCTGGAAGTTGAGTGCACACATTGACAACCATTCTGTTAGATAGCTGCGTTTTGGATTTAGAAGCAGATATTTCCCTGTGCTTACTGCCCTTTCTTCCATATGCTGGTATTGGGCTGAAAACGCCTGTTTTGAGACTATGCACAGAAAGTGTTTGCAGACTGCTGAATCCACACACGGGTTTAACTCTGGAAGTTGTGTGCACACATTGACAGCCGTTCTGTTAGGTATCTGCGTTTTGGATTTAGAAGCAGATATTTCCCTGTGCTTACTGCCCTTTCTTCCATAGGGCGGTAATGGGCTGAAAACGCCTGTTTTGAGACTCTGCACAGAAAGTGTTTGCAGACTGCTGAATCCACACACGGGTTTAACTCTGGAAGTTGAGTGCACACATTGACAACCGTTCTGTTAGATAGCTGCGTTATGGATTTAGAAGCAGATATTTCCCTGTGCTTACTACCCTTTCTTCCATAGGCCGGTATTGGGCTGAAAACGCCTGTTTTCAGACTCTGCACAGAAAGTGTTTGCAGTCTGCTCAATCCACACAAGGATTTAACTCTGGAAGTTGAGTGCACACATTGACAACCGTTCTGTTAGATAGCTGCGTTTTGGATTTAGAAGCAGATATTTCCCTGTGCTTTCGGCCCTTTCTTCCATAGGACGGTATTGGGCTGAAAACGCCTGTTTTGAGACTCTGAACAGAAAGTGTTTGCAGACTGCTGAATCCAAACACGGGTTTAACTCTGGAAGTTGAGTGCACACATTGACAACCGTTCTGTTAGATAGCTGCGCTTTGGATTTAGAAGCAGATATTTCCCTGTGCTTACTGCCCTTTCTTCCATAGGCCGGTATTGGGTTGAAAACGCCTGTTTTGAGACTCTGCCCAGAAAGTGTTTGCAGACTGCTGAATCCACACACGGGTTTAACTCTGGAAGGTGAGTGAAGACATTGACAGCCGTTCGGTTAGGTAGCTGCGTTTTGGATTTAGAAGCAGATATGTCCCTGTGCTTACTGCCCTGTCTTCCATAGGCTGGTATTGGGCTGAAAACACCTGTTTTGGGACTCTGCACAGAAAGTGTTTCCAGACTGCTGAATCCACACACGGCTTTAACTCTGGAAGTTGAGTGCACACATTGACAACCGTTCTGTTAGATAGCTGCGTTTTGGATTTAGAAGCAGATATTTCCCTGTGCTTACTGCCCTTTCTTCCATAGGCCGGTATTGGACTGAAAACGCCTGTTTTGAGACTCTGCACAGAAAGTGTTTTCAGACTGCTGAATCCACACTCGGGTTTAATTCTGGAAGTTGAGTGCACACATTGACAACCGTTCTGTTAGATAGCTGCGTTTTGGATTTAGAAGCAGAAATTTCCCTGTGCTTACTGCCCTTTCTTCCATAGGTCGGAATTGGGCTGAAAACGCCTGTTTTGAGACTCTGCACAGAAAGTGTTTGCAGACTGCTGAATCCACACACGGGTTTAACTCTGGAAGTTGAGTGCACACATTGACAACTGTTCTGTTAGATAGCTGCGTTTTGGATTTAGAAGCAGATATTTCCCTGTGCTTACTGCCCTTTCTTCCATAGGCCAGTATTGGGCTGAAAACGCCTGTTTTGAGACATCTGCAGAGAAAGTGTTTGCAGACTGCTGAATCCACACACGGGTTTAACTCTGGAAGTTGAGTGCACACATTGACAACCGTTCTGTTAGATAGCTGCGTTTTGGATTTAGAAGCAGAAATTTCCCTGTGCTTACTGCCCTTTCTTCCATAGGCCGGAATAGGGCTGAAAACGCCTGTTTTGAGACTCTGCACAGAAAGTGTTTGCAGACTGCTGAATCCACACACGGGTTTAACTCTGGAAGTTGAGTGCACACATTGACAACCGTTCTGTTAGATAGCTGCGTTTTGGATTTAGAAGCAGATATTTCCCTGTGCTTTCGGCCCTTTCTTCCATAGGACGGTATTGGGCTGAAAACGCCTGTTTTGAGACTCTGAACAGAAAGTGTTTGCAGACTGCTGAATCCAAACACGGGTTTAACTCTGGAAGTTGAGTGCACACATTGACAACCGTTCTGTTAGATAGCTGCGCTTTGGATTTAGAAGCAGATATTTCCCTGTGCTTACTGCCCTTTCTTCCATAGGCCGGCATTGGGTTGAAAACGCCTGTTTTGAGACTCTGCCCAGAAAGTGTTTGCAGACTGCTGAATCCACACACGGGTTTAACTCTGGAAGGTGAGTGAAGACATTGACAGCCGTTCGGTTAGGTAGCTGCGTTTTGGATTTAGAAGCAGATATGTCCCTGTGCTTACTGCCCTGTCTTCCATAGGCTGGTATTGGGCTGAAAACACCTGTTTTGGGACTCTGCACAGAAAGTGTTTCCAGACTGCTGAATCCACACACGGCTTTAACTCTGGAAGTTGAGTGCACACATTGACAACCGTTCTGTTAGATAGCTGCGTTTTGGATTTAGAAGCAGATATTTCCCTGTGCTTACTGCCCTTTCTTCCATAGGCCGGTATTGGGCTGAAAACGCCTGTTTTGAGACTCTGCACAGAAAGTGTTTTCAGACTGCTGAATCCACACTCGGGTTTAATTCTGGAAGTTGAGTGCACACATTGACAACCGTTCTGTTAGATAGCTGCGTTTTGGATTTAGAAGCAGATATTTCCCTGTGCTTACTGCCCTTTCTTCCAAAGGCCGGTATTTGGCTGAAAACGCCTGTTTTGAGACTCTGCACAGAAAGTGTTTGCACACTGCTGAATCCACACACGGGTTTAACTCTGGAAGGTGAGTGCACACATTGACAGCCGTTCTGTTATGTAGCTGCGTTTTGGATTTAGAAGCAGATATTTCCCTGTGCTTACTGCCCTTTCTTCCATAGGCCGGTATTGGTCTGAAAACACCTGTTTTGAGACTCTGCACAGAAAGTGTTTGCAGACTGCTGAAATCACACACAGGTTTAACTCTGGAAGTTCAGTGCACACATTGACAACCGTTCTGTTAGATAGCTTCGTTTTGGATTCAGAAGCAGAAATTTCCCTGTGCTTACTGCCCTTTCTTCCATAGGCCGGAATTGGGCTGAAAACACCTGTTTTGAGACTCTGCACAGAAAGTGTTTGCAGACTGCTGAATCCACTAACGGGTTTAACTCTGGAAGTTGAGTGCACACATTGACAACCCTTCTGTTAGATAGCTGCGTTTTGGATTTGGAGCAGATATTTCCCTGTGCTTACTGCCCTTTCTTCCATAGGCCGGTATTGGGCTGAAAACGCCTGTTTTCAGACTCTGCACAGAAAGTGTTTGCAGTCTGCTCAATCCACACACCGATTTAACTCTGGAAGTTGAGTGCACCCATTGACAACCATTCTGTTAGATAGCTGCGTTTTGGATTTAGAAGCAGAAATTTCCCTGTGCTTACTGCCCTTTCTTCCATAGGTCGGAATTGGGCTGAAAACGCCTGTTTTGAGACTCTGCACAGAAAGTGTTTGCAGACTGCTGAATCCACACACGGGTTTAACTCTGGAAGTTGAGTGCACACATTGACAACTGTTCTGTTAGATAGCTGCGTTTTGGATTTAGAAGCAGATATTTCCCTGTGCTTACTGCCCTTTCTTCCATAGGCCGGTATTGGGCTGAAAACGCCTGTTTTGAGACATCTGCAGAGAAAGTGTTTGCAGACTGCTGAATCCACACACGGGTTTAACTCTGGAAGTTCAGTGCACACATTGACAACCGTTCTGTTAGATAGCTGCGTTTTGGATTTAGAAGCAGAAATTTCCCTGTGCTTACTGCCCTTTCTTCCATAGGCCGGAATAGGGCTGAAAACGCCTGTTTTGAGACTCTGCACAGAAAGTGTTTGCAGACTGCTGAATCCACACACGGGTTTAACTCTGGAAGTTGAGTGCACACATTGACAACCGTTCTGTTAGATAGCTGCGTTTTGGATTTAGAAGCAGATATTTCCCTGTGCTTACTACCCTTTCTTCCGTAGGCCGGTATTGGGCTGAAAACGCCTGTTTTCAGACTCTGCACAGAAAGTGTTTGTAGTCTGCTCAATCCACACACCGATTTAACTCTGGAAGTTGAGTGCACACATTGACAACCCTTCTGTTAGATAGCTGTGTTTTGGATTTAGAAGCAGATATTTCCCTGTGCTTACTGCCCTCTCTTCCATATGCTGGTATTGGGCTGAAAACGCCTGTTTTGAGACTCTGCACAGAAAGTGTTTGCAGACTGCTGAATCCACACACGGGTTTAACTCTGGAAGTTGAGTGCACACATTGACAAACGTTCTGTTAGTTAGCTCTGTTTTGGATTTAGAAGGAGATATTTCCCTGTGCTTACTGCCCTTTCTTCCATAGGCCGGTATTGGCCTGAAAACGCCTGTTTTGAGACTCTGCACAGAAAGTGTTTGCAGACTGCTGAATCCACACACGGGTTTAACTCTGGAAGTTGAGTGCACACATTGACAACCGTTCTGTTAGAAAGCAGCGTTTTGGATTTAGAAGCAGATATTTCCCTGTGCTTACTGCTCTTTCTTCCATAGGCCGGTATTGAGATGATATCTCCTGTTTTGAGACTCTGCACAGAAAGTGTTTGCAGACTGCTGAATCCACACATGGGTTTAACTCTGGAAGTTGAGTGCACACATTGACAACCGTTCTGTTAGATAGCTGCGTTTTGGATTTAGAAGCAGATATTTCCCTGTGCTTACTGCCCTTTCTTCCATAGGCCGGTATTGGGCTGAAAACGCCTGTTTTGAGACTCTGCACAGAAAGTGTTTGCAGACTGCTGAATCCACACACGGGTTTAACTCTGGAAGGTGAGTGCACACATTGTCAGCCGTTCTGTTAGATAGCTGCGTTTTGGATTTAGAAGCAGATATTTCCCTGTGCTTACTGCCCTTTCTTCCATAGGCCGGTATTGGTCTGAAAACACCTGTTTTGAGACTCTGCACAGAAAGTGTTTGCAGACTGCTGAATCCACACACGGGTTTAACTCTGGAAGTTGAGTGCACACATTGACAACCGTTCTGTTAGATAGCTGCGTTTTGGATTTAGAAGTAGATATTTCCCTGTGCTTTCTGCGCTTTCTTCCATAGGCCGGTATTGGGCTGAAAACGCCTGTTTTGAGACTCTGCACAGAAAGTGTTTGCAGACTGCCGAATCCACACACGGGTTTAACTCTGGAAGTTGAGTGCACACATTGACAACCGTTCTGTTACATAGCTGCGTTTTGGATTTAGAAGCAGATATTTCCCTGTGCTTACTGCCCTTTCTTCCATAGGCCGGTATTGGGCTGAAAACGCCTGTTTTGAGACTCTGCAGAGTAAGTGTTTGCAGACTGCTGAATCCACACACGGGTTTAACTCTGAAAGTTGAGTGCACACATTGACAACCGTTCTGTTAGATAGCTGCATTTTGGATTTAGAAGCAGAAATTTCCCTGTGCTTACTGCCCTTTCTTCCATAGGCCGGAATTGGGCTGAAATCGCCTGTTTTCAGACTCTGCACAGAAAGTGTTTGCAGACTGCTGAATCCACACACGGGTTTAACTCTGGAAGTTGAGTGCACACATTGACAACCGTTCTGTTAGATAGCTGCGTTTTGGATTTAGAAGCAGATATTTCCCTGTGCTTACTACCCTTTCTTCCATATGCTGGTATTGGGCTGAAAACGCCTGTTTTGAGACTCTGCACAGAAAGTGTTTGCAGACTGCTGAATCCACACACGGGTTTAACTCTGGAAGTTGTGTGCACACATTGACAGCCGTTCTGTTAGGTATCTGCGTTTTGGATTTAGAAGCAGATATTTCCCTGTGCTTACTGCCCTTTCTTCCATAGGGCGGTAATGGGCTGAAAACGCCTGTTTTGAGACTCTGCACAGAAAGTGTTTGCAGATTGCTGAATCCACACACGGGTTTAACTCCGGAAGTTGAGGGCACACATTGACAACCGTTCTGTTGGATAGCTGCGTTTTGGATTTAGAAGCAGATATTTCCCTGTGCTTACTGCTATGTCTTCCATAGGCCGGTATTGGGATGAAATCGCCTGTTTTGAGACTCTGCACAGAAAGTGTTTGCAGACTGCTGAATCCACACACGGGTTTAACTCTGGAAGTTGAGTGCACACATTGACAACCGTTCTGTTAGATAGCTGCGTTTTGGATTTAGAAGCAGATATTTCCCTGTGCTTACTGCCCTTTCTTCCATAGGCCGGTATTGGGCTGAAAATGCCTGTTTTGAGACTCTGCACAGAAAGTGTTTGCAGACTGCTGAATCCACAGACGGGTTTAACTCTGGAAGGTGACTGCACACATTGACAACCGTTCTGTTAGGTAGCTGCGTTTTGGATTTAGAAGCAGATATTTCCCTGTGCTTACTGCCCTTTCTTCCATAGGCCGGTATTGGTCTGAAATCACCTGTTTTGAGACTCTGCACAGAAAGTGTTTCCAGACTGCTGAATCCACACACGGCTTTAACTCTGGAAGTTGAGTGCACACATTGACAACCGTTCTGTTAGAGAGCTGCGTTTTGGATTTAGAAGCAGATATTTCCCTGTGCTTACTGCCCTTTCTTCCATAGGCCGGTATTGGGCTGAAAACGCCTGTTTTCAGACTCTGCACAGAAAGTGTTTGCAGACTGCTGAATCCACACACGGGTTTAACTCTGGAAGGTGAGTGCACACATTGACAGTCGTTCTGTTCGGTAGCTGCGTTTTGGATTTAGAAGCAGATATTTCCCTGCGCTTACTGCCCTTTCTTTCATAGGCCGGTATTAGGCTGAAAACACCTGTTTTGAGACTCTGCACAGAAAGTGTTTGCAGACTGCTGAATCCACACACGGCTTTAACTCTGGAAGTCGAGTGCACACATTGACAACCGTTCTGTTAGATAGCTGCGTTTTGGATTTAGAAGCAGATATTTCCCTGTGCTTACTGCCCTTTCTTCCATAGGCCGGTATTGGGATGAAATCGCCTGTTTTGAGACTCTGCACAGAATGGGTTTGCAGACTGCTGAATCCACACACGGGTTTAACTCTGGAAGTTGAGTACACACATTGACAAACGATCTGTTAGATAGCTGCGTTTTGGATTTAGAAGCAGATATTTCCCTGTGCTTTCGGCCCTTTCTTCCATAGGACGGTATTGGGCTGAAAACGCCTGTTTTGAGACTCTGAACAGAAAGTGTTTGCAGACTGCTGAATCCAAACACGGGTTTAACTCTGGAAGTTGAGTGCACACATTGACAACCGTTCTGTTAGATAGCTGCGTTTTGGATTTAGAAGCAGATATTTCCCTGTTCTTACTGCCCTTTCTTCCATAGGCCGGTAATGGGCTGAAAACGCTAGTTTTGAGACTCTGCACAGAAAGTGTTTGCAGACTGCTGAATCCACACACGGGTTTAACTCTGGAAGTTGAGTGCACACATTGACAACCGTTCTGTTAGATAGCTGCGCTTTGGATTTAGAAGCAGATATTTCCCTGTGCTTACTGCCCTTTCTTCCATAGGCCGGTATTGGGTTGAAAACGCCTGTTTTGAGACTCTGCACAGAAAGTGTTTGCAGACTGCAGAATCCACACACGGGTTTAACTCTGGAAGGTGAGTGAAGACATTGACAGCCGTTCGGTTAGGTAGCTGCGTTTTGGATTTAGAAGCAGATATATCCCTGTGCTTACTGCCCTGTCTTCCATAGGCTGGTATTGGGCTGAAAACACCTGTTTTGAAACTCTGCACAGAAAGTGTTTCCAGACTGCTGAATCCACACACGGCTTTAACTCTGGAAGTTGAGTGCACACATTGACAACCGTTCTGTTAGATAGCTGCGTTTTGGATTTAGAAGCAGATATTTCCCTGTGCTTACTGCCCTTTCTTCCATAGGCCGGTATTGGTCTGAAAACACCTGTTTTGAGACTCTGCACAGAAAGTGTTTGCAGACTGCTGAAATCACACACAGGTTTAACTCTGGAAGTTCAGTGCACACATTGACAACCGTTCTGTTAGATAGCTTCGTTTTGGATTCAGAAGCAGAAATTTCCCTGTGCTTACTGCCCTTTCTTCCATAGGCCGGAATTGGGCTGAAAACACCTGTTTTGAGACTCTGCACAGAAAGTGTTTGCAGACTGCTGAATCCACTAACGGGTTTAACTCTGGAAGTTGAGTGCACACATTGACAACCCTTCTGTTAGATAGCTGCGTTTTGGATTTGGAGCAGATATTTCCCTGTGCTTACTGCCCTTTCTTCCATAGGCCGGTATTGGGCTGAAAACGCCTGTTTTCAGACTCTGCACAGAAAGTGTTTGCAGTCTGCTCAATCCACACACCGATTTAACTCTTTAAGTTGAGTGCACCCATTGACAACCATTCTGTTAGATAGCTGCGTTTTGGATTTAGAAGCAGAAATTTCCCTGTGCTTACTGCCCTTTCTTCCATAGGTCGGAATTGGGCTGAAAACGCCTGTTTTGAGACTCTGCACAGAAAGTGTTTGCAGACTGCTGAATCCACACACGGGTTTAACTCTGGAAGTTGAGTGCACACATTGACAACTGTTCTGTTAGATAGCTGCGTTTTGGATTTAGAAGCAGATATTTCCCTGTGCTTACTGCCCTTTCTTCCATAGGCCGGTATTGGGCTGAAAACGCCTGTTTTGAGACATCTGCAGAGAAAGTGTTTGCAGACTGCTGAATCCACACACGGGTTTAACTCTGGAAGTTCAGTGCACACATTGACAACCGTTCTGTTAGATAGCTGCGTTTTGGATTTAGAAGCAGAAATTTCCCTGTGCTTACTGCCCTTTCTTCCATAGGCCGGAATAGGGCTGAAAACGCCTGTTTTGAGACTCTGCACAGAAAGTGTTTGCAGACTGCTGAATCCACACACGGGTTTAACTCTGGAAGTTGAGTGCACACATTGACAACCGTTCTGTTAGATAGCTGCGTTTTGGATTTAGAAGCAGATATTTCCCTGTGCTTACTACCCTTTCTTCCGTAGGCCGGTATTGGGCTGAAAACGCCTGTTTTCAGACTCTGCACAGAAAGTGTTTGTAGTCTGCTCAATCCACACACCGATTTAACTCTGGAAGTTGAGTGCACACATTGACAACCGTTCTGTTAGATAGCTGTGTTTTGGATTTAGAAGCAGATATTTCCCTGTGCTTACTGCCCTCTCTTCCATATGCTGGTATTGGGCTGAAAACGCCTGTTTTGAGACTCTGCACAGAAAGTGTTTGCAGACTGCTGAATCCACACACGGGTTTAACTCTGGAAGTTGAGTGCACACATTGACAAACGTTCTGTTAGTTAGCTCTGTTTTGGATTTAGAAGGAGATATTTCCCTGTGCTTACTGCCCTTTCTTCCATAGGCCGGTATTGGCCTGAAAACGCCTGTTTTGAGACTCTGCACAGAAAGTGTTTGCAGACTGCTGAATCCACACACGGGTTTAACTCTGGAAGTTGAGTGCACACATTGACAACCGTTCTGTTAGATAGCAGCGTTTTGGATTTAGAAGCAGATATTTCCCTGTGCTTACTGCTCTTTCTTCCATAGGCCGGTATTGAGATGATATCTCCTGTTTTGAGACTCTGCACAGAAAGTGTTTGCAGACTGCTGAATCCACACATGGGTTTAACTCTGGAAGTTGAGTGCACACATTGACAACCGTTCTGTTAGATAGCTGCGTTTTGGATTTAGAAGCAGATATTTCCCTGTGCTTACTGCCCTTTCTTCCATAGGCCGGTATTGGGCTGAAAACGCCTGTTTTCTGACTCTGCACAGAAAGTGTTTGCAGACTGCTGAATCCACACACGGGTTTAACTCTGGAAGGTGAGTGCACACATTGTCAGCCGTTCTGTTAGATAGCTGCGTTTTGGATTTAGAAGCAGATATTTCCCTGTGCTTACTGCCCTTTCTTCCATAGGCCGGTATTGGTCTGAAAACACCTGTTTTGAGACTCTGCACAGAAAGTGTTTGCAGACTGCTGAATCCACACACGGGTTTAACTCTGGAAGTTGAGTGCACACATTGACAACCGTTCTGTTAGATAGCTGCGTTTTGGATTTAGAAGTAGATATTTCCCTGTGCTTTCTGCGCTTTCTTCCATAGGCCGGTATTGGGCTGAAAACGCCTGTTTTGAGACTCTGCACAGAAAGTGTTTGCAGACTGCCGAATCCACACACGGGTTTAACTCTGGAAGTTGAGTGCACACATTGACAACCGTTCTGTTACATAGCTGCGTTTTGGATTTAGAAGCAGATATTTCCCTGTGCTTACTGCCCTTTCTTCCATATGCTGGTATTGGGCTGAAAACGCCTGTTTTGAGACTCTGCACAGAAAGTGTTTGCAGACTGCTGAATCCACACACGGGTTTAACTCTGGAAGTTGTGTGCACACATTGACAGCCGTTCTGTTAGGTATCTGCGTTTTGGATTTAGAAGCAGATATTTCCCTGTGCTTACTGCCCTTTCTTCCATAGGGCGGTAATGGGCTGAAAACGCCTGTTTTGAGACTCTGCACAGAAAGTGTTTGCAGATTGCTGAATCCACACACGGGTTTAACTCCGGAAGTTGAGTGCACACATTGACAACCGTTCTGTTGGATAGCTGCGTTTTGGATTTAGAAGCAGATATTTCCCTGTGCTTACTGCTATGTCTTCCATAGGCCGGTATTGGGATGAAATCGCCTGTTTTGAGACTCTGCACAGAAAGTGTTTGCAGACTGCTGAATCCACACACGGGTTTAACTCTGGAAGTTGAGTGCACACATTGACAACCGTTCTGTTAGATAGCTGCGTTTTGGATTTAGAAGCAGATATTTCCCTGTGCTTACTGCCCTTTCTTCCATAGGCCGGTATTGGGCTGAAAATGCCTGTTTTGAGACTCTGCACAGAAAGTGTTTGCAGACTGCTGAATCCACAGACGGGTTTAACTCTGGAAGGTGACTGCACACATTGACAACCGTTCTGTTAGGTAGCTGCGTTTTGGATTTAGAAGCAGATATTTCCCTGTGCTTACTGCCCTTTCTTCCATAGGCCGGTATTGGTCTGAAATCACCTGTTTTGAGACTCTGCACAGAAAGTGTTTCCAGACTGCTGAATCCACACACGGCTTTAACTCTGGAAGTTGAGTGCACACATTGACAACCGTTCTGTTAGAGAGCTGCGTTTTGGATTTAGAAGCAGATATTTCCCTGTGCTTACTGCCCTTTCTTCCATAGGCCGGTATTGGGCTGAAAACGCCTGTTTTCAGACTCTGCACAGAAAGTGTTTGCAGACTGCTGAATCCACACACGGGTTTAACTCTGGAAGGTGAGTGCACACATTGACAGTCGTTCTGTTCGGTAGCTGCGTTTTGGATTTAGAAGCAGATATTTCCCTGCGCTTACTGCCCTTTCTTTCATAGGCCGGTATTGGGCTGAAAACACCTGTTTTGAGACTCTGCACAGAAAGTGTTTGCAGACTGCTGAATCCACACACGGCTTTAACTCTGGAAGTCGAGTGCACACATTGACAACCGTTCTGTTAGATAGCTGCGTTTTGGATTTAGAAGCAGATATTTCCCTGTGCTTACTGCCCTTTCTTCCATAGGCCGGTATTGGGATGAAATCGCCTGTTTTGAGACTCTGCACAGAATGGGTTTGCAGACTGCTGAATCCACACACGGGTTTAACTCTGGAAGTTGAGTACACACATTGACAAACGATCTGTTAGATAGCTGCGTTTTGGATTTAGAAGCAGATATTTCCCTGTGCTTTCGGCCCTTTCTTCCATAGGACGGTATTGGGCTGAAAACGCCTGTTTTGAGACTCTGAACAGAAAGTGTTTGCAGACTGCTGAATCCAAACACGGGTTTAACTCTGGAAGTTGAGTGCACACATTGACAACCGTTCTGTTAGATAGCTGCGTTTTGGATTTAGAAGCAGATATTTCCCTGTTCTTACTGCCCTTTCTTCCATAGGCCGGTAATGGGCTGAAAACGCTAGTTTTGAGACTCTGCACAGAAAGTGTTTGCAGACTGCTGAATCCACACACGGGTTTAACTCTGGAAGTTGAGTGCACACATTGACAACCGTTCTGTTAGATAGCTGCGCTTTGGATTTAGAAGCAGATATTTCCCTGTGCTTACTGCCCTTTCTTCCATAGGCCGGTATTGGGTTGAAAACGCCTGTTTTGAGACTCTGCACAGAAAGTGTTTGCAGACTGCAGAATCCACACACGGGTTTAACTCTGGAAGGTGAGTGAAGACATTGACAGCCGTTCGGTTAGGTAGCTGCGTTTTGGATTTAGAAGCAGATATATCCCTGTGCTTACTGCCCTGTCTTCCATAGGCTGGTATTGGGCTGAAAACACCTGTTTTGAAACTCTGCACAGAAAGTGTTTCCAGACTGCTGAATCCACACACGGCTTTAACTCTGGAAGTTGAGTGCACACATTGACAACCGTTCTGTTAGAGAGCTGCGTTTTGGATTTAGAAGCAGATATTTCCCTGTGCTTACTGCCCTTTCTTCCATAGGCCGGTATTGGGCTGACAACGCCTGTTTTGAGACTCTGCACAGAAAGTGTTTGCAGACTGCTGAATCCACACTCGGGTTTAATTCTGGAAGTTGAGTGCACACATTGACAACCGTTCTGTGAGATAGCTGCGTTTTGGATTTAGAAGCAGATATTTCCCTGTGCTTACTGCCCTTTCTTCCAAAGGCCGGTATTTGGCTGAAAACGCCTGTTTTGAGACTCTGCACAGAAAGTGTTTGCAGACTGCTGAATCCACACACGGGTTTAACTCTGGAAGGTGAGTGCACACATTGACAGCCGTTCTGTTATGTAGCTGCGTTTTGGATTTAGAAGCAGATATTTCCCTGTGCTTACTGCCCTTTCTTCCATAGGCCGGTATTGGTCTGAAAACACCTGTTTTGAGACTCTGCACAGAAAGTGTTTGCAGACTGCTGAAATCACACACAGGTTTAACTCTGGAAGTTGAGTGCACACATTGACAACCGTTCTGTTAGATACCTGCGTTTTGGATTCAGAAGCAGAAATTTCCCTGTGCTTACTGCCCTTTCTTCGATAGGCCGGAATTGGGCTGAAAACGCCTGTTTTCAGACTCTGCACAGAAAGTGTTTGCAGTCTGCTCAATCCACACACCGATTTAACTCTGGAAGTTGAGTGCACCCATTGACAACCATTCTGTTAGATAGCTGCGTTTTGGATTTAGAAGCAGAAATTTCCCTGAGCTTACTGCCCTTTCTTCCATAGGCCGGAATTGGGCTGAAAACGCCTGTTTTGAGACTCTGCAGAGAAAGTGTTTGCAGACTGCTGAATCCACACACGGGTTTAACTCTGAAAGTTGAGTGCACACATTGACAACCGTTCTGTTAGATAGCTGCATTTTGGATTTAGAAGCAGATATTTCCCTGTGCTTACTGCTATGTCTTCCATAGGCCGGTATTGGGATGAAATCGCCTGTTTTGAGACTCTGCACAGAAAGTGTTTGCAGACTGCTGAATCCACACACGGGTTTAACTCTGGAAGTTGAGTGCACACATTGACAACCGTTCTGTTAGATAGCTGCGTTTTGGATTTAGAAGCAGATATTTCCCTGTGCTTACTACCCTTTCTTCCATAGGCCGGTATTGGGCTGAAAACCCCTGTTTTCAGACTCTGCACAGAAAGTGTTTGCAGTCTGCTCAATCCACACACCGACTTAACTCTGTAAGTTGAGTGCACACATTGACAACCATTCTGTTAGATAGCTGCGTTTTGGATTTAGAAGCAGATATTTCCCTGTGCTTACTGCCCTTTCTTCCATATGCTGGTATTGGGCTGAAAACGCCTGTTTTGAGACTCTGCATAGAAAGTGTTTGCAGACTGCTGAATCCACACACGGGTTTAACTCTGGAAGTTGTGTGCACACATTGACAGCCGTTCTGTTAGGTATCTGCGTTTTGGATTTAGAAGCAGATATTTCCTTGTGCTTACTGCCCTTTCTTCCATAGGGCGGTAATGGGCTGAAAACGCCTGTTTTGAGACTCTGCACAGAAAGTGTTTGCAGATTGCTGAATCCACACACGGGTTTAACTCCGGAAGTTGAGTGCACACATTGACAACCGTTCTGTTAGATAGCTGCGTTTTGGATTTAGAAGCAGATATTTCCCTGTGCTTACTGCCCTTTGTTCCATAGGCCGGTATTGGGCTGAAAATGCCTGTTTTGAGACTCTGCACAGAAAGTGTTTGCAGACTGCTGAATCCACAGACGGGTTTAACTCTGGAAGGTGACTGCACACATTGACAACCGTTCTGTTAGGTAGCTGCGTTTTGGATTTAGAAGCAGATATTTCCCTGTGCTTACTGCCCTTTCTTCCATAGGCCGGTATTGGTCTGAAATCACCTGTTTTGAGACTCTGCACAGAAAGTGTTTCCAGACTGCTGAATCCACACACGGCTTTAACTCTGGAAGTTGAGTGCACACATTGACAACCGTTCTGTTAGAGAGCTGCGTTTTGGATTTAGAAGCAGATATTTCCCTGTGCTTACTGCCCTTTCTTCCATAGGCCGGTATTGGGCTGAAAACGCCTGTTTTGAGACTCTGCACAGAAAGGGTTTGCAGACTGCTGAATCCACACACGGGTTTAACTCTGGAAGGTGATTGCACACATTGACAGTCGTTCTGTTCGGTAGCTGCGTTTTGGATTTAGAAGCAGATATTTCCCTGCGCTTACTGCCCTTTCTTTCATAGGCCGGTATTGGGCTGAAAACACCTGTTTTGAGACTCTGCACAGAAAGTGTTTGAAGACTGCTGAATCCACACACGGCTTTAACTCTGGAAGTCGAGTGCACACATTGACAACCGTTCTGTTAGATAGCTGCGTTTTGGATTTAGAAGCAGATATTTCCCTGTGCTTACTGCCCTTTCTTCCATAGGCCGGTATTGGGCTGAAAACGCCTGTTTTGAGACTCTGCAGAGAAAGTGTTTGCAGACTGCTGAATCCACACACGGGTTTAACTCTGGAAGTTGAGTGCACACATTGACAACCGTTCTGTTAGATAGCTGCATTTCGGATTTAGAAGCAGATATTTCCCTGTGCTTACTGCCCTTTCTTCCATATGCTGGTATTGGGCTGAAAACGCCTGTTTTGAGACTCTGCACAGAAAGTGTTTGCAGACTGCTGAATCCACACACGGGTTTAATTCTGGAAGTTGAGTGCACACATTGACAACAGTTCTGTTAGATAGCTGCGTTTTGGATTTAGAAGCAGATATTTCCCTGTGCTTACTGCCCTTTCTTCCATAGGCCGGTATTGGGATGAAATCGCCTGTTTTGAGACTCTGCACAGAATGGGTTTGCAGACTGCTGAATCCACACACGGGTTTAACTCTGGAAGTTGAGTACACACATTGACAAACGTTCTGTTAGATAGCTGCGTTTTGGATTTAGAAGCAGATATTTCCCTCTGCTTTCGGCCCTTTCTTCCATAGGACGGTATTGGGCTGAAAACGCCTGTTTTGAGACTCTAAACAGAAAGTGTTTGCAGACTGCTGAATCCAAACATGGGTTTAACTCTGGAAGTTGAGTGCACACATTGACAACCGTTCTGTTAGATAGCTGCGTTTTGGATTTAGAAGCAGATATTTCCCTGTTCTTACTGCCCTTTCTTCCATAGGCCGGTAATGGGCTGAAAACGCCTGTTTTGAGACTCTGCACAGAAAGTGTTTGCAGACTGCTGAATCCACACACGGGTTTAACTCTGGAAGTTCAGTGCACACATTGACAACCGTTCTGTTAGACAGCTGCGCTTTGGATTTAGAAGCAGATATTTCCCTGTGCTTACTGCCCTTTCTTCCATAGGCCGGTATTGGGTTGAAAACGCCTGTTTTGAGACTCTGCACAGAAAGTGTTTGCAGACTGCTGAATCCACACACGGGTTTAACTCTGGAAGGTGAGTGAAGACATTGACAACCGTTCGGTTAGGTAGCTGCGTTTTGGATTTAGAAGCAGATATGTCCCTGTGCTTACTGCCCTGTCTTCCATAGGCTGGTATTGGGCTGAAAACACCTGTTTTGAGACTCTGCACAGAAAGTGTTTGCAGACTGCTGAATCCACACACGGGTTTAACTCTGGAAGTTGAGTGCACACATTGACAACCGTTCTGTTAGATAGCTGCGTTTTGGATTTAGAAGCAGTTATTTCCCTGTGCTTACTGCCATTTCTTCTATAGGCCGGTATTGGGCTGAAATTGCCTGTTTTGAGACTCTGCACAGAAAGTGTTTTCAGACTGCTGAATCCACACTCACGTTTAATTCTGGAAGTTGGTGCACACATTGACAACCGTTCTGTTAGATAGCTGCGTTTTGGATTTAGAAGCATATATTTCCCTGTGCTTACTGCCCTTCCTTCTATAGGCCGGTATGGGGCTGAAAACGCCTGTTTTGAGACTCTGCACAGAAAGTGTTTGCAGACTGCTGAATCCACACACGGGTTTAACTCTGGAAGTTGAGTGCACACATTGACAGCCATTGTGTTATGTAGCTTCGTTTTGGATTTAGAAGCAGATATTTCCCTGTGCTTACTGCCCTTTCTTCCATAGGCCGGTATTGGTCTGAAATCGCCTGTTTTGAGACTCTGCACAGAAAGGGTTTGCAGACTACTGAATCCACACACGGGTTTAACTCTGGAAGTTGAGTACACTCATTGACAACCGTTCTGTTAGATAGCTGCCTTTTGGATTTAGAAGCAGATATTTCCCTGTGCTTTCTGCCCTTTCTTCCATAGGCCGGTATTGGGCTGAAAACGCCTGTTTGAGACTCTGAACAGAAAGTGTTTGCAGACTGCTGAATCCACACACGGGTTTAACTCTGGAAGTTGAGTGCACACATTGACAACCGTTCTGTTAGATAGCTGCGTTTTGGATTTAGAAGCAGATATTTCCCTGTTCTTACAGCCCTTTCTTCCATAGGCCGGTAATGGGCTGAAAACGCCTGTTTTGAGACTCTGCACAGAAAGTGTTTGTAGACTGCTGAATCCACACACGGGTTTAACTCTGGAAGTTGAGTGCACACATTGACAACCGTTCTGTTAGGTTGCTGCGCTTTGGATTTAGAAGCAGATATTTCCCTGCGCTTACTGCCCTTTCTTCCATAGGCCGGTATTGGGCTGAAAACGCCTGTTTTGAGACTCTGCACAGAAAGTGTTTGCAGACTGCTGAATCCACTCACGGGTTTAACTCTGGAAGTTGAGTGCACACATTGACAACCGTTCTGTTAGATAGCTGCGTTTTGGATTTAGAAGCAGATATTTCCCTGTGCTTACTACCCTTTCTTCCGTAGGACGGTATTGGGCTGAAAACGCCTGTTTTCAGACTCTGCACAGAAAGTGTTTGAAGTCTGCTCAATCCACACACCGATTTAACTCTGGAAGTTGAGTGCACACATTGACAACCGTTCTGTTAGATAGCTGTGTTTTGGATTTAGAAGCAGATATTTCCCTGTGCTTACTGCCCTTTCTTCCATATGCTGGTATTGGGCTGAAAACGCCTGTTTTGGGACTCTGCACAGAAACTGTTTGCAGACTGCTGAATCCACACACGGGTTTAACTCTGGAAGTTGAGTGCAAACATTGACAAACGTTCTGTTCGTTAGCTCTGTTTTGGATTTAGAAGCAGATATTTCCCTGTGCTTACTGCCCTTTCTTCCATAGGCCGGTATTGGCCTGAAAAGGCCTGTTTTCAGACTCTGCACAGAAAGTGTTTGCAGACTGCTGAATCCACACACGGATTTAACTCTGGAAGTTGAGTGCACACATTGACAACCGTTCTGTTAGATAGCTGCGTTTTGGATTTAGAAGCAGATATTTCCCTGTGCTTACTGCTCTTTCTTCCATAGGCCGGTATTGAGATGATATCGCCTGTTTTGAGACTCTGCACAGAAAGTGTTTGCAGACT
This sequence comes from Aotus nancymaae, assembly GCF_030222135.1. Taxonomy (NCBI): domain Eukaryota; kingdom Metazoa; phylum Chordata; class Mammalia; order Primates; family Aotidae; genus Aotus; species Aotus nancymaae. The sequence goes on along the minus strand of NW_026988571.1, from coordinate 1,467,699 downwards.
GCTGAATCCACACATGGGTTTAACTCTGGAAGTTGAGTGCACACATTGACAACCGTTCTGTTAGATAGCTGCGTTTAGGATTTAGAAGCAGATATTTCCCTGTGCTTACTGCTCTTTATTCTATAGGCTGTTATTGGGATGACATCGCCTGCTTTGAGGCTCTGCACAGATAGTGTTTGCAGACTGCTGAATCCACACACGGGTTATACTCTGGAAGTTGAGTGCACACATTGACAACCGTTCTGTTAGATAGCTGTGCTTTGGATTTAGAAGCAGATATTTCCCTGTGCTTACTGCCCTTTCTTCCATAGGCCGGTATTGGGCTGAAAACGCCTGTTTTGAGACTCTACACAAAAAGGGTTTGCAGACTGGTGAATCCACACTCGGGTTTAACTCTGGAAGTTGAGTGCACACATTGACAACCGTTCTGTTAGATAGCTCCATTTTGGATTTAGAAGCAGAAATTTCCCTGTGCTTACTGCCCTTTCTTCCATAGGCCGGTATTGGGCTGAAAACGCCTGTTTTCAGACTCTGCCCAGAAAGTGTTTGCAGACTGCTGAATCTACACACGGGTTTAACTCTGGAAGTTGAGTGCACACATTGACAACCGTTCTGTTAGATAGCTGCGTTTTGGATTTAGAAGCAGATATTTCCCTGTGCTTACTGCCTTTTCTTCCATAGGCCGGTATTGGGCTGAAAACGCCTGTTTTGAGACTCTGCACAGAAGGTGTTTGCAGAGTGCTGAATCCACACACGGGTTTAACTCTGGAAGTTGAGTGCACACATTGACAACCGTTCTGTTAGATAGCTGCGTTTTGGATTTAGAAGCAGAAATTTCCCTTTGCTTACTGCCCTTTCTTCCATAGGCCGGTATTGGGCTGAAAACGCCTGTTTTCAGACTCTGCACAGAAAGTGTTTGCAGTCTGCTCAATCCACACACCGGTTTAACTCTGGAAGTTGAGTGCACACATTGACAACCATTCTGTTAGATAGCTGCGTTTTGGATTTAGAAGCAGATATTTCCCTGTGCTTACTGCCCTTTCTTCCATATGCTGGTATTTGGCTGAAAACGCCTGTTTTGAGACTCTGCACAGAAAGTGTTTGCAGACTTCTGAATCCACACATGGGTTTAACTCTGGAAGTTGAGTGCACACATTGACAATCGTTCTGTTAGGTAGCTCCATTTTGGATTTAGAAGCAGATATTTCCCTGTGCTTACTGCCCTTTCTTCCATAGGCCGGTATTGGGCTGTAAACGCCTGTTTTGAGACTCTGCACAGAAAGTGTTTACAGACTGCTGAATCCACACACGCGTTTAACTCTGGAAGTTGAGTGCACACATTGACAACCGTTCTGTTAGATAGCTGCGTTTTGGATTTAGAAGCAGATATTTCCCTGTGCTTACTGCTCTTTCTTCTATAGGATGGTATTGGGATGAAATCGCCTGTTTTGAGACTCTGCACAGAAACTGTTTGCAGACTGCTGAATCCACACACGGGTTAAACTCTGGAAGTTGAGTGCACACATTGACAACCGTTCTGTTAGATAGCTGCGTTTTGGATTTAGAAGCAGATATTTCTCTGTGCTTACTTCCCTTTCTTCCATAGGCCGGTATTGGCCTGAAAACGCCTGTTTTCAGACTCTGCTCAGAAAGTGTTTGCAGACTGCTGAATCCACACACGGGTTTAACTCTGGAAGTTGAGTGCACACATTGACAACCGTTCTGTTAGATAGCTGCGTTTTGGATTTAGAAGTAGATATTTCCCTGTGCTTTCTGCGCTTTCTTCCATAGGCCGGTATTGGGCTGAAAACGCCTGTTTTGAGACTCTGCACAGAAAGTGTTTGCAGTCTGCTCAATCCACACACCGATTTAACTCTGTAAGTTGAGTGCACACATTGACAACCATTCTGTTAGATAGCTGCGTTTTGGATTTAGAAGCAGATATTTCCCTGTGCTTACTGCCCTTTCTTCCATATGCTGGTATTGGGCTGAAAACGCCTGTTTTGAGACTCTGCACAGAAAGTGTTTGCAGACTGCTGAATCCACACACGGGTTTAACTCTGGAAGTTGTGTGCACACATTGACAGCCGTTCTGTTAGGTATCTGCGTTTTGGATTTAGAAGCAGATATTTCCCTGTGCTTACTGCCCTTTCTTCCATAGGGCGGTAATGGGCTGAAAACGCCTGTTTTGAGACTCTGCACAGAAAGTGTTTGCAGATTGCTGAATCCACACACGGGTTTAACTCCGGAAGTTGAGTGCACACATTGACAACCGTTCTGTTGGATAGCTGCGTTTTGGATTTAGAAGCAGATATTTCCCTGTGCTTACTGCTATGTCTTCCATAGGCCGGTATTGGGATGAAATCGCCTGTTTTGAGACTCTGCACAGAAAGTGTTTGCAGACTGCTGAATGCACACACGGGTTTAACTCTGGAAGTTGAGTGCACACATTGACAACTGTTCTGTTAGATAGCTGCGTTTTGGATTTAGAAGCAGATATTTCCCTGTGCTTACTGCCCTTTCTTCCATAGGCCGGTATTGGGCTGAAAATGCCTGTTTTGAGACTCTGCACAGAAAGTGTTTGCAGACTGCTGAATCCACAGACGGGTTTAACTCTGGAAGGTGACTGCACACATTGACAACCGTTCTGTTAGGTAGCTGCGTTTTGGATTTAGAAGCAGATATTTCCCTGTGCTTACTGCCCTTTCTTCCATAGGCCGGTATTGGTCTGAAATCACCTGTTTTGAGACTCTGCACAGAAAGTGTTTCCAGACTGCTGAATCCACACACGGCTTTAACTCTGGAAGTTGAGTGCACACATTGACAACCGCTCTGTTAGAGAGCTGCGTTTTGGATTTAGAAGCAGATATTTCCCTGTGCTTACTGCCCTTTCTTCCATAGGCCGGTATTGGGCTGAAAACGCCTGTTTTCAGACTCTGCACAGAAAGTGTTTGCAGACTGCTGAATCCACACACGGGTTTAACTCTGGAAGGTGAGTGTACACATTGACAGTCGTTCTGTTCGGTAGCTGCGTTTTGGATTTAGAAGCAGATATTTCCCTGCGCTTACTGCCCTTTCTTTCATAGGCCGGTATTGGGCTGAAAACACCTGTTTTGAGACTCTGCACAGAAAGTGTTTGCAGACTGCTGAATCCACACACGGGTTTAACTCTGGAAGTTGAGTGCACACATTGACAACCGTTCTGTTAGATAGCTGCGTTTTGGATTTAGAAGCAGATATTTCCCTGTGCTTACTACCCTTTCTTCCATAGGCCGGTATTGGGCTGAAAACCCCTGTTTTCAGACTCTGCACAGAAAGTGTTTGCAGTCTGCTCAATCCACACACCGATTTAACTCTGTAAGTTGAGTGCACACATTGACAACCTTTCTGTTAGATAGCTGCGTTTTGGATTTAGAAGCAGATATTTCCCTGTGCTTACTGCCCTTTCTTCCATATGCTGGTATTGGGCTGAAAACGACTGTTTTGAGACTCTGCACAGAAAGTGTTTGCAGACTGCTGAATCCACACACGGGTTTAACTCTGGAAGTTGTGTGCACACATTGACAGCCGTTCTGTTAGGTATCTGCGTTTTGGATTTAGAAGCAGATATTTCCCTGTGCTTACTGCCCTTTCTTCCATAGGGCGGTAATGGGCTGAAAACGCCTGTTTTGAGACTCTGCACAGAAAGTGTTTGCAGATTGCTGAATCCACACACGGGTTTAACTCCGGAAGTTGAGTGCACACATTGACAACCGTTCTGTTGGATAGCTGCGTTTTGGATTTAGAAGCAGATATTTCCCTGTGCTTACTGCTATGTCTTCCATAGGCCGGTATTGGGATGAAATCGCCTGTTTTGAGACTCTGCACAGAAAGTGTTTGCAGACTGCTGAATCCACACACGGGTTTAACTCTGGAAGTTGAGTGCACACATTGACAACCGTTCTGTTAGATAGCTGCGTTTTGGATTTAGAAGCAGATATTTCCCTGTGCTTACCACCCTTTCTTCCATAGGCCGGTATTGGGCTGAAAACCCCTGTTTTCAGACTCTGCACAGAAAGTGTTTGCAGTCTGCTCAATCCACACACCGATTTAACTCTGTAAGTTGAGTGCACACATTGACAACCATTCTGTTAGATAGCTGCGTTTTGGATTTAGAAGCAGATATTTCCCTGTGCTTACTGCCCTTTCTTCCATATGCTGGTATTGGGCTGAAAACGCCTGTTTTGAGACTCTGCACAGAAAGTGTTTGCAGACTGCTGAATCCACACACGGGTTTAACTCTGGAAGTTGTGTGCACACATTGACAGCCGTTCTGTTAGGTATCTGCGTTTTGGATTTAGAAGCAGATATTTCCCTGTGCTTACTGCCCTTTCTTCCATAGGGCGGTAATGGGCTGAAAACGCCTGTTTTGAGACTCTGCACAGAAAGTGTTTGCAGATTGCTGAATCCACACACGGGTTTAACTCCGGAAGTTGAGTGCACACATTGACAACCGTTCTGTTGGATAGCTGCGTTTTGGATTTAGAAGCAGATATTTCCCTGTGCTTACTGCTATGTCTTCCATAGGCCGGTATTGGGATGAAATCGCCTGTTTTGAGACTCTGCACAGAAAGTGTTTGCAGACTGCTGAATCCACACACGGGTTTAACTCTGGTAGTTGAGTGCACACATTGACAACTGTTCTGTTAGATAGCTGCGTTTTGGATTTAGAAGCAGATATTTCCCTGTGCTTACTGCCCTTTCTTCCATAGGCCGGTATTGGGCTGAAAATGCCTGTTTTGAGACTCTGCACAGAAAGTGTTTGCAGACTGCTGAATCCACAGACGGGTTTAACTCTGGAAGGTGACTGCACACATTGACAACCGTTCTGTTAGGTAGCTGCGTTTTGGATTTAGAAGCAGATATTTCCCTGTGCTTACTGCCCTTTCTTCCATAGGCCGGTATTGGTCTGAAATCACCTGTTTTGAGACTCTGCACAGAAAGTGTTTCCAGACTGCTGAATCCACACACGGCTTTAACTCTGGAAGTTGAGTGCACACATTGACAACCGTTCTGTTAGAGAGCTGCGTTTTGGATTTAGAAGCAGATATTTCCCTGTGCTTACTGCCCTTTCTTCCATAGGCCGGTATTGGGCTGAAAACGCCTGTTTTCAGACTCTGCACAGAAAGTGTTTGCAGACTGCTGAATCCACACACGGGTTTAACTCTGGAAGGTGAGTGCACACATTGACAGTCGTTCTGTTCGGTAGCTGCGTTTTGGATTTAGAAGCAGATATTTCCCTGCGCTTACTGCCCTTTCTTTCATAGGCCGGTATTGGGCTGAAAACACCTGTTTTGAGACTCTGCACAGAAAGTGTTTGCAGACTGCTGAATCCACACACGGCTTTAACTCTGGAAGTCGAGTGCACACATTGACAACCGTTCTGTTAGATAGCTGCGTTTTGGATTTAGAAGCAGATATTTCCCTGTGCTTACTGCCCTTTCTTCCATAGGCCGGTATTGGGATGAAATCGCCTGTTTTGAGACTCTGCAGAGAAAGTGTTTGCAGACTGCTGAATCCACACACGGGTTTAACTCTGGAAGTTGAGTACACACATTGACAAACGTTCTGTTAGATAGCTGCGTTTTGGATTTAGAAGCAGATATTTCCCTGTGCTTTCGGCCCTTTCTTCCATAGGACGGTATTGGGCTGAAAACGCCTGTTTTGAGACTCTGAACAGAAAGTGTTTGCAGACTGCTGAATCCAAACACGGGTTTAACTCTGGAAGTTGAGTGCACACATTGACAACCGTTCTGTTAGATAGCTGTGTTTTGGATTTAGAAGCAGATATTTCCCTGTTCTTACTGCCCTTTCTTCCATAGGCCGGTAATGGGCTGAAAACGCTTGTTTTGAGACTCTGCACAGAAAGTGTTTGCAGACTGCTGAATCCACACACGGGTTTAACTCTGGAAGTTGAGTGCACACATTGACAACCGTTCTGTTAGACAGCTGCGCTTTGGATTTAGAAGCAGATATTTCCCTGTGCTTACTGCCCTTTCTTCCATAGGCCGGTATTGGGTTGAAAACGCCTGTTTTGAGACTCTGCACAGAAAGTGTTTGCAGACTGCTGAATCCACACACGGGTTTAACTCTGGAAGGTGAGTGAAGACATTGACAGCCGTTCGGTTAGGTAGCTGCGTTTTGGATTTAGAAGCAGATATGTCCCTGTGCTTACTGCCCTGTCTTCCATAGGCTGGTATTGGGCTGAAAACACCTGTTTTGAGACTCTGCACAGAAAGTGTTTCCAGACTGCTGAATCCACACACGGCTTTAACTCTGGAAGTTGAGTGCACACATTGACAACCGTTCTGTTAGATAGCTGCCTTTTGAATTTAGAAGCAGATATTTCCCTGTGCTTACTGCCCTTTCTTCCATAGGCCGGTATTGGGCTGAAAACGCCTGTTTTGAGACTCTGCACAGAAAGTGTTTGCAGACTGCTGAATCCACACTCGGGTTTAATTCTGGAAGTTGAGTGCACACATTGACAACCGTTCTGTTAGATAGCTGCGTTTTGGATTTAGAAGCAGATATTTCCCTGTGCTTACTGCCCTTTCTTCCAAAGGCCGGTATTTGGCTGAAAACGCCTGTTTTGAGATTCTGCACAGAAAGTGTTTGCTGACTGCTGAATCCACACACGGGTTTAACTCTGGAAGGTGAGTGCACACATTGACAGCCGTTCTGTTATGTAGCTGCGTTTTGGATTTAGAAGCAGATATTTCCCTGTGCTTACTGCCCTTTCTTCCATAGGCCGGTATTGGTCTGAAAACACCTGTTTTGAGACTCTGCACAGAAAGTGTTTGCAGACTGCTGAAATCACACACAGGTTTAACTCTGGAAGTTGAGTGCACACATTGACAACCGTTCTGTTAGATAGCTGCATTTTGGATTTAGAAGCAGAAATTTCCCTGTGCTTACTGCCCTTTCTTCCATAGGCCGGAATTGGGCTGAAATCGCCTGTTTTCAGACTCTGCACAGAAAGTGTTTGCAGACTGCTGAATCCACACACGGGTTTAACTCTGGAAGTTGAGTGCACACATTGACAACCGTTCTGTTAGATAGCTGCGTTTTGGATTTAGAAGCAGATATTTCCCTGTGCTTACTACCCTTTCTTCCATAGGCCGGTATTGGGCTGAAAACCCCTGTTTTCAGACTCTGCACAGAAAGTGTTTGCAGTCTGCTCAATCCACACACCGATTTAACTCTGTAAGTTGAGTGCACACATTGACAACCATTCTGTTAGATAGCTGCGTTTTGGATTTAGAAGCAGATATTTCCCTGTGCTTACTGCCCTTTCTTCCATATGCTGGTATTGGGCTGAAAACGCCTGTTTTGAGACTCTGCACAAAAAGTGTTTGCAGACTGCTGAATCCACACACGGGTTTAACTCTGGAAGTTGTGTGCACACATTGACAGCCGTTCTGTTAGGTATCTGCGTTTTGGATTTAGAAGCAGATATTTCCCTGTGCTTACTGCCCTTTCTTCCATAGGGCGGTAATGGGCTGAAAACGCCTGTTTTGAGACTCTGCACAGAAAGTGTTTGCAGATTGCTGAATCCACACACGGGTTTAACTCCGGAAGTTGAGTGCACACATTGACAACCGTTCTGTTGGATAGCTGCGTTTTGGATTTAGAAGCAGATATTTCCCTGTGCTTACTGCTATGTCTTCCATAGGCCGGTATTGGGATGAAATCGCCTGTTTTGAGACTCTGCACAGAAAGTGTTTGCAGACTGCTGAATCCACACACGGGTTTAACTCTGGAAGTTGAGTGCACACATTGACAACCGTTCTGTTAGATAGCTGCGTTTTGGATTTAGAAGCAGATATTTCCCTGTGCTTACTGCCCTTTCTTCCATAGGCCGGTATTGGGCTGAAAATGCCTGTTTTGAGACTCTGCACAGAAAGTGTTTGCAGACTGCTGAATCCACAGACGGGTTTAACTCTGGAAGGTGACTGCACACATTGACAACCGTTCTGTTAGGTAGCTGCGTTTTGGATTTAGAAGCAGATATTTCCCTGTGCTTACTGCCCTTTCTTCCATAGGCCGGTATTGGTCTGAAATCACCTGTTTTGAGACTCTGCACAGAAAGTGTTTCCAGACTGCTGAATCCACACACGGCTTTAACTCTGGAAGTTGAGTGCACACATTGACAACCGTTCTGTTAGAGAGCTGCGTTTTGGATTTAGAAGCAGATATTTCCCTGTGCTTACTGCCCTTTCTTCCATAGGCCGGTATTGGGCTGAAAACGCCTGTTTTCAGACTCTGCACAGAAAGTGTTTGCAGACTGCTGAATCCACACACGGGTTTAACTCTGGAAGGTGAGTGCACACATTGACAGTCGTTCTGTTCGGTAGCTGCGTTTTGGATTTAGAAGCAGATATTTCCCTGCGCTTGCTGCTCTTTCTTTCATAGGCCGGTTTTGGGCTGAAAACACCTGTTTTGAGACTCTGCACAGAAAGTGTTTGCAGACTGCTGAATCCACACACGGCTTTAACTCTGGAAGTCGAGTGCACACATTGACAACCGTTCTGTTAGATAGCTGCGTTTTGGATTTAGAAGCAGATATTTCCCTGTGCTTACTGCCCTTTCTTCCATAGGCCGGTATTGGGATGAAATCGCCTGTTTTGAGACTCTGCAGAGAAAGTGTTTGCAGACTGCTGAATCCACACACGGGTTTAACTCTGGAAGTTGAGTACACACATTGACAAACGTTCTGTTAGATAGCTGCGTTTTGGATTTAGATGCAGATATTTCCCTGTGCTTTCGGCCCTTTCTTCCATAGGACGGTATTGGGCTGAAAACGCCTGTTTTGAGACTCTGAACAGAAAGTGTTTGCAGACTGCTGAATCCAAACACGGGTTTAACTCTGGAAGTTGAGTGCACACATTGACAACCGTTCTGTTAGATAGCTGCGTTTTGGATTTAGAAGCAGATATTTCCCTGTTCTTACTGCCCTTTCTTCCATAGGCCGGTAATGGGCTGAAAACGCTTGTTTTGAGACTCTGCACAGAAAGTGTTTGCAGACTGCTGAATCCACACACGGGTTTAACTCTGGAAGTTGAGTGCACACATTGACAACCGTTCTGTTAGACAGCTGCGCTTTGGATTTAGAAGCAGATATTTCCCTGTGCTTACTGCCCTTTCTTCCATAGGCCGGTATTGGGTTGAAAACGCCTGTTTTGAGACTCTGCACAGAAAGTGTTTGCAGACTGCTGAATCCACACACGGGTTTAACTCTGGAAGGTGAGTGAAGACATTGACAGCCGTTCGGTTAGGTAGCTGCGTTTTGGATTTAGAAGCAGATATGTCCCTGTGCTTACTGCCCTGTCTTCCATAGTCTGGTATTGGGCTGAAAACACCTGTTTTGAGACTCTGCACAGAAAGTGTTTCCAGACTGCTGAATCCACACACGGCTTTAACTCTGGAAGTTGAGTGCACACATTGACAACCGTTCTGTTAGATAGCTGCCTTTTGGATTTAGAAGCAGATATTTCCCTGTGCTTACTGCCCTTTCTTCCATAGGCCGGTATTGGGCTGAAAACGCCTGTTTTGAGACTCTGCACAGAAAGTGTTTGCAGACTGCTGAATCCACACTCGGGTTTAATTCTGGAAGTTGAGTGCACACATTGACAACCGTTCTGTTAGATAGCTGCGTTTTGGATTTAGAAGCAGATATTTCCCTGTGCTTACTGCCCTTTCTTCCAAAGGCCGGTATTTGGCTGAAAACGCCTGTTTTGAGATTCTGCACAGAAAGTGTTTGCTGACTGCTGAATCCACACACGGGTTTAACTCTGGAAGGTGAGTGCACACATTGACAGCCGTTCGGTTATGTAGCTGCGTTTTGGATTTAGAAGCAGATATTTCCCTGTGCTTACTGCCCTTTCTTCCATAGGCCGGTATTGGTCTGAAAACACCTGTTTTGAGACTCTGCACAGAAAGTGTTTGCAGACTGCTGAAATCACACACAGGTTTAACTCTGGAAGTTGAGTGCACACATTGACAACCGTTCTGTTAGATAGCTGCGTTTTGGATTCAGAAGCAGAAATTTCCCTGTGCTTACTGCCCTTTCTTCGATAGGCCGGAATTGGGCTGAAAACACCTGTTTTGAGACTCTGCACAAAAAGTGTTTGCAGACTGCTGAATCCACTCACGGGTTTAACTCTGGAAGTTGAGTGCACACATTGACAACCCTTCTGTTAGATAGCTGCGTTTTGGATTTGAAGCAGATATTTCCCTGTGCTTACTGCCCTTTCTTCCATAGGCCGGTATTGGGCTGAAAACGCCTGTTTTCAGACTCTGCACAGAAAGTGTTTGCAGTCTGCTCAATCCACACACCGATTTAACTCTGGAAGTTGAGTGCACCCATTGACAACCATTCTGTTAGATAGCTGCGTTTTGGATTTAGAAGCAGAAATTTCCCTGAGCTTACTGCCCTTTCTTCCATAGGCCGGAATTGGGCTGAAAACGCCTGTTTTGAGACTCTGCATAGAAAGTGTTTGCAGGACTGCTGAATCCACACACGGGTTTAACTCTGGACGTTGTGTGCACACATTGACAGCCGTTCTGTTAGGTATCTGCGTTTTGGATTTAGAAGCAGATATTTCCTTGTGCTTACTGCCCTTTCTTCCATAGGGCGATAATGGGCTGAAAAACGCCCTGTTTTTGAGACTCTGCACAGAAAGTGTTTGCAGATTGCTGAATCCACACACGGGTTTAACTCCGGAAGTTGAGTGCACACATTGACAACCGTTCTGTTAGATAGCTGCGTTTTGGATTTAGAAGCAGATATTTCCCTGTGCTTACTGCTATGTCTTCCAAAGGCCGGTATTGGGATGAAATCGCCTGTTTTGAGACTCTGCACAGAAAGTGTTTGCAGACTGCTGAATCCACACACGGGTTTAACTCTGGAAGTTGAGTGCACACATTGACAACCGTTCTGTTAGATAGCTGCGTTTTGGATTTAGAAGCAGATATTTCCCTGTGCTTACTGCCCTTTCTTCCATAGGCCGGTATTGGGCTGAAAATGCCTGTTTTGAGACTCTGCACAGAAAGTGTTTGCAGACTGCTGAATCCACAGACGGGTTTAACTCTGGAAGGTGACTGCACACATTGACAACCGTTCTGTTAGGTAGCTGCGTTTTGGATTTAGAAGCAGATATTTCCCTGTGCTTACTGCCCTTTCTTCCATAGTCCGGTATTGGTCTGAAATCACCTGTTTTGAGACTCTGCACAGAAAGTGTTTCCAGACTGCTGAATCCACACACGGCTTTAACTCTGGAAGTTGAGTGCACACATTGACAACCGTTCTGTTAGAGAGCTGCGTTTTGGATTTAGATGCAGATATTTCCCTGTGCTTACTGCCCTTTCTTCCATAGGCCGGTATTGGGCTGAAAACGCCTGTTTTGAGACTCTGCACAGAAAGTGTTTGCAGACTGCTGAATCCACACACGGGTTTAACTCTGGAAGGTGATTGCACACATTGACAGTCGTTCTGTTCGGTAGCTGCGTTTTGGATTTAGAAGCAGATATTTCCCTGCGCTTACTGCCCTTTCTTTCATAGGCCGGTATTGGGCTGAAAACACCTGTTTTGAGACTCTGCACAGAAAGTGTTTGAAGACTGCTGAATTCACACACGGCTTTAACTCTGGAAGTCGAGTGCACACATTGACAACCGTTCTGTTAGATAGCTGCGTTTTGGATTTAGAAGCAGATATTTCCCTGTGATTACTGCCCTTTCTTCCATAGGCCGGTATTGGGCTGAAAACGCCTGTTTTGAGACTCTGCAGAGAAAGTGTTTGCAGACTGCTGAATCCACACACGGGTTTAACTCTGGAAGTTGAGTGCACACATTGACAACCGTTCTGTTAGATAGCTGCATTTTGGATTTAGAAGCAGATATTTCCCTGTGCTTACTGCCCTTTCTTCCATATGCTGGTATTGGGCTGAAAACGCCTGTTTTGAGACTCTGCACAGAAAGTGTTTGCAGACTGCTGAATCCACACACGGGTTTAATTCTGGAAGTTGAGTGCACACATTGACAACAGTTCTGTTAGATAGCTGCGTTTTGGATTTAGAAGCAGATATTTCCCTGTGCTTACTGCTCTTTCTTCCATAGGCCGGTATTGGGATGAAATCGCCTGTTTTGAGACTCTGCACAGAATGGGTTTGCAGACTGCTGAATCCACACACGGGTTTAACTCTGGAAGTTGAGTACACACATTGACAAACATTCTGTTAGATAGCTGCGTTTTGGATTTAGAAGCAGATATTTCCCTCTGCTTTTGGCCCTTTCTTCCATAGGACGGTATTGGGCTGAAAACGCCTGTTTTGAGACTCTGAACAGAAAGTGTTTGCAGACTGCTGAATCCAAACACGGGTTTAACTCTGGAAGTTGAGTGCACACATTGACAACCGTTCTGTTAGATAGCTGCGTTTTGGATTCAGAAGCAGAAATTTCCCTGTGCTTACTGCCCTTTCTTCCATAGGCCGGAATTGGGCTGAAAACACCTGTTTTGAGACTCTGCACAGAAAGTGTTTGCAGACTGCTGAATCCACTCACGGGTTTAACTCTGGAAGTTGAGTGCACACATTGACAACCCTTCTGTTAGATAGCTGCGTTTTGGATTTGGAGCAGATATTTCCCTGTGCTTACTGCCCTTTCTTCCATAGGCCGGTATTGGGCTGAAAACGCCTGTTTTCAGACTCTGCACAGAAAGTGTTTGCAGTCTGCTCAATCCACACACCCGATTTAACTCTGGAAGTTGAGTGCACCCATTGACAACCATTCTGTTAGATAGCTGCGTTTTGGATTTAGAAGCAGAAATTTCCCTGAGCTTACTGCCCTTTCTTCCATAGGCCGGAATTGGGCTGAAAACACCTGTTTTGAGACTCTGCACAGAAAGTGTTTGCAGACTGCTGAATCCACACACGGGTTTAACTCTGGAAGTTGAGTGCACACATTGACAACTGTTCTGTTAGATAGCTGCGTTTTGGATTTAGAAGCAGATATTTCCCTGTGCTTACTGCCCTTTCTTCCATAGGCCGGTATTGGGCTGAAAACGCCTGTTTTGAGACTCTGCAGAGAAAGTGTTTGCAGACTGCTGAATCCACACTCGGGTTTAACTCTGGAAGTTGAGTGCACACATTGACAACCGTTCTGTTAGATAGCTGCGTTTTGGATTTAGAAGCAGAAATTTCCCTGTGCTTACTGCCCTTTCTTCCATAGGCCGGAATAGGGCTGAAAACGCCTGTTTTGAGACTCTGCACAGAAAGTGTTTGCAGACTGCTGAATCCACACAAGGGTTTAACTCTGGAAGTTGAGTGCACACATTGACAACCGTTCTGTTAGATAGCTGCGTTTTGGATTTAGAAGCAGATATTTCCCTGTGCTTACTGCCCTTTCTTCCATAGGCCGGTATTGGGCTGAAAACGCCTGTTTTGAGACTCTGCACAGAAAGTGTTTGCAGACTGCTGAATCCACACACGGGTTTAACTCTGGAAGTTGAGTGCACACATTGACAACCGTTCTGTTAGATAGCTGCGTTTTGGATTTAGAAGCAGATATTTCCCTGTGCTTACTGCCATTTCTTCTATAGGCCGGTATTGGGCTGAAATTGCCTGTTTTGAGACTCTGCACAGAAAGTGTTTTCAGACTGCTGAATCCACACTCACGTTTAATTCTGGAAGTTGAGTGCACACATTGACAACCGTTCTGTTAGATAGCTGCGTTTTGGATTTAGAAGCATATATTTCCCTGTGCTTACTGCCCTTCCTTCTATAGGCCGGTATGGGGCTGAAAACGCCAGTTTTGAGACTCTGCACAGAAAGTGTTTGCAGACTGCTGAATCCACACACGGGTTTAACTCTGGAAGGTGAGTGCACACATTGACAGTCGTTCTGTTCGGTAGCTGCGTTTTGGATTTAGAAGCAGATATTTCCCTGCGCTTACTGCCCTTTCTTTCATAGGCCGGTATTGGGCTGAAAACACCTGTTTTGAGACTCTGCACAGAAAGTGTTTGCAGACTGCTGAATCCACACACGGCTTTAACTCTGGAAGTCGAGTGCACACATTGACAACCGTTCTGTTAGATAGCTGCGTTTTGGATTTAGAAGCAGATATTTCCCTGTGCTTACTGCCCTTTCTTCCATAGGCCGGTATTGGGATGAAATCGCCTGTTTTGAGACTCTGCAGAGAAAGTGTTTGCAGACTGCTGAATCCACACACGGGTTTAACTCTGGAAGTTGAGTACACACATTGACAAACGTTCTGTTAGATAGCTGCGTTTTGGATTTAGAAGCAGATATTTCCCTGTGCTTTCGGCCCTTTCTTCCATAGGACGGTATTGGGCTGAAAACGCCTGTTTTGAGACTCTGAACAGAAAGTGTTTGCAGACTGCTGAATCCAAACACGGGTTTAACTCTGGAAGTTGAGTGCACACATTGACAACCGTTCTGTTAGATAGCTGCGTTTTGGATTTAGAAGCAGATATTTCCCTGTTCTTACTGCCCTTTCTTCCATAGGCCGGTAATGGGCTGAAAACGCTTGTTTTGAGACTCTGCACAGAAAGTGTTTGCAGACTGCTGAATCCACACACGGGTTTAACTCTGGAAGTTGAGTGCACACATTGACAACCGTTCTGTTAGATAGCTGCGCTTTGGATTTAGAAGCAGATATTTCCCTGTGCTTACTGCCCTTTCTTCCATAGGCCGGTATTGGGTTGAAAACGCCTGTTTTGAGACTCTGCACAGAAAGTGTTTGCAGACTGCTGAATCCACACACGGGTTTAACTCTGGAAGGTGAGTGAAGACATTGACAGCCGTTCGGTTAGGTAGCTGCGTTTTGGATTTAGAAGCAGATATGTCCCTGTGCTTACTGCCCTGTCTTCCATAGGCTGGTATTGGGCTGAAAACACCTGTTTTGAGACTCTGCACAGAAAGTGTTTCCAGACTGCTGAATCCACACACGGCTTTA
The DNA here is from genome assembly GCF_030222135.1 of Aotus nancymaae. Taxonomy (NCBI): domain Eukaryota; kingdom Metazoa; phylum Chordata; class Mammalia; order Primates; family Aotidae; genus Aotus; species Aotus nancymaae. The sequence goes on along the minus strand of NW_026988571.1, from coordinate 1,452,689 downwards.
ACTCTGGAAGTTGAGTGCACACATTGACAACCGTTCTGTTAGATAGCTGCCTTTTGGATTTAGAAGCAGATATTTCCCTGTGCTTACTGCCCTTTCTTCCATAGGCCGGTATTGGGCTGAAAACGCCTGTTTTGAGACTCTGCACAGAAAGTGTTTGCAGACTGCTGAATCCACACTCGGGTTTAATTCTGGAAGTTGAGTGCACACATTGACAACCGTTCTGTTAGATAGCTGCGTTTTGGATTTAGAAGCAGATATTTCCCTGTGTTTACTGCCCCTTTCTTCCAAAGGCCGGTATTTGGCTGAAAACGCCTGTTTTTGAGATTCTGCACAGAAAGTGTTTGCTGACTGCTGAATCCACACACGGGTTTAACTCTGGAAGGTGAGTGCACACATTGACAGCCGTTCTGTTATGTAGCTGCGTTTTGGATTTAGAAGCAGATATTTCCCTGTGCTTACTGCCCTTTCTTCCATAGGCCGGTATTGGTCTGAAAACACCTGTTTTGAGACTCTGCACAGAAAGTGTTTGCAGACTGCTGAAATCACACACAGGTTTAACTCTGGAAGTTGAGTGCACACATTGACAACCGTTCTGTTAGATAGCTGCGTTTTGGATTCAGAAGCAGAAATTTCCCTGTGCTTACTGCCCTTTCTTCGATAGGCCGGAATTGGGCTGAAAACACCTGTTTTGAGACTCTGCACAAAAAGTGTTTGCAGACTGCTGAATCCACTCACGGGTTTAACTCTGGAAGGTGAGTGCACACATTGACAACCCTTCTGTTAGATAGCTGCGTTTTGGATTTGGAGCAGATATTTCCCTGTGCTTACTGCCCTTTCTTCCATAGGCCGGTATTGGGCTGAAAACGCCTGTTTTCAGACTCTGCACAGAAAGTGTTTGCAGTCTGCTCAATCCACACACCGATTTAACTCTGGAAGTTGAGTGCACCCATTGACAACCATTCTGTTAGATAGCTGCGTTTTGGATTTAGAAGCAGAAATTTCCCTGAGCTTACTGCCCTTTCTTCCATAGGCCGGAATTGGGCTGAAAACGCCTGTTTTGAGACTCTGCATAGAAAGTGTTTGCAGACTGCTGAATCCACACACGGGTTTAACTCTGGACGTTGTGTGCACACATTGACAGCCGTTCTGTTAGGTATCTGCGTTTTGGATTTAGAAGCAGATATTTCCTTGTGCTTACTGCCCTTTCTTCCATAGGGCGATAATGGGCTGAAAACGCCTGTTTTGAGACTCTGCACAGAAAGTGTTTGCAGATTGCTGAATCCACACACGGGTTTAACTCCGGAAGTTGAGTGCACACATTGACAACCGTTCTGTTAGATAGCTGCGTTTTGGATTTAGAAGCAGATATTTCCCTGTGCTTACTGCTATGTCTTCCAAAGGCCGGTATTGGGATGAAATCGCCTGTTTTGAGACTCTGCACAGAAAGTGTTTGCAGACTGCTGAATCCACACACGGGTTTAACTCTGGAAGTTGAGTGCACACATTGACAACCGTTCTGTTAGATAGCTGCGTTTTGGATTTAGAAGCAGATATTTCCCTGTGCTTACTGCCCTTTCTTCCATAGGCCGGTATTGGGCTGAAAATGCCTGTTTTGAGACTCTGCACAGAAAGTGTTTGCAGACTGCTGAATCCACAGACGGGTTTAACTCTGGAAGGTGACTGCACACATTGACAACCGTTCTGTTAGGTAGCTGCGTTTTGGATTTAGAAGCAGATATTTCCCTGTGCTTACTGCCCTTTCTTCCATAGTCCGGTATTGGTCTGAAATCACCTGTTTTGAGACTCTGCACAGAAAGTGTTTCCAGACTGCTGAATCCACACACGGCTTTAACTCTGGAAGTTGAGTGCACACATTGACAACCGTTCTGTTAGAGAGCTGCGTTTTGGATTTAGAAGCAGATATTTCCCTGTGCTTACTGCCCTTTCTTCCATAGGCCGGTATTGGGCTGAAAACGCCTGTTTTGAGACTCTGCACAGAAAGTGTTTGCAGACTGCTGAATGCACACACGGGTTTAACTCTGGAAGGTGATTGCACACATTGACAGTCGTTCTGTTCGGTAGCTGCGTTTTGGATTTAGAAGCAGATATTTCCCTGCGCTTACTGCCCTTTCTTTCATAGGCCGGTATTGGGCTGAAAACACCTGTTTTGAGACTCTGCACAGAAAGTGTTTGAAGACTGCTGAATTCACACACGGCTTTAACTCTGGAAGTCGAGTGCACACATTGACAACCGTTCTGTTAGATAGCTGCGTTTTGGATTTAGAAGCAGATATTTCCCTGTGCTTACTGCCCTTTCTTCCATAGGCCGGTATTGGGCTGAAAACGCCTGTTTTGAGACTCTGCAGAGAAAGTGTTTGCAGACTGCTGAATCCACACACGGGTTTAACTCTGGAAGTTGAGTGCACACATTGACAACCGTTCTGTTAGATAGCTGCATTTTGGATTTAGAAGCAGATATTTCCCTGTGCTTACTGCCCTTTCTTCCATATGCTGGTATTGGGCTGAAAACGCCTGTTTTGAGACTCTGCACAGAAAGTGTTTGCAGACTGCTGAATCCACACACGGGTTTAATTCTGGAAGTTGAGTGCACACATTGACAACAGTTCTGTTAGATAGCTGCGTTTTGGATTTAGAAGCAGATATTTCCCTGTGCTTACTGCTCTTTCTTCCATAGGCCGGTATTGGGATGAAATCGCCTGTTTTGAGACTCTGCACAGAATGGGTTTGCAGACTGCTGAATCCACACACGGGTTTAACTCTGGAAGTTGAGTACACACATTGACAAACATTCTGTTAGATAGCTGCGTTTTGGATTTAGAAGCAGATATTTCCCTCTGCTTTTGGCCCTTTCTTCCATAGGACGGTATTGGGCTGAAAACGCCTGTTTTGAGACTCTGAACAGAAAGTGTTTGCAGACTGCTGAATCCAAACACGGGTTTAACTCTGGAAGTTGAGTGCACACATTGACAACCGTTCTGTTAGATAGCTGCGTTTTGGATTCAGAAGCAGAAATTTCCCTGTGCTTACTGCCCTTTCTTCCATAGGCCGGAATTGGGCTGAAAACACCTGTTTTGAGACTCTGCACAGAAAGTGTTTGCAGACTGCTGAATCCACTCACGGGTTTAACTCTGGAAGTTGAGTGCACACATTGACAACCCTTCTGTTAGATAGCTGCGTTTTGGATTTGGAGCAGATATTTCCCTGTGCTTACTGCCCTTTCTTCCATAGGCCGGTATTGGGCTGAAAACGCCTGTTTTCAGACTCTGCACAGAAAGTGTTTGCAGTCTGCTCAATCCACACACCGATTTAACTCTGGAAGTTGAGTGCACCCATTGACAACCATTCTGTTAGATAGCTGCGTTTTGGATTTAGAAGCAGAAATTTCCCTGAGCTTACTGCCCTTTCTTCCATAGGCCGGAATTGGGCTGAAAACACCTGTTTTGAGACTCTGCACAGAAAGTGTTTGCAGACTGCTGAATCCACACACGGGTTTAACTCTGGAAGTTGAGTGCACACATTGACAACTGTTCTGTTAGATAGCTGCGTTTTGGATTTAGAAGCAGATATTTACCTGTGCTTACTGCCCTTTCTTACATAGGCCGGTATTGGGCTGAAAACGCCTGTTTTGAGACTCTGCAGAGAAAGTGTTTGCAGACTGCTGAATCCACACACGGGTTTAACTCTGGAAGGTGATTGCACACATTGACAGTCGTTCTGTTCGGTAGCTGCGTTTTGGATTTAGAAGCAGATATTTCCCTGCGCTTACTGCCCTTTCTTTCATAGGCCGGTATTGGGCTGAAAACACCTGTTTTGAGACTCTGCACAGAAAGTGTTTGAAGACTGCTGAATTCACACACGGCTTTAACTCTGGAAGTCGAGTGCACACATTGACAACCGTTCTGTTAGATAGCTGCGTTTTGGATTTAGAAGCAGATATTTCCCTGTGATTACTGCCCTTTCTTCCATAGGCCGGTATTGGGCTGAAAACGCCTGTTTTGAGACTCTGCAGAGAAAGTGTTTGCAGACTGCTGAATCCACACACGGGTTTAACTCTGGAAGTTGAGTGCACACATTGACAACCGTTCTGTTAGATAGCTGCATTTTGGATTTAGAAGCAGATATTTCCCTGTGCTTACTGCCCTTTCTTCCATATGCTGGTATTGGGCTGAAAACGCCTGTTTTGAGACTCTGCACAGAAAGTGTTTGCAGACTGCTGAATCCACACACGGGTTTAATTCTGGAAGTTGAGTGCACACATTGACAACAGTTCTGTTAGATAGCTGCGTTTTGGATTTAGAAGCAGATATTTCCCTGTGCTTACTGCTCTTTCTTCCATAGGCCGGTATTGGGATGAAATCGCCTGTTTTGAGACTCTGCACAGAATGGGTTTGCAGACTGCTGAATCCACACACGGGTTTAACTCTGGAAGTTGAGTACACACATTGACAAACATTCTGTTAGATAGCTGCGTTTTGGATTTAGAAGCAGATATTTCCCTCTGCTTTTGGCCCTTTCTTCCATAGGACGGTATTGGGCTGAAAACGCCTGTTTTGAGACTCTGAACAGAAAGTGTTTGCAGACTGCTGAATCCAAACACGGGTTTAACTCTGGAAGTTGAGTGCACACATTGACAACCGTTCTGTTAGATAGCTGCGTTTTGGATTCAGAAGCAGAAATTTCCCTGTGCTTACTGCCCTTTCTTCCATAGGCCGGAATTGGGCTGAAAACACCTGTTTTGAGACTCTGCACAGAAAGTGTTTGCAGACTGCTGAATCCACTCACGGGTTTAACTCTGGAAGTTGAGTGCACACATTGACAACCCTTCTGTTAGATAGCTGCGTTTTGGATTTGGAGCAGATATTTCCCTGTGCTTACTGCCCTTTCTTCCATAGGCCGGTATTGGGCTGAAAACGCCTGTTTTCAGACTCTGCACAGAAAGTGTTTGCAGTCTGCTCAATCCACACACCGATTTAACTCTGGAAGTTGAGTGCACCCATTGACAACCATTCTGTTAGATAGCTGCGTTTTGGATTTAGAAGCAGAAATTTCCCTGAGCTTACTGCCCTTTCTTCCATAGGCCGGAATTGGGCTGAAAACACCTGTTTTGAGACTCTGCACAGAAAGTGTTTGCAGACTGCTGAATCCACACACGGGTTTAACTCTGGAAGTTGAGTGCACACATTGACAACTGTTCTGTTAGATAGCTGCGTTTTGGATTTAGAAGCAGATATTTCCCTGTGCTTACTGCCCTTTCTTCCATAGGCCGGTATTGGGCTGAAAACGCCTGTTTTGAGACTCTGCAGAGAAAGTGTTTGCAGACTGCTGAATCCACACTCGGGTTTAACTCTGGAAGTTGAGTACACACATTGACAACCGTTCTGTTAGATAGCTGCGTTTTGGATTTAGAAGCAGAAATTTCCCTGTGCTTACTGCCCTTTCTTCCATAGGCCGGAATAGGGCTGAAAACGCCTGTTTTGAGACTCTGCACAGAAAGTGTTTGCAGACTGCTGAATCCACACACGGGTTTAACTCTGGAAGTTGAGTGCACACATTGACAACCGTTCTGTTAGATAGCTGCGTTTTGGATTTAGAAGCAGATATTTCCCTGTGCTTACTGCCCTTTCTTCCATAGGCCGGTATTGGGCTGAAAACGCCTGTTTTGAGACTCTGCACAGAAAGTGTTTGCAGACTGCTGAATCCACACACGGGTTTAACTCTGGAAGTTGAGTGCACACATTGAAAACCGTTCTGTTAGATAGCTGCGTTTTGGATTTAGAAGCAGATATTTCCCTGTGCTTACTGCCATTTCTTCTATAGGCCGGTATTGGGCTGAAATTGCCTGTTTTGAGACTCTGCACAGAAAGTGTTTTCAGACTGCTGAATCCACACTCACGTTTAATTCTGGAAGTTGAGTGCACACATTGACAACCGTTCTGTTAGATAGCTGCGTTTTGGATTTAGAAGCATATATTTCCCTGTGCTTACTGCCCTTCCTTCTATAGGCCGGTATTGGGCTGAAAACGCCAGTTTTGAGACTCTGCACAGAAAGTGTTTGCAGACTGCTGAATCCACACACGGGTTTAACTCTGGAAGGTGAGTGCACACATTGACAGTCGTTCTGTTCGGTAGCTGCGTTTTGGATTTAGAAGCAGATATTTCCCTGCGCTTACTGCCCTTTCTTTCATAGGCCGGTATTGGGCTGAAAACACCTGTTTTGAGACTCTGCACAGAAAGTGTTTGCAGACTGCTGAATCCACACACGGCTTTAACTCTGGAAGTCGAGTGCACACATTGACAACCGTTCTGTTAGATAGCTGCGTTTTGGATTTAGAAGCAGATATTTCCCTGTGCTTACTGCCCTTTCTTCCATAGGCCGGTATTGGGATGAAATCGCCTGTTTTGAGACTCTGCAGAGAAAGTGTTTGCAGACTGCTGAATCCACACACGGGTTTAACTCTGGAAGTTGAGTACACACATTGACAAACGTTCTGTTAGATAGCTGCGTTTTGGATTTAGAAGCAGATATTTCCCTGTGCTTTCGGCCCTTTCTTCCATAGGACGGTATTGGGCTGAAAACGCCTGTTTTGAGACTCTGAACAGAAAGTGTTTGCAGACTGCTGAATCCAAACACGGGTTTAACTCTGGAAGTTGAGTGCACACATTGACAACCGTTCTGTTAGATAGCTGCGTTTTGGATTTAGAAGCAGATATTTCCCTGTTCTTACTGCCCTTTCTTCCATAGGCCGGTAATGGGCTGAAAACGCTTGTTTTGAGACTCTGCACAGAAAGTGTTTGCAGACTGCTGAATCCACACACGGGTTTAACTCTGGAAGTTGAGTGCACACATTGACAACCGTTCTGTTAGATAGCTGCGCTTTGGATTTAGAAGCAGATATTTCCCTGTGCTTACTGCCCTTTCTTCCATAGGCCGGTATTGGGTTGAAAACGCCTGTTTTGAGACTCTGCACAGAAAGTGTTTGCAGACTGCTGAATCCACACACGGGTTTAACTCTGGAAGGTGAGTGAAGACATTGACAGCCGTTCGGTTAGGTAGCTGCGTTTTGGATTTAGCAGCAGATATGTCCCTGTGCTTACTGCCCTGTCTTCCATAGGCTGGTATTGGGCTGAAAACACCTGTTTTGAGACTCTGCACAGAAAGTGTTTCCAGACTGCTGAATCCACACACGGCTTTAACTCTGGAAGTTGAGTGCACACATTGACAACCGTTCTGTTAGATAGCTGCCTTTTGGATTTAGAAGCAGATATTTCCCTGTGCTTACTGCCCTTTCTTCCATAGGCCGGTATTGGGCTGAAAACGCCTGTTTTGAGACTCTGCACAGAAAGTGTTTGCAGACTGCTGAATCCACACTCGGGTTTAATTCTGGAAGTTGAGTGCACACATTGACAACCGTTCTGTTAGATAGCTGCGTTTTGGATTTAGAAGCAGATATTTCCCTGTGCTTACTGCCCTTTCTTCCAAAGGCCGGTATTTGGCTGAAAACGCCTGTTTTGAGATTCTGCACAGAAAGTGTTTGCTGACTGCTGAATCCACACACGGGTTTAACTCTGGAAGGTGAGTGCACACATTGACAGCCGTTCTGTTATGTAGCTGCGTTTTGGATTTAGAAGCAGATATTTCCCTGTGCTTACTGCCCTTTCTTCCATAGGCCGGTATTGGTCTGAAAACACCTGTTTTGAGACTCTGCACAGAAAGTGTTTGCAGACTGCTGAAATCACACACAGGTTTAACTCTGGAAGTTGAGTGCACACATTGACAACCGTTCTGTTAGATAGCTGCGTTTTGGATTCAGAAGCAGAAATTTCCCTGTGCTTACTGCCCTTTCTTCGATAGGCCGGAATTGGGCTGAAAACACCTGTTTTGAGACTCTGCACAAAAAGTGTTTGCAGACTGCTGAATCCACTCACGGGTTTAATTCTGGAAGGTGAGTGCACACATTGACAACCCTTCTGTTAGATAGCTGCGTTTTGGATTTGGAGCAGATATTTCCCTGTGCTTACTGCCCTTTCTTCCATAGGCCGGTATTGGGCTGAAAACGCCTGTTTTCAGACTCTGCACAGAAAGTGTTTGCAGTCTGCTCAATCCACACACCGATTTAACTCTGGAAGTTGAGTGCACCCATTGACAACCATTCTGTTAGATAGCTGCGTTTTGGATTTAGAAGCAGAAATTTCCCTGAGCTTACTGCCCTTTCTTCCATAGGCCGGAATTGGGCTGAAAACGCCTGTTTTGAGACTCTGCATAGAAAGTGTTTGCAGACTGCTGAATCCACACACGGGTTTAACTCTGGACGTTGTGTGCACACATTGACAGCCGTTCTGTTAGGTATCTGCGTTTTGGATTTAGAAGCAGATATTTCCTTGTGCTTACTGCCCTTTCTTCCATAGGGCGATAATGGGCTGAAAACGCCTGTTTTGAGACTCTGCACAGAAAGTGTTTGCAGATTGCTGAATCCACACACGGGTTTAACTCCGGAAGTTGAGTGCACACATTGACAACCGTTCTGTTAGATAGCTGCGTTTTGGATTTAGAAGCAGATATTTCCCTGTGCTTACTGCTATGTCTTCCAAAGGCCGGTATTGGGATGAAATCGCCTGTTTTGAGACTCTGCACAGAAAGTGTTTGCAGACTGCTGAATCCACACACGGGTTTAACTCTGGAAGTTGAGTGCACACATTGACAACCGTTCTGTTAGATAGCTGCGTTTTGGATTTAGAAGCAGATATTTCCCTGTGCTTACTGCCCTTTCTTCCATAGGCCGGTATTGGGCTGAAAATGCCTGTTTTGAGACTCTGCACAGAAAGTGTTTGCAGACTGCTGAATCCACAGACGGGTTTAACTCTGGAAGGTGACTGCACACATTGACAACCGTTCTGTTAGGTAGCTGCGTTTTGGATTTAGAAGCAGATATTTCCCTGCGCTTACTGCCCTTTCTTTCATAGGCCGGTATTGGGCTGAAAACACCTGTTTTGAGACTCTGCACAGAAAGTGTTTGAAGACTGCTGAATTCACACACGGCTTTAACTCTGGAAGTCGAGTGCACACATTGACAACCGTTCTGTTAGATAGCTGCGTTTTGGATTTAGAAGCAGATATTTCCCTGTGCTTACTGCCCTTTCTTCCATAGGCCGGTATTGGGCTGAAAACGCCTGTTTTGAGACTCTGCAGAGAAAGTGTTTGCAGACTGCTGAATCCACACACGGGTTTAACTCTGGAAGTTGAGTGCACACATTGACAACCGTTCTGTTAGATAGCTGCATTTTGGATTTAGAAGCAGATATTTCCCTGTGCTTACTGCCCTTTCTTCCATATGCTGGTATTGGGCTGAAAACGCCTGTTTTGAGACTCTGCACAGAAAGTGTTTGCAGACTGCTGAATCCACACACGGGTTTAATTCTGGAAGTTGAGTGCACACATTGACAACAGTTCTGTTAGATAGCTGCGTTTTGGATTTAGAAGCAGATATTTCCCTGTGCTTACTGCTCTTTCTTCCATAGGCCGGTATTGGGATGAAATCGCCTGTTTTGAGACTCTGCACAGAATGGGTTTGCAGACTGCTGAATCCACACACGGGTTTAACTCTGGAAGTTGAGTACACACATTGACAAACATTCTGTTAGATAGCTGCGTTTTGGATTTAGAAGCAGATATTTCCCTCTGCTTTTGGCCCTTTCTTCCATAGGACGGTATTGGGCTGAAAACGCCTGTTTTGAGACTCTGAACAGAAAGTGTTTGCAGACTGCTGAATCCAAACACGGGTTTAACTCTGGAAGTTGAGTGCACACATTGAAAACCGTTCTGTTAGATAGCTGCGTTTTGGATTCAGAAGCAGAAATTTCCCTGTGCTTACTGCCCTTTCTTCCATAGGCCGGAATTGGGCTGAAAACACCTGTTTTGAGACTCTGCACAGAAAGTGTTTCCAGACTGCTGAATCCACTCACGGGTTGAACTCTGGAAGTTGAGTGCACACATTGACAACCCTTCTGTTAGATAGCTGCGTTTTGGATTTGGAGCAGATATTTCCCTGTGCTTACTGCCCTTTCTTCCATAGGTCGGTATTGGGCTGAAAACGCCTGTTTTCAGACTCTGCACAGAAAGTGTTTGCAGTCTGCTCAATCCACACACCGATTTAACTCTGGAAGTTGAGTGCACCCATTGACAACCATTCTGTTAGATAGCTGCGTTTTGGATTTAGAAGCAGAAATTTCCCTGAGCTTACTGCCCTTTCTTCCATAGGCCGGAATTGGGCTGAAAACACCTGTTTTGAGACTCTGCACTGAAAGTGTTTGCAGACTGCTGAATCCACACACGGGTTTAACTCTGGAAGTTGAGTGCACACATTGACAACTGTTCTGTTAGATAGCTGCGTTTTGGATTTAGAAGCAGATATTTCCCTGTGCTTACTGCCCTTTCTTCCATAGGCCGGTATTGGGCTGAAAACGCCTGTTTTGAGACTCTGCAGAGAAAGTGTTTGCAGACTGCTGAATCCACACTCGGGTTTAACTCTGGAAGTTGAGTGCACACATTGACAACCGTTCTGTTAGATAGCTGCGTTTTGGATTTAGAAGCAGAAATTTCCCTGTGCTTACTGCCCTTTCTTCCATAGGCCGGAATAGGGCTGAAAACGCCTGTTTTGAGACTCTGCACAGAAAGTGTTTGCAGACTGCTGAATCCACACACGGGTTTAACTCTGGAAGTTGAGTGCACACATTGACAACCGTTCTGTTAGATAGCTGCGTTTTGGATTTAGAAGCAGATATTTCCCTGTGCTTACTGCCCTTTCTTCCATAGGCCGGTATTGGGCTGAAAACGCCTGTTTTGAGACTCTGCACAGAAAGTGTTTGCAGACTGCTGAATCCACACACGGGTTTAACTCTGGAAGTTGAGTGCACACATTGACAACCGTTCTGTTAGATAGCTGCGTTTTGGATTTAGAAGCAGATATTTCCCTGTGCTTACTGCCATTTCTTCTATAGGCCGGTATTGGGCTGAAATTGCCTGTTTTGAGACTCTGCACAGAAAGTGTTTTCAGACTGCTGAATCCACACTCACGTTTAATTCTGGAAGTTGAGTGCACACATTGACAACCGTTCTGTTAGATAGCTGCGTTTTGGATTTAGAAGCATATATTTCCCTGTGCTTACTGCCCTTCCTTCTATAGGCCGGTATGGGGCTGAAAACGCCTGTTTTGAGACTCTGCACAGAAAGTGTTTGCAGACTGCTGAATCCACACACGGGTTTAACTCTGGAAGTTGAGTGCACACATTGACAGCCGTTGTGTTATGTAGCTTCGTTTTGGATTTAGAAGCAGATATTTCCCTGTGCTTACTGCCCTTTCTTCCATAGGCCGGTATTGGTCTGAAATCGCCTGTTTTGAGACTCTGCACAGAAAGGGTTTGCAGACTGCTGAATCCACACACGGGTTTAACTCTGGAAGTTGAGTACACTCATTGACAACCGTTCTGTTAGATAGCTGCGTTTTGGATTTAGAAGCAGATATTTCCCTGTGCTTTCTGCCCTTTCTTCCATAGGCCGGTATTGGGCTGAAAACGCCTGTTTGAGACTCTGAACAGAAAGTGTTTGCAGACTGCTGAATCCAAACACGGGTTTAACTCTGGAAGTTGAGTGCACACATTGACAACCGTTCTGTTAGATAGCTGCGTTTTGGATTTAGAAGCAGATATTTCCCTGTTCTTACAGCCCTTTCTTCCATAGGCCGGTAATGGGCTGAAAACGCCTGTTTTGAGACTCTGCACAGAAAGTGTTTGTAGACTGCTGAATCCACACACGGGTTTAACTCTGGAAGTTGAGTGCACACATTGACAACCGTTCTGTTAGGTTGCTGCGCTTTGGATTTAGAAGCACATATTTCCCTGCGCTTACTGCCCTTTCTTCCATAGGCCGGTATTGGGCTGAAAACGCCTGTTTTGAGACTCTGCACAGAAAGTGTTTGCAGACTGCTGAATCCACTCACGGGTTTAACACTGGAAGTTGAGTGCACACATTGACAACCGTTCTGTTAGATAGCTGCGATTTGGATTTAGAAGCAGATATTTCCCTGTGCTTACTACCCTTTCTTCCGTAGGCCGGTATTGGGCTGAAAACGCCTGTTTTCAGACTCTGCACAGAAAGTGTTTGCAGTCTGCTCAATCCACACACCGATTTAACTCTGGAAGTTGAGTGCACACATTGACAACCGTTCTGTAAGATAGCTGTGTTTTGGATTTAGAAGCAGATATTTCCCTGTTCTTACTGCCCTTTCTTCCATATGCTGGTATTGGGCTGAAAACGCCTGTTTTGGGACTCTGCACAGAAACTGTTTGCAGACTGCTGAATCCACACACGGGTTTAACTCTGGAAGTTGAGTGCAAACATTGACAAACGTTCTGTTCATTAGCTCTGTTTTGGATGTAGAAGCAGATATTTCCCTGTGCTTACTGCCCTTTCTTCCATAGGCCGGTATTGGCCTGAAAACGCCTGTTTTGAGACTCTGCACAGAAAGTGTTTGCAGACTGCTGAATCCACACACGGATTTAACTCTGGAAGTTGAGTGCACACATTGACAACCGTTCTGTTAGATAGCTGCGTTTTGGATTTAGAAGCAGATATTTCCCTGTTCTTACAGCCCTTTCTTCCATAGGCCGGTAATGGGCTGAAAACGCCTGTTTTGAGACTCTGCACAGAAAGTGTTTGTAGACTGCTGAATCCACACACGGGTTTAACTCTGGAAGTTGAGTGCACACATTGACAACCGTTCTGTTAGGTTGCTGCGCTTTGGATTTAGAAGCACATATTTCCCTGCGCTTACTGCCCTTTCTTCCATAGGCCGGTATTGGGCTGAAAACGCCTGTTTTGAGACTCTGCACAGAAAGTGTTTGCAGACTGCTGAATCCACTCACGGGTTTAACTCTGGAAGTTGAGTGCACACATTGACAACCGTTCTGTTAGATAGCTGCGTTTTGGATTTAGAAGCAGATATTTCCCTGTGCTTACTACCCTTTCTTCCGTAGGCCGGTATTGGGCTGAAAACGCCTGTTTTCAGACTCTGCACAGAAAGTGTTTGCAGTCTGCTCAATCCACACACCGATTTAACTCTGGAAGTTGAGTGCACACATTGACAACCGTTCTGTTAGATAGCTGTGTTTTGGATTTAGAAGCAGATATTTCCCTGTTCTTACTGCTCTTTCTTCCATATGCTGGTATTGGGCTGAAAACGCCTGTTTTGGGACTCTGCACAGAAACTGTTTGCAGACTGCTGAATCCACACACGGGTTTAACTCTGGAAGTTGAGTGCAAACATTGACAAACGTTCTGTTCGTTAGCTCTGTTTTGGATGTAGAAGCAGATATTTCCCTGTGCTTACTGCCCTTTCTTCCATAGGCCGGTATTGGCCTGAAAACGCCTGTTTTGAGACTCTGCACAGAAAGTGTTTGCAGACTGCTGAATCCACACACGGATTTAACTCTGGAAGTTGAGTGCACACATTGACAACCGTTCTGTTAGATAGCTGCGTTTTGGATTTAGAAGCAGATATTTCCCTGTGCTTACTGCTCTTTCTTCCATAGGCCGGTATTGAGATGATATCGCCTGTTTTGAGACTCTGCACAGAAAGTGTTTGCAGACTGCTGAATCCACACACGGGTTTAACTCTGTAAGTTGAGTGCACACATTGACAACCGTTCTGTTAGATAGCTGCGTTTTGGATTTAGAAGCAGATATTTCCCTGTGCTTACTGCCCTTTCTTCCATAGGCCGGTATTGGGCTGAAAACGCCTGTTTTGAGACTCTACACAAAAAGTGTTTGCAGACTGGTGAATCCACACTCGGGTTTAACTCTGGAAGTTGAGTGCACACTTTGACAACCGTTCTGTTAGATAGCTGCGTTTTGGATTTAGAAGCATATATTTCCCTGTGCTTACTGCCCTTTCTTCCATAGGCCGGTATTGGGTTGAAAATGCCTGTTTTGAGACTCTGCACAGAAAGTGTTTGCAGACTGCTGAATCCACACATGGGTTTAACTCCGGAAGTTGAGTGCACACATTGACAACCGTTCTGTTAGATAGCTGCGTTTAGGATTTAGAAGCAGATATTTCCCTGTGCTTACTGCTCTTTATTCTATAGGCTGTTATTGGGATGACATCGCCTGCTTTGAGGCTCTGCACAGAAAGTGTTTGCAGACTGCTGAATCCACACACGGGTTATACTCTGGAAGTTGAGTGCACACATTGACAACCGTTTTGTTAGATAGCTGTGTTTTGGATTTAGAAGCAGATATTTCCCTGTGCTTACTGCCCTTTCTTCCATAGGCCGGTATTGGGCTGAAAACGCCTGTTTTGAGACTCTACACAAAAAGGGTTTGCAGACTGGTGAATCCACACTCGGGTTTAACTCTGGAAGTTGAGTGCACACATTGACAACCGTTCTGTTAGATAGCTCCATTTTGGATTTAGAAGCAGAAATTTCCCTGTGCTTACTGCCCTTTCTTCCATAGGCCGGTATTGGGCTGAAAACGCCTGTTTTCAGACTCTGCCCAGAAAGTGTTTGCAGACTGCTGAATCCACACACGGGTTTAACTCTGGAAGTTGAGTGCACACATTGACAACCGTTCTGTTAGATAGCTGCGTTTTGGATTTAGAAGCAGATATTTCCCTGTGCTTACTGCCCTTTCTTCCATAGGCCGGTATTGGGCTGAAAACGCCTGTTTTGAGACTCTGCACAGAAGGTGTTTGCAGAGTGCTGAATCCACACACGGGTTTAACTCTGGAAGTTGAGTGCACACATTGACAACCGTTCTGTTAGATAGCTGCGTTTTGGATTTAGAAGCAGAAATTTCCCTGTGCTTACTGCCCTTTCTTCCATAGGCCGGTATTGGGCTGAAAACGCCTGTTTTCAGACTCTGCACAGAAAGTGTTTGCAGTCTGCTCAATCCACACACCGATTTAACTCTGGAAGTTGAGTGCACACATTCACAACCATTCTGTTAGATACCTGCGTTTTGGATTTAGAAGCAGATATTTCCCTGTGCTTACTGCCCTTTCTTCCATATGCCGATATTGGGCTGAAAACGCCTGTTTTGAGACTCTGAACAGAAAGTGTTTGCAGACTTCTGAATCCACACATGGGTTTAACTCTGGAAGTTGAGTGCACACATTGACAACCGTTCTGTTAGGTAGCTCCATTTTGGATTTAGAAGCAGATATTTCCCTGTGCTTACTGCCCTTTCTTCCATAGGCCGGTATTGGGCTGAAAACGCCTGTTTTGAGACTCTGCACAGAAAGTGTTTACAGACTGCTGAATCCACACACGCGTTTAACTCTGGAAGTTGAGTGCACACATTGACAACCGTTCTGTTAGATAGCTGCGTTTTGGATTTAGAAGCAGATATTTCCCTGTGCTTACTGCTCTTTCTTCTATAGTCTGGTATTGGGATGAAATCGCCTGTTTTGAGACTCTGCACAGAAAGTGTTTGCAGACTGCTGAATCCACACACGGGTTAAACTCTGGAAGTTGAGTGCACACATTGACAACCGTTCTGTTAGATAGCTGCGTTTTGGATTTAGAAGCAGATATTTCCCTGTGCTTACTTCCCTTTCTTCCATAGGCCGGTATTGGCCTGAAAACGCCTGTTTTCAGACTCTGCTCAGAAAGTGTTTGCAGACTGCTGAATCCACACACGGCTTTAACTCTGGAAGTTGAGTGCACACATTGAGAACCCTTCTGTTAGATAGCTGCGTTTTGGATTTAGAAGCAGATATTTTCCTGTGCTTACTGCCCTTTCTTCCATAGGCCGGTATTGGGCTGAAAACTCCTGTTTTGAGACTCTACACAAAAAGGGTTTGCAGACTGGTGAATCCACACTCGGGTTTAACTCTGGAAGTTGAGGGCACACATTGACAACCGTTCTGCTAGATAGCTGCGTTTTGGATTTAGAAGCAGAAATTTCCCTGTGCTTACTGCCCTTTCTTCCATAGGCCGGTATTGGGCTGAAAACGCCTGTTTTGAGACTCTGCCCAAAAAGTGTTTGCAGACTGCTGAGTCCACACACGGGTTTAACTCTGGAAGTTGAGTGCACACATTGACAACCGTTCTGTTAGACAGCTGCGTTTTGGATTTAGAAGCAGATATTTCCCTGTGCTTACTGCCCTTTCTTCCATAGGCCGGTATTGGGCTGAAAACGCCTGTTTTGAGACTCTGCACAGAAAGTGTTTGCAGACTGCTGAATCCACACACGGGTTTAACTCTGGAAGTTGAGTGCACACATTGACAACCGTTCTGTTAGATAGCTGCGTTTTGGATTTGGAGCAGATATTTCCCTGGGCTTACTGCCCTTTCTTCCATAGGCCGGTATTGGGCTGAAAACGCCTGTTTTCAGACTCTGCACAGAAAGTGTTTGCAGTCTGCTCAATCCACACACCGATTTAACTCTGGAAGTTGAGTGCACACATTGACAACCGTTCTGTTAGATAGCTGCGTTTTGGATTTAGAAGCAGAAATTTCCCTGTGCTTACTGCCCTTACTTCCATAGGCCGGAATTGGGCTGAAAACGCCTGTTTTGAGACTCTGCACAGAAAGTGTTTGCAGACTGCTGGATCCACACACGGGTTTAACTCTGGAAGTTGAATGCACACATTGACAAACGTTCTGTTAGATAACTGCGTTTTGGATTTAGAAGCAGATATTTGCCTGTGCTTACTGCCCTTTCTTCCATATGCTGGTATTGGGCTGAAAACGCCTGTTTTGAGACTCTGCACAGAAAGTGTTTGCAGACTTCTGAATCCACACACGGTTTTAACTCTGGAAGTTGAGTGCACACATTGACAACCGTTCTGTTAGGTAGCTCCATTTTTGATTTAGAAGCAGATATTTCCCTGTGCTTACTGCCCTTTCTTCCATAGGCCGGTATTGGCCTGAAAACGCCTGTTTTGAGACTCTGCACAGAATGTGTTTGCAGACTTCTGAATCCACACACGGGTTTAACTCTGGAAGTTGAGTGCACACATTGACAAACGTTCTGTTAGATAGCTGCGTTTAGGATTTAGAAGCAGATATTTCCCTGTGCTTACTGCTCTTTATTCTATAGGCTGTTATTGGGCTGACATCGCCTGCTTTGAGGCTCTGCACAGAAAGTGTTTGCAGACTGCTGAATCCACACACGGGTTATACTCTGGAAGTTGAGTGCACACATTGACAACCGTTTTGTTAGATAGCTGTGTTTTGGATTTAGAAGCAGATATTTCCCTGTGCTTACTGCCCTTTCTTCCATAGGCCGGTATTGGGCTGAAAACGCCTGTTTTGAGACTCTACACAAAAAGGGTTTGCAGACTGGTGAATCCACACTCGGGTTTAACTCTGGAAGTTGAGTGCACACATTGACAACCGTTCTGTTAGATAGCTCCATTTTGGATTTAGAAGCAGAAATTTCCCTGTGCTTACTGCCCTTTCTTCCATAGGCCGGTATTGGGCTGAAAACGCCTGTTTTCAGACTCTGCCCAGAAAGTGTTTGCAGACTGCTGAATCCACACACGGGTTTAACTCTGGAAGTTGAGTGCACACATTGACAACCGTTCTGTTAGATAGCTGCGTTTTGGATTTAGAAGCAGATATTTCCCTGTGCTTACTGCCCTTTCTTCCATAGGCCGGTATTGGGCTGAAAACGCCTGTTTTGAGACTCTGCACAGAAGGTGTTTGCAGAGTGCTGAATCCACACACGGGTTTAACTCTGGAAGTTGAGTGCACACATTGACAACCGTTCTGTTAGATAGCTGCGTTTTGGATTTAGAAGCAGAAATTTCCCTGTGCTTACTGCCCTTTCTTCCATAGGCCGGTATTGGGCTGAAAACGCCTGTTTTCAGACTCTGCACAGAAAGTGTTTGCAGTCTGCTCAATCCACACACCGATTTAACTCTGGAAGTTGAGTGCACACATTCACAACCATTCTGTTAGATACCTGCGTTTTGGATTTAGAAGCAGATATTTCCCTGTGCTTACTGCCCTTTCTTCCATATGCCGATATTGGGCTGAAAACGCCTGTTTTGAGACTCTGAACAGAAAGTGTTTGCAGACTTCTGAATCCACACATGGGTTTAACTCTGGAAGTTGAGTGCACACATTGACAACCGTTCTGTTAGGTAGCTCCATTTTGGATTTAGAAGCAGATATTTCCCTGTGCTTACTGCCCTTTCTTCCATAGGCCGGTATTGGGCTGAAAACGCCTGTTTTGAGACTCTGCACAGAAAGTGTTTACAGACTGCTGAATCCACACACGCGTTTAACTCTGGAAGTTGAGTGCACACATTGACAACCGTTCTGTTAGATAGCTGCGTTTTGGATTTAGAAGCAGATATTTCCCTGTGCTTACTGCTCTTTCTTCTATAGTCTGGTATTGGGATGAAATCGCCTGTTTTGAGACTCTGCACAGAAAGTGTTTGCAGACTGCTGAATCCACACACGGGTTAAACTCTGGAAGTTGAGTGCACACATTGACAACCGTTCTGTTAGATAGCTGCGTTTTGGATTTAGAAGCAGATATTTCCCTGTGCTTACTTCCCTTTCTTCCATAGGCCGGTATTGGCCTGAAAACGCCTGTTTTCAGACTCTGCTCAGAAAGTGTTTGCAGACTGCTGAATCCACACACGGCTTTAACTCTGGAAGTTGAGTGCACACATTGAGAACCCTTCTGTTAGATAGCTGCGTTTTGGATTTAGAAGCAGATATTTTCCTGTGCTTACTGCCCTTTCTTCCATAGGCCGGTATTGGGCTGAAAACTCCTGTTTTGAGACTCTACACAAAAAGGGTTCTGGTGAATCCACACTCGGGTTTAACTCTGGAAGTTGAGTGCACACATTGACAACCGTTCTGCTAGATAGCTGCGTTTTGGATTTAGAAGCAGAAATTTCCCTGTGCTTACTGCCCTTTCTTCCATAGGCCGGTATTGGGCTGAAAACGCCTGTTTTGAGACTCTGCCCAAAAAGTGTTTGCAGACTGCTGAGTCCACACACGGGTTTAACTCTGGAAGTTGAGTGCACACATTGACAACCGTTCTGTTAGACAGCTGCGTTTTGGATTTAGAAGCAGATATTTCCCTGTGCTTACTGCCCTTTCTTCCATAGGCCGGTATTGGGCTGAAAACGCCTGTTTTGAGACTCTGCACAGAAAGTGTTTGCAGACTGCTGAATCCACACACGGGTTTAACTCTGGAAGTTGAGTGCACACATTGACAACCGTTCTGTTAGATAGCTGCGTTTTGGATTTGGAGCAGATATTTCCCTGGGCTTACTGCCCTTTCTTCCATAGGCCGGTATTGGGCTGAAAACGCCTGTTTTCAGACTCTGCACAGAAAGTGTTTGCAGTCTGCTCAATCCACACACCGATTTAACTCTGGAAGTTGAGTGCACACATTGACAACCGTTCTGTTAGATAGCTGCGTTTTGGATTTAGAAGCAGAAATTTCCCTGTGCTTACTGCCCTTACTTCCATAGGCCGGAATTGGGCTGAAAACGCCTGTTTTGAGACTCTGCACAGAAAGTGTTTGCAGACTGCTGGATCCACACACGGGTTTAACTCTGGAAGTTGAATGCACACATTGACAAACGTTCTGTTAGATAACTGCGTTTTGGATTTAGAAGCAGATATTTGCCTGTGCTTACTGCCCTTTCTTCCATATGCTGGTATTGGGCTGAAAACGCCTGTTTTGAGACTCTGCACAGAAAGTGTTTGCAGACTTCTGAATCCACACACGGTTTTAACTCTGGAAGTTGAGTGCACACATTGACAACCGTTCTGTTAGGTAGCTCCATTTTTGATTTAGAAGCAGATATTTCCCTGTGCTTACTGCCCTTTCTTCCATAGGCCGGTATTGGCCTGAAAACGCCTGTTTTGAGACTCTGCACAGAATGTGTTTGCAGACTTCTGAATCCACACACGGGTTTAACTCTGGAAGTTGAGTGCACACATTGACAAACGTTCTGTTAGATAGCTGCGTTTTGGATTTAGAAGCAGATATTTCCCTCTGCTTACTGCTCTTTCTTCTATAGGCCAGTATTGGGATGAAATCGCCTGTTTTGAGACTCTGCATAGAAAGTGTTTCCAGAGTTCTGAATAAACACACGGCTTTAACTCTGGAAGTTGAGTGCACACATTGACAACCGTTCTGTTAGATAGCTGCGTTTTGGATTTAGAAGCAGAAATTTTCCTGTGCTTACTGCCCTTTCTTCCATAGGCCGGTATTGGGCTGAAAACGCCTGTTTTGAGACTCTACACAAAAAGGGTTTGCAGACTGGTGAATCCACACTCGGGTTTAACTCTGGAAGTTGAGTGCACACTTTGACAACCGTTCTGTTAGATAGCTGCGTTTTGTATTTAGAAGCAGAAATTTCCCTGTGCTTACTGCCCTTTCTTCCATAGGCCGGTATTGGGCTGAAAACGCCTGTTTTGAGACTGTGCACAGAAAGTGTTTGCAGACTGCTGAATCCATACACGGGTTTAACTCTGAAAGTTGAGTGCACACAATGACAACCGTTCTGTTAGATAGCTGCGTTTTTGATTTAGAAGCAGATATTTCCCTGTGCTTACTGCCCTTTCTTCCATAGGCCGGTATTGGGCTGAAAACGCTTGTTTTCAGACTCTGCACAGAAAGTGTTTGCAGTCTGCTCAATCCACACACCGATTTAACTCTGGAAGTTGAGTGCACACATTGAAAACCGTTCTGTTAGATAGCTGCGTTTTGGATTTAGAAGCAGATATTTCCCTGTGCTTACTACCCTTTCTTCAATATGCTGGTATTGGGCTGAAAACGCCTGTTTTGAGACTCTGCACAGAAAGTGTTTCCAGACTGCTGAATCCACACACGGCTTTAACTCTGGAAGTTGAGTGCACACATTGACAACCGTTCTGTTAGGTAGCTGCGTTTTGGATTTAGAAGCAGATATTTCCCTGTGCTTACTGCGCTTTCTTCCATAGGCCGGTATTTGGCTGAAAATGCCTGTTTTGAGACTCTGCACTGAAAGTGTTTACAGACTTCTGAATCCACACACGCGTTTAACTCTGGAAGTTGAATGCACACATTGACAACCGTTCTGTTAGATAGCTGCGTTTTGGATTTAGAAACAGATATTTCCCTGTGCTTACTGCCCTTTCTTCCATAGGCCGGTATTGGGCTGAAAACGCCTGTTTTCAGACTCTGCACAGAAAGTATCTGCAGTCTGCTCAACCCACACACCGATTTAACTCTAGAAGTTGAGGGCACACATTGACAACCATTCTGTTAGATAGCTGCGTTTTTGATTTAGAAGCAGATATTTCCCTGTGCTTACTGCTATGTCTTCCATAGGCCGGTATTGGGATGAAATCGCCTGTTTTGAGACTCTGCACAGAAAGTGTTTTCAGACTGCTGAATCCACACACGGGTTTAACTCTGGAAGTTAAGTGCACACATTGACAACCGTTCTGTTAGATAGCTGCGTTTTGGATTTAGAAGCAGATATTTCCCTGTGCTTACTGCCCTTTCTTCCATAGGCCGGTATTGGGCTGAAAATGCCTGTTTTGAGACTCTGCACAGAAAGTGTTTGCAGACTGCTGAATCCACACACGGGTTTAACTCTGGAAGGTGAGTGCACACATTGACAGTCGTTCTGTTCGGTAGCTGGGTTTTGGATTTAGAAGCAGATATTTCCCTGCGCTTACTGCCCTTTCTTTCATAGGCCGGTATTGGGCTGAAAACACCAGTTTTGAGACTCTGCACAGAAAGTGTTTCCAGACTGCTGAATCCACACACGGCTTTAAATCTGGAAGTCGAGTGCACACATTGACAACCGTTCTGTTAGATAGCTGCGTTTTGGATTTAGAAGCAGATATTTCCCTGTGCTTACTGCCCTTTCTTCCATAGGCCGGTATTGGGCTGAAAACGCCTGTTTTGAGACTCTGCAGAGAAAGTGTTTGCAGACTGCTGAATCCACACACGGGTTTAACTCTGGAAGTTGAGTGCACACATTGACAACCGTTCTGTTAGATAGCTGCATTTTGGATTTAGAAGCAGATATTTCCCTGTGCTTACTGCCCTTTCTTCCATAGGCCGGTATTGGGCTGAAAACGCCTGTTTTGAGACTCTGCACAGAAAGTGTTGGCAGACTGGTGAATCCACACTCGGGTTTAACTCTGGAAGTTGAGTGAACACATTGACAACCATTCTTTTAGATAGCTGCCTTTTAGATTTAGAAGCAGATATTTCCCTGTGCTTACTGCCCTTTCTTCCATAGGCCGGTATTGGGCTGAAAACGCCTGTTTTGAGACTCTGCACATAATGTGTTTGCAGACTGCTGAATCCACACACGGGTTTAACTCTGGAAGTTGAGTGCACACATTGACAACCGTTCTGTTAGATAGCTGCGTTTTGGATTTGGAGCAGATATTTCCCTGTGCTTACTGCCCTTTCTTCCATAGGCCGGTATTGGCCTGAAAACGCCTGTTTTGAGACTCTGCACAGAATGTGTTTGCAGACTTCTGAATCCACACACGGGTTTAACTCTGGAAGTTGAGTGCACACATTGACAAACGTTCTGTTAGATAGCTGCGTTTTGGATTTAGAAGCAGATATTTCCCTCTGCTTACTGCTCTTTCTTCTATAGGCCAGTATTGGGATGAAATCGCCTGTTTTGAGACTCTGCATAGAAAGTGTTTCCAGAGTTCTGAATAAACACACGGCTTTAACTCTGGAAGTTGAGTGCACACATTGACAACCGTTCTGTTAGATAGCTGCGTTTTGGATTTAGAAGCAGAAATTTTCCTGTGCTTACTGCCCTTTCTTCCATAGGCCGGTATTGGGCTGAAAACGCCTGTTTTGAGACTCTACACAAAAAGGGTTTGCAGACTGGTGAATCCACACTCGGGTTTAACTCTGGAAGTTGAGTGCACACTTTGACAACCGTTCTGTTAGATAGCTGCGTTTTGTATTTAGAAGCAGAAATTTCCCTGTGCTTACTGCCCTTTCTTCCATAGGCCGGTATTGGGCTGAAAACGCCTGTTTTGAGACTGTGCACAGAAAGTGTTTGCAGACTGCTGAATCCATACACGGGTTTAACTCTGAAAGTTGAGTGCACACAATGACAACCGTTCTGTTAGATAGCTGCGTTTTTGATTTAGAAGCAGATATTTCCCTGTGCTTACTGCCCTTTCTTCCATAGGCCGGTATTGGGCTGAAAACGCTTGTTTTCAGACTCTGCACAGAAAGTGTTTGCAGTCTGCTCAATCCACACACCGATTTAACTCTGGAAGTTGAGTGCACACATTGAAAACCGTTCTGTTAGATAGCTGCGTTTTGGATTTAGAAGCAGATATTTCCCTGTGCTTACTACCCTTTCTTCAATATGCTGGTATTGGGCTGAAAACGCCTGTTTTGAGACTCTGCACAGAAAGTGTTTCCAGACTGCTGAATCCACACACGGCTTTAACTCTGGAAGTTGAGTGCACACATTGACAACCGTTCTGTTAGGTAGCTGCGTTTTGGATTTAGAAGCAGATATTTCCCTGTGCTTACTGCGCTTTCTTCCATAGGCCGGTATTTGGCTGAAAATGCCTGTTTTGAGACTCTGCACTGAAAGTGTTTACAGACTTCTGAATCCACACACGCGTTTAACTCTGGAAGTTGAATGCACACATTGACAACCGTTCTGTTAGATAGCTGCGTTTTGGATTTAGAAACAGATATTTCCCTGTGCTTACTGCCCTTTCTTCCATAGGCCGGTATTGGGCTGAAAACGCCTGTTTTCAGACTCTGCACAGAAAGTATCTGCAGTCTGCTCAACCCACACACCGATTTAACTCTAGAAGTTGAGGGCACACATTGACAACCATTCTGTTAGATAGCTGCGTTTTTGATTTAGAAGCAGATATTTCCCTGTGCTTACTGCTATGTCTTCCATAGGCCGGTATTGGGATGAAATCGCCTGTTTTGAGACTCTGCACAGAAAGTGTTTTCAGACTGCTGAATCCACACACGGGTTTAACTCTGGAAGTTGAGTGCACACATTGACAACCGTTCTGTTAGATAGCTGCGTTTTGGATTTAGAAGCAGATATTTCCCTGTGCTTACTGCCCTTTCTTCCATAGGCCGGTATTGGGCTGAAAATGCCTGTTTTGAGACTCTGCACAGAAAGTGTTTGCAGACTGCTGAATCCACACACGGGTTTAACTCTGGAAGGTGAGTGCACACATTGACAGTCGTTCTGTTCGGTAGCTGCGTTTTGGATTTAGAAGCAGATATTTCCCTGCGCTTACTGCCCTTTCTTTCATAGGCCGGTATTGGGCTGAAAACACCAGTTTTGAGACTCTGCACAGAAAGTGTTTCCAGACTGCTGAATCCACACACGGCTTTAAATCTGGAAGTCGAGTGCACACATTGACAACCGTTCTGTTAGATAGCTGCGTTTTGGATTTAGAAGCAGATATTTCCCTGTGCTTACTGCCCTTTCTTCCATAGGCCGGTATTGGGCTGAAAACGCCTGTTTTGAGACTCTGCAGAGAAAGTGTTTGCAGACTGCTGAATCCACACACGGGTTTAACTCTGGAAGTTGAGTGCACACATTGACAACCGTTCTGTTAGATAGCTGCATTTTGGATTTAGAAGCAGATATTTCCCTGTGCTTACTGCCCTTTCTTCCATAGGCCGGTATTGGGCTGAAAACGCCTGTTTTGAGACTCTGCACAGAAAGTGTTGGCAGACTGGTGAATCCACACTCGGGTTTAACTCTGGAAGTTGAGTGAACACATTGACAACCATTCTTTTAGATAGCTGCCTTTTAGATTTAGAAGCAGATATTTCCCTGTGCTTACTGCCCTTTCTTCCATAGGCCGGTATTGGGCTGAAAACGCCTGTTTTGAGACTCTGCACATAATGTGTTTGCAGACTGCTGAATCCACACACGGGTTTAACTCTGGAAGTTGAGTGCACACATTGACAACCGTTCTGTTAGATAGCTGCGTTTTGGATTTGGAGCAGATATTTCCCTGTGCTTACTGCCCTTTCTTCCATAGGCCGGTATTGGTCTGAAAACGCCTGTTTTCAGACTCTGCACAGAAAGTGTTTGCCGTCTGCTCAATCCACACACCGATTTAACTCTGGAAGTTGAGTGCACCCATTGACAACCATTCTGTTAGATAGCTGCGTTTTGGATTTAGAAGCAGAAATTTCCCTGTGCTTACTGCCCTTTCGTCCATAGGCCGGTATTGGGCTGAAAACGCCTGTTTTCAGACTCTGCACAGAAAGTGTTTGCAGACTGCTGAATCCACACACGGGTTTAACTCTGGTAGGTCAGTGCACACATTGACAGCCGTTCTGTTAGATAGCTGCGTTTTGGATTTAGAAGCAGATATTTCCCTGTGCTTACTGCCCTTTCTTCCATAGGCCGGTATTGGTCTGAAAACACCTGTTTTGAGACTATGCCCAGAAAGTGTTTGCAGACTGCTGAATCCACACACGGGTTTAACTCTGGAAGTTGAGTGCACACATTGACAACCGTTCTGTTAAATAGCTGCGTTTTGGATTTAGAAGCAGAAATTTCCCTGTGCTTACTGCCCTTTCTTCCATAGGCCGGTATTGGGCTGAAAACGCCTGTTTTCAGACTCTGCACAGAAAGTGTTTGCAGTCTGCTGAATCCACACACCGATTTAACTCTGGAAGTTGAGTGCACACATTGACAACCATTCTGATAGATAGCTGCGTTTTGGATTTAGAAGCAGATATTTCCCTGTGCTTATTGCCCTTTCTTCCATATGCTGGTATTGGGCTGAAAACGCCTGTTTTGAGACTCTGCACAGAAAGTGTTTGCAGACTTCTGAATCCACACATGGGTTTAACTCTGGAAGTTGAGTGCACACATTGACAACCGTTCTGTTAGGTAGCTCCATTTTGGATTTAGAAGCAGATATTTCCCTGTGCTTACTGCCCTTTCTTCCATAGGCCGGTATTGGCCTGAAAACGCCTGTTTTTAGACTCTGCACAGAAAGTGTTTGCAGACTGCTGAATCCACACACGGGTTTAACTCTGGAAGTTGAGTGCACACATTGACAACCATTCTGTTAGATAGCTGCGTTTAGGATTTAGAAGCAGATATTTCCCTGTGCTTACGGCTCTTTATTCTATAGGCTGTTATTGGGATGACATCGCCTGCTTTGAGGCTCTGCACAGAAAGTGTTTGCAGACTGCTGAATCCACACACGGGTTAAACTCTGGAAGTTGAGTGCACACATTGACAACCGTTCTGTTAGATAGCTGTGTTTTGGATTTAGAAGCAGATATTTCCCTGTGCTTACTGCCCTTTCTTCCATAGGCCGGTATTGGGCTGAAAACGCCTGTTTTGAGACTCTACACAAAAAGGGTTTGCAGACTGGGGAATCCACACTCGGGTCTAACTCTGGAAGTTGAGTGCACACATTGACAACCGTTCTGTTAGATAGCTGCGTTTTGGATTTAGAAGCAGAAATTTCCCTGTGCTTACTGCCCTTTCTTCCATATGCTGGTATTGGGCTGAAAACGCCTGTTTTGAGACTCTGCACAGAAAGTGTTTGCAGACTTCTGAATCCAC
This sequence comes from Aotus nancymaae, assembly GCF_030222135.1. Lineage (NCBI taxonomy): Eukaryota > Metazoa > Chordata > Mammalia > Primates > Aotidae > Aotus > Aotus nancymaae. The sequence continues at coordinate 1,426,074 of NW_026988571.1, read as the reverse complement.
ACATGGGTTTAACTCTGGAAGTTGAGTGCACACATTGAAAACCGTTCTGTTAGGTAGCTCCATTTTGGATTTAGAAGCAGATATTTCCCTGTGCTTACTGTCCTTTCTTCCATAGGCCGGTATTGGGCTGAAAACGCCTGTTTTGAGACTCTGCACAGAAAGTGTTTGCAGACTGCTGAATCCACACACGGGTTTAACTCTGGACGTTGAGTGCACACATTGACAACCGTTCTGTTAGATAGCTGCGTTTTGGATTTAGAAGCAGATATTTCCCTGTGCTTACTGCCCTTTCTTCCATAGGCCGGTACTGGGCTGAAAACGCCTGTTTTGAGACTCTGCTCAGAAAGTGTTTGCAGACTGCTGAATCCACACACGGCTTTAACTCTGGAAGTTGAGTGCACACATTGAGAACCGTTCTGTTAGATAGCTGCGTTTTGGATTTAGAAGCAGATATTTTCCTGTGCTTACTGCCCTTTCTTTCATAGGCCGGTATTGGGCTGAAAACTCCTGTTTTGAGACTATACACAAAAAGGGTTTGCAGACTGGTGAATCCACACTCGGGTTTAACTCTGGAAGTTGAGTGCACACATTGACAACCGTTCTGCTAGATAGCTGCGTTTTGGATTTAGAAGCAGAAATTTCCCTGTGCTTACTGCCCTTTCTTCCATAGGCCGGTATTGGGCTGAAAATGCCTGTTTTGAGACTCTGCCCAGAAAGAGTTTGCAGACTGCTGAATCCACACACGGGTTTAACTCTGGAAGTTGAGTGCACACATTGACAACCGTTCTGTTAGATAGCTGCGTTTTGGATTTAGAAGCAGATATTTCCCTGTGCTTACTGCCCTTTCTTCCATAGGCCGGTATTGGGCTGAAAACGCCTGTTTTGAGACTCTGCACAGAAAGTGTTTCCAGACTGCTGAATCCACACACGGGTTTAACTCTGGAAGTTGAGTGCACACATTGACAACCGTTCTGTTAGATAGCTGCGTTTTGGATTTAGAAGCAGATATTTCCCTGTGCTTACTGCCCTTTCTTCCATAGGCCGGTATTTGCCTGAAAATGCCTGTTTTGAGACTCTGCACAGAAAGTGTTTACAGACTGCTGAATCCACACACGCGTTTAACTCTGGAAGTTGAGTGCACACATTGACAACCGTTCTGTTAGATAGCTGCGTTTTGGATTTGGAGCAGATATTTTCCAGTGCTTACTGCCCTTTCTTCCATAGGCCGGTATTGGGCTGAAAACGCCTGTTTTGAGACTCTGCACAGAAAGTGTTTGCAGACTGCTGGATCCACACACGGGTTTAACTCTGGAAGTTGAATGCACACATTGACAACCGTTCTGTTAGATAGCTGCGTTTTGGATTTAGAAGCAGATATTTCCCTGTGCTTACTGCCCTTTCTTCCATAGGCCGGTATTGGGCTGAAAACGCCTGTTTTGAGACTCTGCAGAGAAAGTGTCTGCAGACTGCTCAATCCACACACCGATTTAACTCTGGAAGTTGAATGCACACATTGACAACCGTTCTGTTCGGTAGCTGCGTTTTGGATTTAGAAGCAGATATTTCCCTGCGCTTACTGCCCTTTCTTTCATAGGCCGGTATTGGGATGAAAACACCAGTTTTGAGACTCTGCACAGAAAGTGTTTCCAGACTGCTGAATCCACACACGGCTTTAACTCTGGAAGTCGAGTGCACACATTGACAACCGTTCTGTTAGATAGCTGCGTTTTGGATTTAGAAGCAGATATTTCCCTGTGCTTACTGCCCTTTCTTCCATAGGCCGGTATTGGTCTGAAAACACCTGTTTTGAGACTATGCACAGAAAGTGTTTGCAGACTGCTGAATCCACACACGGGTTTAACTCTGGAAGTTGAGTGCACACATTGACAACCGTTCTGTTAGATAGCTGCGTTTTGGATTTAGAAGCAGAAATTTCCCTGTGCTTACTGCCCTTTCTTCCATAGGCCGCTATTGGGCTGAAAACGCCTGTTTTCAGACTCTGCACAGAAAGTGTTTGCAGTCTGCTGAATCCACACACCGATTTAACTCTGGAAGTTAAGTGCACACATTGACAACCATTCTGATAGATAGCTTCGTTTTGGATTTAGAAGCAGATATTTCCCTGTGCTTACTGCCCTTTCTTCCATATGCTGGTATTGGGCTGAAAACGCCTGTTTTGAGACTCTGCACAGAAAGTGTTTGCAGACTGCTGAATCCACACATGGGTTTAACTCTGGAAGTTGAGTGCACACATTGACAACCGTTCTGTTAGGTAGCTCCATTTTGGATTTAGAAGCAGATATTTCCCTGTGCTTACTGCCCTTTTTTCCATAGGCCGGTATTGGCCTGAAAACGCCTGTTTTGAGACTCTGCACAGAAAGTGTTTGCAGACTGCTGAATCCACACACGGGTTTAACTCTGGAAGTTGAGTGCACACATTGACAACCATTCTGTTAGATAGCTGCGTTTAGGATTTAGAAGCAGATATTTCCCTGTGCTTACTGCTCTTTACTCTATAGGCTGTTATTGGGATGACATCGCCTGCTTTGAGGCTCTGCACAGAAAGTGTTTGCAGACTGCTGAATCCACACACGGGTTAAGCTCTGGAAGTTGAGTGCACACATTGACAACCGTTCTGTTAGATAGCTGTGTTTTGGATTTAGAAGCAGATATTTCCCTGTGCTTACTGCCTTGTCTTCCATAGGCCGGTATTGGGCTGAAAACGCCTGTTTTCAGACTCTGCACAGAAGGTGTTTGCAGACTGCTGAATCCACACACCGGTTTAACTCTGGAAGTTGAGTGCACACATTGACAACCGTTCTGTTAGATAGCTGCGTTTTGGATTTAGAAGCAGAAATTTCCCTGTGCTTACTGCCCTTTCATCCATAGGCCAGTATTGGGCTGAAAACGCTTGTTTTCAGACTCTGCGCAGAAAGTGTTTGCAGTCTGCTCAATCCACACACCGATTTAACTCTGGAAGTTGAGTGCACACATTGACAACCATTCTGTTAGATAGCTGCGTTTTGGATTTAGAAGCAGATATTTCCCTGTGCTTACTGCCCTTTCTTCCATATGCTGGTATTGGGCTGAAAACGCCTGTTTTGAGACTCTGCACAGAAAGTGTTTGCAGACTTCTGAATCCACACATGGGTTTAACTCTGGAAGTTGAGTGCACACATTGACAACCGTTCTGTTAGGTAGCTCCATTTTGGATTTAGAAGCAGATATTTCCCTGTGCTTACTGCCCTTTCTTCCATAGGCCGGTATTGGGCTGAAAACGCCTGTTTTGAGACTCTGCACAGAAAGTGTTTGCAGACTTCTGAATCCACACACGGGTTTAACTCTGGACGTTGAGTGCACACATTGACAACCGTTCTGTTAGATAGCTGCGTTTTGGATTTAGAAGCAGATATTTCCCGGTGCTTACTGCTCTTTCTTCTATAGGCTGGTATTGGGATGAAATCGCCTGTTTTGAGACTCTGCACAGAAAGTGTTTGCAGACTGCTGAATCCACACACGGGTTAAACTCTGGAAGTTGAGTGCACACATTGACAACCGTTCTGTTAGATAGCTGCGTTTTGGATTTAGAAGCAGATATTTCCCTGCGCTTACTGCCCTTTCTTCCATAGGCCGGTACTGGGCTGAAAACGCCTGTTTTGAGACTCTGCTCAGAAAGTGTTTGCAGACTGCTGAATCCACACACGGCTTTAACTCTGGAAGTTGAGTGCACACATTGAGAACCGTTCTGTTAGATAGCTGCGTTTTGGATTTAGAAGCAGAAATTTCCCTGTGCTTACTGCCCTTTCTTCCATAGGCCGGTATTGGGCTGAAAACGCCTGTTTTCAGACTCTGCACAGAAAGTGTTTGCAGTCTGCTGAATCCACACACCGATTTAACTCTGGAAGTTGAGTGCACACATTGACAACCATTCTGATACATAGCTGCGTTTTGGATTTAGAAGCAGATATTTCCCTGTGCTTACTGCCCTTTCTTCCATATGCTGGTATTGGGCTGAAAACGCCTGTTTTGAGACTCTGCACAGAAAGTGTTTGCAGACTGCTGAATCCACACATGGGTTTAACTCTGGAAGTTGAGTGCACACATTGACAACCGTTCTGTTAGGTAGCTCCGTTTTGGATTTAGAAGCAGATATTTCCCTGTGCTTACTGCCCTTTCTTCCATAGGCCGGTATTGGCCTGAAAACGCCTGTTTTGAGACTCTGCACAGAAAGTGTTTGCAGACTGCTGAATCCACACACGGGTTTAACTCTGGAAGTTGAATGCACACATTGACAACCATTCTGTTAGATAGCTGCGTTTAGGATTTAGAAGCAGATATTTCCCTGTGCTTACTGCTCTTTATTCTATAGGCTGTTATTGGGATGACATCGCCTGCTTTGAGGCTCTGCACAGAAAGTGTTTGCAGACTGCTGAATCCACACACGGGTTAAACTCTGGAAGTTGAGTGCACACATTGACAACCGTTCTGTTAGATAGCTGTGTTTTGGATTTAGAAGCAGATATTTCCCTGTGCTTACTGCCCTGTCTTCCATAGGCCGGTATTGGGCTGAAAACGCCTGTTTTGAGACTCTGCACAGAAGGTGTTTGCAGACTGCTGAATCCACACACGGGTTTAACTCTGGAAGTTGAGTGCACACATTGACAACCGTTCTGTTAGATAGCTGCGTTTTGGAATTAGAAGCAGAAATTTCCCTGTGCTTACTGCCCTTTCATCCATAGGCCAGTATTGGGCTGAAAACGCCTGTTTTCAGACTCTGCACAGAAAGTGTTTGCAGTCTGCTCAATCCACACACCGATTTAACTCTGGAAGTTGAGAGCACACATTGACAACCGTTCTGTTAGGTAGCTCCATTTTGGATTTAGAAGCAGATATTTCCCTGTGCTTACTGCCCTTTCTTCCATAGGCCGGTATTGGGCTGAAAACGCCTGTTTTGAGACTCTGCACAGAAAGTGTTTGCAGACTGCTGAATCCACACACGGGTTTAACTCTGGACGTTGAGTGCACACATTGACAAACATTCTGTTAGATAGCTGCGTTTTGGATTTAGAAGCAGATATTTCCCTGTGCTTACTGCTCTTTCTTCTATAGGCTGGTATTGGGATGAAATCGCCTGTTTTGAGACTCTGCACAGAAACTGTTTGCAGACTGCTGAATCCACACACGGGTTAAACTCTGGAAGTTGAGTGCACACATTGACAACCGTTCTGTTAGATAGCTGCGTTTTGGATTTAGAAGCAGATATTTCCCTGTGCTGACTGCCCTTTCTTCCATAGGCCGGTATTGGTCTGAAATCACCTGTTTTGAGACTCTGCACAGAAAGTGTTTCTAGACTGCTGAATCCACACACGGCTTTAACTCTGGAAGTTGAGTGCACACATTGACAACCGTTCTGTTAGAGAGCAGCGTTTTTGATTTAGAAGCAGATATTTCCCTGTGCTTACTGCCCTTTCTTCCATAGGCCGGTATTGGGCTGAAATCTCCTGTTTTCAGACTCTGCACAGAAAGTGTTTGCAGACTGCTGAATCCACACATGGTTTTAACTCTGGAAGTTGAGTGCACACATTGACAACCGTTCTGTTAGGTAGCTCCATTTTGGATTTAGAAGCAGATATTTCCCTGTGCTTACTGCCCTTTCTTCCATAGGCCGGTATTGGGCTGAAATCTCCTGTTTTGAGACACTGCACAGAAAGTGTTTGCAGACTGCTGAATCCACACACGGGTTTAACTCTGGACGTTGAGTGCACACATTGACAACCGTTCTGTTAGATAGCTGCGTTTTGGATTTAGAAGTAGATATTTCCCTGTGCTTACTGCTCTTTCTTCTATAGGCTGGTATTGGGATGAAATCGCCTGTTTTGAGACTCTGCACAGAAACTGTTTGCAGACTGCTGAATCCACACACGGGTTCAACTCTGGAAGTTGAGTGTACACATTGACAACCGTTCTGTTAGATAGCTGCGTTTTGGATTTAGAAGCAGATATTTCCCTGTGCTTACTGCCCTTTCTTCCATAGGCCGGTACTGGGCTGAAAACGCCTGTTTTGAGACTCTGCTCAGAAAGTGTTTGCAGACTGCTGAATCCACACACGGCTTTAACTCTGGAAGTTGAGTGCACACATTGAGAACCGTTCTGTTAGATAGCTGCGTTTTGGATTTAGAAGCAGATATTTTCCTGTGCTTACTGCCCTTTCTTCCATAGGCCGGTATTGGGCTGAAAACTCCTGTTTTGAGACTCTACACAAAAAGGGTTTGCAGACTGGTGAATCCACACTCGGGTTAGCTCTGGAAGTTGAGTGCACACATTGACAACCGTTCTGCTAGATAGCTGCGTTTTGGATTTAGAAGCAGAAATTTCCCTGTGCTTACTGCCCTTTCTTCCATAGGCCGGTATTGGGCTGAAAACGCCTGTTTTGAGACTCTGCCCAGAAAGTGTTTGCAGACTGCTGAATCCACACACGGGTTTAACTCTGGAAGTTGAGTGCACACATCGACAACCGTTCTGTTAGATAGCTGCGTTTTGGATTTGGAGCAGATATTTCCCTGTGCTTACTGCCCTTTCTTCCATAGGCCGGTATTGGGCTGAAAACGCCTGTTTTCAGACTCTGCACAGAAAGTGTTTGTAGTCTGCTCAATCCACACACCGATTTAACTCTGGAAGTTGAGTGCACACATTGACAACCGTTCTGTTAGACAGCTGCGTTTTGGATTTAGAAGTAGAAATTTCCCTGTGCTTACTGCCCTTTCTTCCATAGGCCGGAATTGGGTTGAAAACGCCTGTTTTGAGACTCTGCACAGAAAGTGTTTGCAGACTGCTGGATCCACACACGGGTTTAACTCTGGAAGTTGAATGCACACATTGACAAACGTTCTGTTAGATAACTGCGTTTTGGATTTAGAAGCAGATATTTCCCTGTGCTTACTGCCCTTTCTTCCATATGCTGGTATTGGGCTGAGAACGCCTGTTTTGAGACTCTGCACAGAAAGTGTTTGCAGACTTCTGAATCCACACACGGGTTTAACTCTGGAAGTTGAGTGCACACATTGACAACCGTTCTGTTAGATAGCTGTGTTTTGGATTTAGAAGCAGATATTTCCCTGTGCTTACTGCCCTTTCTTCCATAGGCCGGTATTGGGCTGAAAACGCCTGTTTTGAGACTCTACACAAAAAGGGTTTGCAGACTGGTGAATCCACACTCGGGTTTAACTCTGGAAGTTGAGTGCACACATTGACAACCGTTCTGTTAGATAGATGCGTTTTGGATTTAGAAGCAGAAATTTCCCTGTGCTTACTGCCCTTTCTTCCATAGGCCGGTATTGGGCTGAAAACGCCTGTTTTTAGACTCTGCACAGAAAGTGTTTGCAGACTGCTGAATCCACACACAGGTTTAACTCTGGAAGTTGAGTGCACACATTGACAACCGTTCTGTTAGATAGCTGCGTTTTGGATTTAGAAGCAGAAATTTCCCTGTGCTTACTGCCCTTTCTTCCATAGGCCGGTATTGGGCTGAAAATGCCTGTTTTCAGACTCTGCACAGAAAGTGTTTGCAGTCTGCTCAATCCACACACCGATTTAACTCTGGAAGTTGAGTGCACACATTGACAACCATTCTGTTAGATAGCTGCGTTTTGGATTTAGAAGCAGATATTTCCCTGTGCTTACTGCCCTTTCTTCCATATGCTGGTATTGGGCTGAAAACGCCTGTTTTGAGACTCTGCACAGAAAGTGTTTGCAGACTGCTGAATCCACACATGGGTTTAACTCTGGAAGTTGAGTGCACACATTGACAACCGTTCTGTTAGGTAGCTCCATTTTGGATTTAGAAGCAGATATTTCCCTGTGCTTACTGCCCTTTCTTCCATAGGCCGGTATTGGGCTGAAATCTCCTGTTTTGAGACACTGCACAGAAAGTGTTTGCAGACTGCTGAATCCACACACGGGTTTAACTCTGGACGTTGAGTGCACACATTGACAACCGTTCTGTTAGATAGCTGCGTTTTGGATTTAGAAGTAGATATTTCCCTGTGCTTACTGCTCTTTCTTCTATAGGCTGGTATTGGGATGAAATCGCCTGTTTTGAGACTCTGCACAGAAACTGTTTGCAGACTGCTGAATCCACACACGGGTTCAACTCTGGAAGTTGAGTGTACACATTGACAACCGTTCTGTTAGATAGCTGCGTTTTGGATTTAGAAGCAGATATTTCCCTGTGCTTACTGCCCTTTCTTCCATAGGCCGGTACTGGGCTGAAAACGCCTGTTTTGAGACTCTGCTCAGAAAGTGTTTGCAGACTGCTGAATCCACACACGGCTTTAACTCTGGAAGTTGAGTGCACACATTGAGAACCGTTCTGTTAGATAGCTGCGTTTTGGATTTAGAAGCAGATATTTTCCTGTGCTTACTGCCCTTTCTTCCATAGGCCGGTATTGGGCTGAAAACTCCTGTTTTGAGACTCTACACAAAAAGGGTTTGCAGACTGGTGAATCCACACTCGGGTTAGCTCTGGAAGTTGAGTGCACACATTGACAACCGTTCTGCTAGATAGCTGCGTTTTGGATTTAGAAGCAGAAATTTCCCTGTGCTTACTGCCCTTTCTTCCATAGGCCGGTATTGGGCTGAAAACGCCTGTTTTGAGACTCTGCCCAGAAAGTGTTTGCAGACTGCTGAATCCACACACGGGTTTAACTCTGGAAGTTGAGTGCACACATCGACAACCGTTCTGTTAGATAGCTGCGTTTTGGATTTGGAGCAGATATTTCCCTGTGCTTACTGCCCTTTCTTCCATAGGCCGGTATTGGGCTGAAAACGCCTGTTTTCAGACTCTGCACAGAAAGTGTTTGCAGTCTGCTCAATCCACACACCGATTTAACTCTGGAAGTTGAGTGCACACATTGACAACCGTTCTGTTAGATAGCTGCGTTTTGGATTTAGAAGTAGAAATTTCCCTGTGCTTACTGCCCTTTCTTCCATAGGCCGGAATTGGGTTGAAAACGCCTGTTTTGAGACTCTGCACAGAAAGTGTTTGCAGACTGCTGGATCCACACACGGGTTTAACTCTGGAAGTTGAATGCACACATTGACAAACGTTCTGTTAGATAACTGCGTTTTGGATTTAGAAGCAGATATTTCCCTGTGCTTACTGCCCTTTCTTCCATATGCTGGTATTGGGCTGAGAACGCCTGTTTTGAGACTCTGCACAGAAAGTGTTTGCAGACTTCTGAATCCACACACGGGTTTAACTCTGTAAGTTGAGTGCACACATTGACAACCGTTCTGTTAGGTAGCTCCATTTTGAATTTAGAAGCAGATATTTCCCTGTGCTTACTGCCCTTTCTTCCTTAGGACGGTATTGGCCTGAAAACGCCTGTTTTGAGACTCTGCACAGAAAGTGTTTGCAGACTGCTGAATCCACACACCGGTTTAAATCTGGAAGTTGAGTGCACACATTGACAACCGTTCTGTTAGATAGCTGCGTTTTGGATTTAGAAGCAGATATTTCCCTGTGCTTACTGCTCTTTCTTCTATAGGCTGGTATTGGGATGAAATCGCCTGTTTTGAGACTCTGCACTGAAAGTGTTTGCAGACTGCTGAATCCACACACGGGTTAAACTCTGGAAGTTGAGTGCACACATTGACAACCGTTCTGTTAGATAGCTGCGTTTTGGATTTAGAAGCAGATATTTCCCTGTGCTTACTGCCCTTTCTTCCATATGCTGGTATTGGGCTGAAAACGCCTGTTTTGAGACTCTGCACAGAAAGTGTTTGCAGACTTCTGAATCCACACATGGGTTTAACTCTGGAAGTTGAGTGCACACATTGACAACCGTTCTGTTAGATAGCTGCGTTTTGGATTTAGAAGCAGATATTTCCCTGTGCTTACTGCTCTTTCTTCTATAGGCTGGTATTGGGATAAAATCGCCTGTTTTGAGACTCTGCAGAGAAACTGTTTGCAGACTGCTGAATCCACACACGGGTTAAACTCTGGAAGTTGAGCGCACACATTGACAACCGTTCAGTTAGATAGCTGCGTTTTGGATTTAGAAGCAGATATTTCCCTGCGCTTACTGCCCTTTCTTCCATAGGCCGGTACTGGGCTGAAAACGCCTGTTTTGAGACTCTGCTCAGAAAGTGTTTGCAGACTGCTGAATCCACACACGGCTTTAACTCTGGAAGTTGAGTGCACACATTGAGAACCGTTCTGTTAGATAGCTGCGTTTTGGATTTAGAAGCAGATATTTTCCTGTGCTTACTGCCCTTTCTTTCATAGGCCGGTATTGGGCTGAAAACTCCTGTTTTGAGACTCTACACAAAAAGGGTTTGCAGACTGGTGAATCCACACTCGGGTTTAACTCTGGAAATTGAGAGCACACATTGACAACCGTTCTGCTAGATAGCTGCGTTTTGGATTTAGAAGCAGAAATTTCCCTGTGCTTACTGCCCTTTCTTCCATAGGCCGGTATGGGGCTGAAAATGCCTGTTTTGAGACTCTGCCCAGAAAGAGTTTGCAGACTGCTGAATCCACACACGGGTTTAACTCTGGAAGTTGAGTGCACACATTGACAACCGTTCTGTTAGATAGCTGCGTTTTGGATTTAGAAGCAGATATTTCCCTGTGCTTACTGCCCTTTCTTCCATAGGCCGGTATTGGGCTGAAAACGCCTGTTTTGAGACTCTGCACAGAAAGTGTTTCCAGACTGCTGAATCCACACACGGGTTTAACTCTGGAAGTTGAGTGCACACATTGACAACCGTTCTGTTATATAGCTGCGTTTTGGATTTAGAAGCAGATATTTCACTGTGCTTACTGCCCTTTCTTCCATAGGCCGGTATTGGACTGAAATCACCTGTTTTGAGACTCTGCACAGAAAGTGTTTCCAGACTGCTGAATCCACACACGGCTTTAACTCTGGAAGTTGAGTGCACACATTGAGAACCGTTCTGTTAGATAGCTGCGTTTTGGATTTAGAAGTAGATATTTTCCTGTGCTTACTGCCCTTTCTTCCATAGGCCGGTATTGGGCTGAAAACTCCTGTTTTGAGACTCTACACAAAAAGGGTTTGCAGACTGGTGAATCCACACTCGGGTTTAACTCTGGAAGTTGAGTGCACACATTGACAACCGTTCTGTTAGATAGATGCGTTTTGGATTTAGAAGCAGAAATTTCCCTGTGCTTACTGCCCTTTATTCCATAGGCCGGTATTGGGCTGAAAACGCCTGTTTTTAGACTCTGCACAGAAAGTGTTTGCAGACTGCTGAATCCACACACAGGTTTAACTCTGGAAGTTGAGTGCACACATTGACAACCGTTCTGTTAGATAGCTGCGTTTTGGATTTAGAAGCAGAAATTTCCCTGTGCTTACTGCCCTTTCTTCCATAGGCCGGTATTGGGCTGAAAATGCCTGTTTTCAGACTCTGCACAGAAAGTGTTTGCAGTCTGCTCAATCCACACACCGATTTAACTCTGGAAGTTGAGTGCACACATTGACAACCATTCTGTTAGATAGCTGCGTTTTGGATTTAGAAGCAGATATTTCCCTGTGCTTACTGCCCTTTCTTCCATAGGACGGTATTGGGCTGAAAACGCCTGTTTTGAGACTCTACACAAAAAGGGTTTGCAGACTGGTGAATCCACACTCGGGTTTAACTCTGGAAGTTGAGTGCACACATTGACAACCGTTCTGTTAGATAGATGCGTTTTGGATTTAGAAGCAGAAATTTCCCTGTGCTTACTGCCCTTTCTTCCATAGGCCGGTATTGGGCTGAAAACGCCTGTTTTTAGACTCTGCACAGAAAGTGTTTGCAGACTGCTGAATCCACACACAGGTTTAACTCTGGAAGTTGAGTGCACACATTGACAACCGTTCTGTTAGATAGCTGCGTTTTGGATTTAGAAGCAGAAATTTCCCTGTGCTTACTGCCCTTTCTTCCGTAGGCCGGTATTGGGCTGAAAATGCCTGTTTTCAGACTCTGCACAGAAAGTGTTTGCAGACTGCTGAATCCACACACGGGTTTAACTCTGGAAGTTGAGTGCACACATCGACAACCGTTCTGTTAGATAGCTGCGTTTTGGATTTGGAGCAGATATTTCCCTGTGCTTACTGCCCTTTCTTCCATAGGCCGGTATTGGGCTGAAAACGCCTGTTTTCAGACTCTGCACAGAAAGTGTTTGCAGTCTGCTCAATCCACACACCGATTTAACTCTGGAAGTTGAGTGCACACATTGACAACCGTTCTGTTAGATAGCTGCGTTTTGGATTTAGAAGTAGAAATTTCCCTGTGCTTACTGCCCTTTCTTCCATAGGCCGGAATTGGGTTGAAAACGCCTGTTTTGAGACTCTGCACAGAAAGTGTTTGCAGACTGCTGGATCCACACACGGGTTTAACTCTGGAAGTTGAATGCACACATTGACAAACGTTCTGTTAGATAACTGCGTTTTGGATTTAGAAGCAGATATTTCCCTGTGCTTACTGCCCTTTCTTCCATATGCTGGTATTGGGCTGAGAACGCCTGTTTTGAGACTCTGCACAGAAAGTGTTTGCAGACTTCTGAATCCACACACGGGTTTAACTCTGTAAGTTGAGTGCACACATTGACAACCGTTCTGTTAGGTAGCTCCATTTTGAATTTAGAAGCAGATATTTCCCTGTGCTTACTGCCCTTTCTTCCTTAGGACGGTATTGGCCTGAAAACGCCTGTTTTGAGACTCTGCACAGAAAGTGTTTGCAGACTGCTGAATCCACACACCGGTTTAAATCTGGAAGTTGAGTGCACACATTGACAACCGTTCTGTTAGATAGCTGCGTTTTGGATTTAGAAGCAGATATTTCCCTGTGCTTACTGCTCTTTCTTCTATAGGCTGGTATTGGGATGAAATCGCCTGTTTTGAGACTCTGCACTGAAAGTGTTTGCAGACTGCTGAATCCACACACGGGTTAAACTCTGGAAGTTGAGTGCACACATTGACAACCGTTCTGTTAGATAGCTGCGTTTTGGATTTAGAAGCAGATATTTCCCTGTGCTTACTGCCCTTTCTTCCATATGCTGGTATTGGGCTGAAAACGCCTGTTTTGAGACTCTGCACAGAAAGTGTTTGCAGACTTCTGAATCCACACATGGGTTTAACTCTGGAAGTTGAGTGCACACATTGACAACCGTTCTGTTAGATAGCTGCGTTTTGGATTTAGAAGCAGATATTTCCCTGTGCTTACTGCTCTTTCTTCTATAGGCTGGTATTGGGATAAAATCGCCTGTTTTGAGACTCTGCAGAGAAACTGTTTGCAGACTGCTGAATCCACACACGGGTTAAACTCTGGAAGTTGAGCGCACACATTGACAACCGTTCTGTTAGATAGCTGCGTTTTGGATTTAGAAGCAGATATTTCCCTGCGCTTACTGCCCTTTCTTCCATAGGCCGGTACTGGGCTGAAAACGCCTGTTTTGAGACTCTGCTCAGAAAGTGTTTGCAGACTGCTGAATCCACACACGGCTTTAACTCTGGAAGTTGAGTGCACACATTGAGAACCGTTCTGTTAGATAGCTGCGTTTTGGATTTAGAAGCAGATATTTTCCTGTGCTTACTGCCCTTTCTTTCATAGGCCGGTATTGGGCTGAAAACTCCTGTTTTGAGACTCTACACAAAAAGGGTTTGCAGACTGGTGAATCCACACTCGGGTTTAACTCTGGAAATTGAGTGCACACATTGACAACCGTTCTGCTAGATAGCTGCGTTTTGGATTTAGAAGCAGAAATTTCCCTGTGCTTACTGCCCTTTCTTCCATAGGCCGGTATGGGGCTGAAAATGCCTGTTTTGAGACTCTGCCCAGAAAGAGTTTGCAGACTGCTGAATCCACACACGGGTTTAACTCTGGAAGTTGAGTGCACACATTGACAACCGTTCTGTTAGATAGCTGCGTTTTGGATTTAGAAGCAGATATTTCCCTGTGCTTACTGCCCTTTCTTCCATAGGCCGGTATTGGGCTGAAAACGCCTGTTTTGAGACTCTGCACAGAAAGTGTTTCCAGACTGCTGAATCCACACACGGGTTTAACTCTGGAAGTTGAGTGCACACATTGACAACCGTTCTGTTAGATAGCTGCGTTTTGGATTTAGAAGCAGATATTTCACTGTGCTTACTGCCCTTTCTTCCATAGGCCGGTATTGGACTGAAATCACCTGTTTTGAGACTCTGCACAGAAAGTGTTTCCAGACTGCTGAATCCACACACGGCTTTAACTCTGGAAGTTGAGTGCACACATTGAGAACCGTTCTGTTAGATAGCTGCGTTTTGGATTTAGAAGTAGATATTTTCCTGTGCTTACTGCCCTTTCTTCCATAGGCCGGTATTGGGCTGAAAACTCCTGTTTTGAGACTCTACACAAAAAGGGTTTGCAGACTGGTGAATCCACACTCGGGTTTAACTCTGGAAGTTGAGTGCACACATTGACAACCGTTCTGTTAGATAGATGCGTTTTGGATTTAGAAGCAGAAATTTCCCTGTGCTTACTGCCCTTTATTCCATAGGCCGGTATTGGGCTGAAAACGCCTGTTTTTAGACTCTGCACAGAAAGTGTTTGCAGACTGCTGAATCCACACACAGGTTTAACTCTGGAAGTTGAGTGCACACATTGACAACCGTTCTGTTAGATAGCTGCGTTTTGGATTTAGAAGCAGAAATTTCCCTGTGCTTACTGCCCTTTCTTCCATAGGCCGGTATTGGGCTGAAAATGCCTGTTTTCAGACTCTGCACAGAAAGTGTTTGCAGTCTGCTCAATCCACACACCGATTTAACTCTGGAAGTTGAGTGCACACATTGACAACCATTCTGTTAGATAGCTGCGTTTTGGATTTAGAAGCAGATATTTCCCTGTGCTTACTGCCCTTTCTTCCATATGCTGGTATTGGGCTGAAAACGCCTGTTTTGAGACTCTGCACAGAAAGTGTTTGCAGACTGCTGAATCCACACATGGGTTTAACTCTGGAAGTTGAGTGCACACATTGACAACCGTTCTGTTAGGTAGCTCCATTTTGGATTTAGAAGCAGATATTTCCCTGTGCTTACTGCCCTTTCTTCCATAGGCCGGTATTGGGCTGAAATCTCCTGTTTTGAGACTCTGCACAGAAAGTGTTTGCAGACTGCTGAATCCACACACGGGTTTAACTCTGGACGTTGAGTGCACACATTGACAACCGTTCTGTTAGATAGCTGCGTTTTGGATTTAGAAGTAGATATTTCCCTGTGCTTACTGCTCTTTCTTCTATAGGCTGGTATTGGGATGAAATCGCCTGTTTTGAGACTCTGCACAGAAACTGTTTGCAGACTGCTGAATCCACACACGGGTTCAACTCTGGAAGTTGAGTGTACACATTGACAACCGTTCTGTTAGATAGCTGCGTTTTGGATTTAGAAGCAGATATTTCCCTGTGCTTACTGCCCTTTCTTCCATAGGCCGGTACTGGGCTGAAAACGCCTGTTTTGAGACTCTGCTCAGAAAGTGTTTGCAGACTGCTGAATCCACACACGGCTTTAACTCTGGAAGTTGAGTGCACACATTGAGAACCGTTCTGTTAGATAGCTGCGTTTTGGATTTAGAAGCAGATATTTTCCTGTGCTTACTGCCCTTTCTTCCATAGGCCGGTATTGGGCTGAAAACTCCTGTTTTGAGACTCTACACAAAAAGGGTTTGCAGACTGGTGAATCCACACTCGGGTTAGCTCTGGAAGTTGAGTGCACACATTGACAACCGTTCTGCTAGATAGCTGCGTTTTGGATTTAGAAGCAGAAATTTCCCTGTGCTTACTGCCCTTTCTTCCATAGGCCGGTATTGGGCTGAAAACGCCTGTTTTGAGACTCTGCCCAGAAAGTGTTTGCAGACTGCTGAATCCACACACGGGTTTAACTCTGGAAGTTGAGTGCACACATCGACAACCGTTCTGTTAGATAGCTGCGTTTTGGATTTGGAGCAGATATTTCCCTGTGCTTACTGCCCTTTCTTCCATAGGCCGGTATTGGGCTGAAAACGCCTGTTTTCAGACTCTGCACAGAAAGTGTTTGCAGTCTGCTCAATCCACACACCGATTTAACTCTGGAAGTTGAGTGCACACATTGACAACCGTTCTGTTAGATAGCTGCGTTTTGGATTTAGAAGTAGAAATTTCCCTGTGCTTACTGCCCTTTCTTCCATAGGCCGGAATTGGGTTGAAAACGCCTGTTTTGAGACTCTGCACAGAAAGTGTTTGCAGACTGCTGGATCCACACACGGGTTTAACTCTGGAAGTTGAATGCACACATTGACAAACGTTCTGTTAGATAACTGCGTTTTGGATTTAGAAGCAGATATTTCCCTGTGCTTACTGCCCTTTCTTCCATATGCTGGTATTGGGCTGAGAACGCCTGTTTTGAGACTCTGCACAGAAAGTGTTTGCAGACTTCTGAATCCACACACGGGTTTAACTCTGTAAGTTGAGTGCACACATTGACAACCGTTCTGTTAGGTAGCTCCATTTTGAATTTAGAAGCAGATATTTCCCTGTGCTTACTGCCCTTTCTTCCTTAGGACGGTATTGGCCTGAAAACGCCTGTTTTGAGACTCTGCACAGAAAGTGTTTGCAGACTGCTGAATCCACACACCGGTTTAAATCTGGAAGTTGAGTGCACACATTGACAACCGTTCTGTTAGATAGCTGCGTTTTGGATTTAGAAGCAGATATTTCCCTGTGCTTACTGCTCTTTCTTCTATAGGCTGGTATTGGGATGAAATCGCCTGTTTTGAGACTCTGCACTGAAAGTGTTTGCAGACTGCTGAATCCACACACGGGTTAAACTCTGGAAGTTGAGTGCACACATTGACAACCGTTCTGTTAGATAGCTGCGTTTTGGATTTAGAAGCAGATATTTCCCTGTGCTTACTGCCCTTTCTTCCATATGCTGGTATTGGGCTGAAAACGCCTGTTTTGAGACTCTGCACAGAAAGTGTTTGCAGACTTCTGAATCCACACATGGGTTTAACTCTGGAAGTTGAGTGCACACATTGACAACCGTTCTGTTAGATAGCTGCGTTTTGGATTTAGAAGCAGATATTTCCCTGTGCTTACTGCTCTTTCTTCTATAGGCTGGTATTGGGATAAAATCGCCTGTTTTGAGACTCTGCAGAGAAACTGTTTGCAGACTGCTGAATCCACACACGGGTTAAACTCTGGAAGTTGAGCGCACACATTGACAACCGTTCAGTTAGATAGCTGCGTTTTGGATTTAGAAGCAGATATTTCCCTGCGCTTACTGCCCTTTCTTCCATAGGCCGGTACTGGGCTGAAAACGCCTGTTTTGAGACTCTGCTCAGAAAGTGTTTGCAGACTGCTGAATCCACACACGGCTTTAACTCTGGAAGTTGAGTGCACACATTGAGAACCGTTCTGTTAGATAGCTGCGTTTTGGATTTAGAAGCAGATATTTTCCTGTGCTTACTGCCCTTTCTTTCATAGGCCGGTATTGGGCTGAAAACTCCTGTTTTGAGACTCTACACAAAAAGGGTTTGCAGACTGGTGAATCCACACTCGGGTTTAACTCTGGAAATTGAGAGCACACATTGACAACCGTTCTGCTAGATAGCTGCGTTTTGGATTTAGAAGCAGAAATTTCCCTGTGCTTACTGCCCTTTCTTCCATAGGCCGGTATGGGGCTGAAAATGCCTGTTTTGAGACTCTGCCCAGAAAGAGTTTGCAGACTGCTGAATCCACACACGGGTTTAACTCTGGAAGTTGAGTGCACACATTGACAACCGTTCTGTTAGATAGCTGCGTTTTGGATTTAGAAGCAGATATTTCCCTGTGCTTACTGCCCTTTCTTCCATAGGCCGGTATTGGGCTGAAAACGCCTGTTTTGAGACTCTGCACAGAAAGTGTTTCCAGACTGCTGAATCCACACACGGGTTTAACTCTGGAAGTTGAGTGCACACATTGACAACCGTTCTGTTATATAGCTGCGTTTTGGATTTAGAAGCAGATATTTCACTGTGCTTACTGCCCTTTCTTCCATAGGCCGGTATTGGACTGAAATCACCTGTTTTGAGACTCTGCACAGAAAGTGTTTCCAGACTGCTGAATCCACACACGGCTTTAACTCTGGAAGTTGAGTGCACACATTGAGAACCGTTCTGTTAGATAGCTGCGTTTTGGATTTAGAAGTAGATATTTTCCTGTGCTTACTGCCCTTTCTTCCATAGGCCGGTATTGGGCTGAAAACTCCTGTTTTGAGACTCTACACAAAAAGGGTTTGCAGACTGGTGAATCCACACTCGGGTTTAACTCTGGAAGTTGAGTGCACACATTGACAACCGTTCTGTTAGATAGATGCGTTTTGGATTTAGAAGCAGAAATTTCCCTGTGCTTACTGCCCTTTATTCCATAGGCCGGTATTGGGCTGAAAACGCCTGTTTTTAGACTCTGCACAGAAAGTGTTTGCAGACTGCTGAATCCACACACAGGTTTAACTCTGGAAGTTGAGTGCACACATTGACAACCGTTCTGTTAGATAGCTGCGTTTTGGATTTAGAAGCAGAAATTTCCCTGTGCTTACTGCCCTTTCTTCCATAGGCCGGTATTGGGCTGAAAATGCCTGTTTTCAGACTCTGCACAGAAAGTGTTTGCAGTCTGCTCAATCCACACACCGATTTAACTCTGGAAGTTGAGTGCACACATTGACAACCATTCTGTTAGATAGCTGCGTTTTGGATTTAGAAGCAGATATTTCCCTGTGCTTACTGCCCTTTCTTCCATAGGACGGTATTGGGCTGAAAACGCCTGTTTTGAGACTCTACACAAAAAGGGTTTGCAGACTGGTGAATCCACACTCGGGTTTAACTCTGGAAGTTGAGTGCACACATTGACAACCGTTCTGTTAGATAGATGCGTTTTGGATTTAGAAGCAGAAATTTCCCTGTGCTTACTGCCCTTTCTTCCATAGGCCGGTATTGGGCTGAAAACGCCTGTTTTTAGACTCTGCACAGAAAGTGTTTGCAGACTGCTGAATCCACACACAGGTTTAACTCTGGAAGTTGAGTGCACACATTGACAACCGTTCTGTTAGATAGCTGCGTTTTGGATTTAGAAGCAGAAATTTCCCTGTGCTTACTGCTCTTTCTTCTATAGGCTGGTATTGGGATAAAATCGCCTGTTTTGAGACTCTGCAGAGAAACTGTTTGCAGACTGCTGAATCCACACACGGGTTAAACTCTGGAAGTTGAGCGCACACATTGACAACCGTTCAGTTAGATAGCTGCGTTTTGGATTTAGAAGCAGATATTTCCCTGCGCTTACTGCCCTTTCTTCCATAGGCCGGTACTGGGCTGAAAACGCCTGTTTTGAGACTCTGCTCAGAAAGTGTTTGCAGACTGCTGAATCCACACACGGCTTTAACTCTGGAAGTTGAGTGCACACATTGAGAACCGTTCTGTTAGATAGCTGCGTTTTGGATTTAGAAGCAGATATTTTCCTGTGCTTACTGCCCTTTCTTTCATAGGCCGGTATTGGGCTGAAAACTCCTGTTTTGAGACTCTACACAAAAAGGGTTTGCAGACTGGTGAATCCACACTCGGGTTTAACTCTGGAAATTGAGAGCACACATTGACAACCGTTCTGCTAGATAGCTGCGTTTTGGATTTAGAAGCAGAAATTTCCCTGTGCTTACTGCCCTTTCTTCCATAGGCCGGTATGGGGCTGAAAATGCCTGTTTTGAGACTCTGCCCAGAAAGAGTTTGCAGACTGCTGAATCCACACACGGGTTTAACTCTGGAAGTTGAGTGCACACATTGACAACCGTTCTGTTAGATAGCTGCGTTTTGGATTTAGAAGCAGATATTTCCCTGTGCTTACTGCCCTTTCTTCCATAGGCCGGTATTGGGCTGAAAACGCCTGTTTTGAGACTCTGCACAGAAAGTGTTTCCAGACTGCTGAATCCACACACGGGTTTAACTCTGGAAGTTGAGTGCACACATTGACAACCGTTCTGTTATATAGCTGCGTTTTGGATTTAGAAGCAGATATTTCACTGTGCTTACTGCCCTTTCTTCCATAGGCCGGTATTGGACTGAAATCACCTGTTTTGAGACTCTGCACAGAAAGTGTTTCCAGACTGCTGAATCCACACACGGCTTTAACTCTGGAAGTTGAGTGCACACATTGAGAACCGTTCTGTTAGATAGCTGCGTTTTGGATTTAGAAGTAGATATTTTCCTGTGCTTACTGCCCTTTCTTCCATAGGCCGGTATTGGGCTGAAAACTCCTGTTTTGAGACTCTACACAAAAAGGGTTTGCAGACTGGTGAATCCACACTCGGGTTTAACTCTGGAAGTTGAGTGCACACATTGACAACCGTTCTGTTAGATAGATGCGTTTTGGATTTAGAAGCAGAAATTTCCCTGTGCTTACTGCCCTTTATTCCATAGGCCGGTATTGGGCTGAAAACGCCTGTTTTTAGACTCTGCACAGAAAGTGTTTGCAGACTGCTGAATCCACACACAGGTTTAACTCTGGAAGTTGAGTGCACACATTGACAACCGTTCTGTTAGATAGCTGCGTTTTGGATTTAGAAGCAGAAATTTCCCTGTGCTTACTGCCCTTTCTTCCATAGGCCGGTATTGGGCTGAAAATGCCTGTTTTCAGACTCTGCACAGAAAGTGTTTGCAGTCTGCTCAATCCACACACCGATTTAACTCTGGAAGTTGAGTGCACACATTGACAACCATTCTGTTAGATAGCTGCGTTTTGGATTTAGAAGCAGATATTTCCCTGTGCTTACTGCCCTTTCTTCCATAGGACGGTATTGGGCTGAAAACGCCTGTTTTGAGACTCTACACAAAAAGGGTTTGCAGACTGGTGAATCCACACTCGGGTTTAACTCTGGAAGTTGAGTGCACACATTGACAACCGTTCTGTTAGATAGATGCGTTTTGGATTTAGAAGCAGAAATTTCCCTGTGCTTACTGCCCTTTCTTCCATAGGCCGGTATTGGGCTGAAAACGCCTGTTTTTAGACTCTGCACAGAAAGTGTTTGCAGACTGCTGAATCCACACACAGGTTTAACTCTGGAAGTTGAGTGCACACATTGACAACCGTTCTGTTAGATAGCTGCGTTTTGGATTTAGAAGCAGAAATTTCCCTGTGCTTACTGCCCTTTCTTCCGTAGGCCGGTATTGGGCTGAAAATGCCTGTTTTCAGACTCTGCACAGAAAGTGTTTGCAGACTGCTGAATCCACACACGGGTTTAACTCTGGAAGTTGAGTGCACACATCGACAACCGTTCTGTTAGATAGCTGCGTTTTGGATTTGGAGCAGATATTTCCCTGTGCTTACTGCCCTTTCTTCCATAGGCCGGTATTGGGCTGAAAACGCCTGTTTTCAGACTCTGCACAGAAAGTGTTTGCAGTCTGCTCAATCCACACACCGATTTAACTCTGGAAGTTGAGTGCACACATTGACAACCGTTCTGTTAGATAGCTGCGTTTTGGATTTAGAAGTAGAAATTTCCCTGTGCTTACTGCCCTTTCTTCCATAGGCCGGAATTGGGTTGAAAACGCCTGTTTTGAGACTCTGCACAGAAAGTGTTTGCAGACTGCTGGATCCACACACGGGTTTAACTCTGGAAGTTGAATGCACACATTGACAAACGTTCTGTTAGATAACTGCGTTTTGGATTTAGAAGCAGATATTTCCCTGTGCTTACTGCCCTTTCTTCCATATGCTGGTATTGGGCTGAGAACGCCTGTTTTGAGACTCTGCACAGAAAGTGTTTGCAGACTTCTGAATCCACACACGGGTTTAACTCTGTAAGTTGAGTGCACACATTGACAACCGTTCTGTTAGGTAGCTCCATTTTGAATTTAGAAGCAGATATTTCCCTGTGCTTACTGTCCTTTCTTCCTTAGGACGGTATTGGCCTGAAAACGCCTGTTTTGAGACTCTGCACAGAAAGTGTTTGCAGACTGCTGAATCCACACACCGGTTTAAATCTGGAAGTTGAGTGCACACATTGACAACCGTTCTGTTAGATAGCTGCGTTTTGGATTTAGAAGCAGATATTTCCCTGTGCTTACTGCTCTTTCTTCTATAGGCTGGTATTGGGATGAAATCGCCTGTTTTGAGACTCTGCACTGAAAGTGTTTGCAGACTGCTGAATCCACACACGGGTTAAACTCTGGAAGTTGAGTGCACACATTGACAACCGTTCTGTTAGATAGCTGCGTTTTGGATTTAGAAGCAGATATTTCCCTGTGCTTACTGCCCTTTCTTCCATATGCTGGTATTGGGCTGAAAACGCCTGTTTTGAGACTCTGCACAGAAAGTGTTTGCAGACTTCTGAATCCACACATGGGTTTAACTCTGGAAGTTGAGTGCACACATTGACAACCGTTCTGTTAGATAGCTGCGTTTTGGATTTAGAAGCAGATATTTCCCTGTGCTTACTGCTCTTTCTTCTATAGGCTGGTATTGGGATAAAATCGCCTGTTTTGAGACTCTGCAGAGAAACTGTTTGCAGACTGCTGAATCCACACACGGGTTAAACTCTGGAAGTTGAGCGCACACATTGACAACCGTTCTGTTAGATAGCTGCGTTTTGGATTTAGAAGCAGATATTTCCCTGCGCTTACTGCCCTTTCTTCCATAGGCCGGTACTGGGCTGAAAACGCCTGTTTTGAGACTCTGCTCAGAAAGTGTTTGCAGACTGCTGAATCCACACACGGCTTTAACTCTGGAAGTTGAGTGCACACATTGAGAACCGTTCTGTTAGATAGCTGCGTTTTGGATTTAGAAGCAGATATTTTCCTGTGCTTACTGCCCTTTCTTTCATAGGCCGGTATTGGGCTGAAAACTCCTGTTTTGAGACTCTACACAAAAAGGGTTTGCAGACTGGTGAATCCACACTCGGGTTTAACTCTGGAAATTGAGTGCACACATTGACAACCGTTCTGCTAGATAGCTGCGTTTTGGATTTAGAAGCAGAAATTTCCCTGTGCTTACTGCCCTTTCTTCCATAGGCCGGTATGGGGCTGAAAATGCCTGTTTTGAGACTCTGCCCAGAAAGAGTTTGCAGACTGCTGAATCCACACACGGGTTTAACTCTGGAAGTTGAGTGCACACATTGACAACCGTTCTGTTAGATAGCTGCGTTTTGGATTTAGAAGCAGATATTTCCCTGTGCTTACTGCCCTTTCTTCCATAGGCCGGTATTGGGCTGAAAACGCCTGTTTTGAGACTCTGCACAGAAAGTGTTTCCAGACTGCTGAATCCACACACGGGTTTAACTCTGGAAGTTGAGTGCACACATTGACAACCGTTCTGTTAGATAGCTGCGTTTTGGATTTAGAAGCAGATATTTCACTGTGCTTACTGCCCTTTCTTCCATAGGCCGGTATTGGACTGAAATCACCTGTTTTGAGACTCTGCACAGAAAGTGTTTCCAGACTGCTGAATCCACACACGGCTTTAACTCTGGAAGTTGAGTGCACACATTGAGAACCGTTCTGTTAGATAGCTGCGTTTTGGATTTAGAAGTAGATATTTTCCTGTGCTTACTGCCCTTTCTTCCATAGGCCGGTATTGGGCTGAAAACTCCTGTTTTGAGACTCTACACAAAAAGGGTTTGCAGACTGGTGAATCCACACTCGGGTTTAACTCTGGAAGTTGAGTGCACACATTGACAACCGTTCTGTTAGATAGATGCGTTTTGGATTTAGAAGCAGAAATTTCCCTGTGCTTACTGCCCTTTATTCCATAGGCCGGTATTGGGCTGAAAACGCCTGTTTTTAGACTCTGCACAGAAAGTGTTTGCAGACTGCTGAATCCACACACAGGTTTAACTCTGGAAGTTGAGTGCACACATTGACAACCGTTCTGTTAGATAGCTGCGTTTTGGATTTAGAAGCAGAAATTTCCCTGTGCTTACTGCCCTTTCTTCCATAGGCCGGTATTGGGCTGAAAATGCCTGTTTTCAGACTCTGCACAGAAAGTGTTTGCAGTCTGCTCAATCCACACACCGATTTAACTCTGGAAGTTGAGTGCACACATTGACAACCATTCTGTTAGATAGCTGCGTTTTGGATTTAGAAGCAGATATTTCCCTGTGCTTACTGCCCTTTCTTCCATAGGACGGTATTGGCCTGAAAACGCCTGTTTTGAGACTCTGCACAGAAAGTGTTTGCAGACTGCTGAGTCCACACACCGGTTTAACTCTGGAAGTTGAGTGCACACATTGACAACCGTTCTGTTAGATAGCTGCGTTTTGGATTTAGAAGCAGATATTTCCCTGTGCTTACTGCTCTTTCTTCTATAGGCTGGTATTGGGATGAAATCGCCTGTTTTGAGACTCTGCACTGAAAGTGTTTGCAGACTGCTGAATCCACACACGGGTTAAACTCTGGAAGTTGAGTGCACACATTGACAACCGTTCTGTTAGATAGCTGCGTTTTGGATTTAGAAGCAGATATTTCCCTGTGCTTACTGCCCTTTCTTCCATATGCTGGTATTGGGCTGAAAACGCCTGTTTTGAGACTCTGCACAGAAAGTGTTTGCAGACTTCTGAATCCACACATGGGTTTAACTCTGGAAGTTGAGTGCACACATTGAGAACCGTTCTGTTAGATAGCTGCGTTTTGGATTTAGAAGCAGATATTTTCCTGTGCTTACTGCCCTTTCTTCCATAGGCCGGTATTGGGCTGAAAATTCCTGTTTTGAGACTCTACACAAAAAGGGTTTGCAGACTGGTGAATCCACACTCGGGTTAGCTCTGGAAGTTGAGTGCACACATTGACAACCGTTGTGCTAGATAGCTGCGTTTTGGATTTAGAAGCAGAAATTTCCCTGTGCTTACTGCCCTTTCTTCCATAGGCCGGTATTGGGCTGAAAACGCCTGTTTTGAGACTCTGCCCAGAAAGTGTTTGCAGACTGCTGAATCCACACACGGGTTTAACTCTGGAAGTTGAGTGCACACATCGACAACCGTTCTGTTAGATAGCTGCGTTTTGGATTTGGAGCAGATATTTCCCTGTGCTTACTGCCCTTTCTTCCATAGGCCGGTATTGGGCTGAAAACGCCTGTTTTCAGACTCTGCACAGAAAGTGTTTGCAGTCTGCTCAATCCACACACCGATTTAACTCTGGAAGTTGAGTGCACACATTGACAACCGTTCTGTTAGATAGCTGCGTTTTGGATTTAGAAGTAGAAATTTCCCTGTGCTTACTGCCCTTTCTTCCATAGGCCGGAATTGGGTTGAAAACGCCTGTTTTGAGACTCTGCACAGAAAGTGTTTGCAGACTGCTGGATCCACACACGGGTTTAACTCTGGAAGTTGAATGCACACATTGACAAACGTTCTGTTAGATAACTGCGTTTTGGATTTAGAAGCAGATATTTCCCTGTGCTTACTGCCCTTTCTTCCATATGCTGGTATTGGGCTGAGAACGCCTGTTTTGAGACTCTGCACAGAAAGTGTTTGCAGACTTCTGAATCCACACACGGGTTTAACTCTGTAAGTTGAGTGCACACATTGACAACCGTTCTGTTAGGTAGCTCCATTTTGAATTTAGAAGCAGATATTTCCCTGTGCTTACTGCCCTTTCTTCCTTAGGACGGTATTGGCCTGAAAACGCCTGTTTTGAGACTCTGCACAGAAAGTGTTTGCAGACTGCTGAATCCACACACCGGTTTAAATCTGGAAGTTGAGTGCACACATTGACAACCGTTCTGTTAGATAGCTGCGTTTTGGATTTAGAAGCAGATATTTCCCTGTGCTTACTGCTCTTTCTTCTATAGGCTGGTATTGGGATGAAATCGCCTGTTTTGAGACTCTGCACTGAAAGTGTTTGCAGACTGCTGAATCCACACACGGGTTAAACTCTGGAAGTTGAGTGCACACATTGACAACCGTTCTGTTAGATAGCTGCGTTTTGGATTTAGAAGCAGATATTTCCCTGTGCTTACTGCCCTTTCTTCCATATGCTGGTATTGGGCTGAAAACGCCTGTTTTGAGACTCTGCACAGAAAGTGTTTGCAGACTTCTGAATCCACACATGGGTTTAACTCTGGAAGTTGAGTGCACACATTGACAACCGTTCTGTTAGATAGCTGCGTTTTGGATTTAGAAGCAGATATTTCCCTGTGCTTACTGCTCTTTCTTCTATAGGCTGGTATTGGGATAAAATCGCCTGTTTTGAGACTCTGCAGAGAAACTGTTTGCAGACTGCTGAATCCACACACGGGTTAAACTCTGGAAGTTGAGCGCACACATTGACAACCGTTCTGTTAGATAGCTGCGTTTTGGATTTAGAAGCAGATATTTCCCTGCGCTTACTGCCCTTTCTTCCATAGGCCGGTACTGGGCTGAAAACGCCTGTTTTGAGACTCTGCTCAGAAAGTGTTTGCAGACTGCTGAATCCACACACGGCTTTAACTCTGGAAGTTGAGTGCACACATTGAGAACCGTTCTGTTAGATAGCTGCGTTTTGGATTTAGAAGCAGATATTTTCCTGTGCTTACTGCCCTTTCTTTCATAGGCCGGTATTGGGCTGAAAACTCCTGTTTTGAGACTCTACACAAAAAGGGTTTGCAGACTGGTGAATCCACACTCGGGTTTAACTCTGGAAATTGAGTGCACACATTGACAACCGTTCTGCTAGATAGCTGCGTTTTGGATTTAGAAGCAGAAATTTCCCTGTGCTTACTGCCCTTTCTTCCATAGGCCGGTATGGGGCTGAAAATGCCTGTTTTGAGACTCTGCCCAGAAAGAGTTTGCAGACTGCTGAATCCACACACGGGTTTAACTCTGGAAGTTGAGTGCACACATTGACAACCGTTCTGTTAGATAGCTGCGTTTTGGATTTAGAAGCAGATATTTCCCTGTGCTTACTGCCCTTTCTTCCATAGGCCGGTATTGGGCTGAAAACGCCTGTTTTGAGACTCTGCACAGAAAGTGTTTCCAGACTGCTGAATCCACACACGGGTTTAACTCTGGAAGTTGAGTGCACACATTGACAACCGTTCTGTCAGATAGCTGCGTTTTGGATTTAGAAGCAGATATTTCACTGTGCTTACTGCCCTTTCTTCCATAGGCCGGTATTGGACTGAAATCACCTGTTTTGAGACTCTGCACAGAAAGTGTTTCCAGACTGCTGAATCCACACACGGCTTTAACTCTGGAAGTTGAGTGCACACATTGAGAACCGTTCTGTTAGATAGCTGCGTTTTGGATTTAGAAGTAGATATTTTCCTGTGCTTACTGCCCTTTCTTCCATAGGCCGGTATTGGGCTGAAAACTCCTGTTTTGAGACTCTACACAAAAAGGGTTTGCAGACTGGTGAATCCACACTCGGGTTTAACTCTGGAAGTTGAGTGCACACATTGACAACCGTTCTGTTAGATAGATGCGTTTTGGATTTAGAAGCAGAAATTTCCCTGTGCTTACTGCCCTTTATTCCATAGGCCGGTATTGGGCTGAAAACGCCTGTTTTTAGACTCTGCACAGAAAGTGTTTGCAGACTGCTGAATCCACACACAGGTTTAACTCTGGAAGTTGAGTGCACACATTGACAACCGTTCTGTTAGATAGCTGCGTTTTGGATTTAGAAGCAGAAATTTCCCTGTGCTTACTGCCCTTTCTTCCATAGGCCGGTATTGGGCTGAAAATGCCTGTTTTCAGACTCTGCACAGAAAGTGTTTGCAGTCTGCTCAATCCACACACCGATTTAACTCTGGAAGTTGAGTGCACACATTGACAACCATTCTGTTAGATAGCTGCGTTTTGGATTTAGAAGCAGATATTTCCCTGTGCTTACTGCCCTTTCTTCCATAGGACGGTATTGGCCTGAAAACGCCTGTTTTGAGACTCTGCACAGAAAGTGTTTGCAGACTGCTGAATCCACACACCGGTTTAACTCTGGAAGTTGAGTGCACACATTGACAACCGTTCTGTTAGATAGCTGCGTTTTGGATTTAGAAGCAGATATTTCCCTGTGCTTACTGCTCTTTCTTCTATAGGCTGGTATTGGGATGAAATCGCCTGTTTTGAGACTCTGCACTGAAAGTGTTTGCAGACTGCTGAATCCACACACGGGTTAAACTCTGGAAGTTGAGTGCACACATTGACAACCGTTCTGTTAGATAGCTGCGTTTTGGATTTAGAAGCAGATATTTCCCTGTGCTTACTGCCCTTTCTTCCATATGCTGGTATTGGGCTGAAAACGCCTGTTTTGAGACTCTGCACAGAAAGTGTTTGCAGACTTCTGAATCCACACATGGGTTTAACTCTGGAAGTTGAGTGCACACATTGACAACCGTTCTGTTAGATAGCTGCGTTTTGGATTTAGAAGCAGATATTTCCCTGTGCTTACTGCTCTTTCTTCTATAGGCTGGTATTGGGATAAAATCGCCTGTTTTGAGACTCTGCACAGAAAGTGTTTGCAGACTGCTGAATCCACACACGGGTTAAACTCTGGAAGTTGAGTGGACACATTGACAACCGTTCTGTTAGATAGCTGCGTTTTGGATTTAGAAGCAGATATTTCCCTGTGCTTACTGCTCTTTCTTCCATAGGCCGGTATTGGGCTGAAAAAGCCTGTTTTGAGACTCTGCTCAGAAAGTGTTTGCAGACTGCTGAATCCACACACGGCTTTAACTCTGGAAGTTGAGTGCACACATTGACAACCGTTCTGTTAGATAGCTGCGTTTTGGATTTAGAAGCAGATATTTTCCTGTGCTTACTGCCCTTTCTTCCATAGGCCGGCATTGGGCTGAAAACGCCTGTTTTGAGACTCTACTCAAAAAGGGTTTGCAGACTGGTGAATCCACACTCGGGTTTAACTCTGGAAGTTGAGTGCACACATTGACAACCGTTCTGTTAGATAGCTGCGTTTTGGATTTAGAAGCAGAAATTTCCCTGTGCTTACTGCCCTTTCTTCCATAGGCCGGTATTGGGCTGAAAACGCCTGTTTTGAGACTCTGCCCAGAAAGAGTTTGCAGACTGCTGAATCCACACACGGGTTTAACTCTGGAAGTTGAGTGCACACATTGACAACCGTTCTGTTAGATAGCTGCGTTTTGGATTTAGAAGCAGATATTTCCCTGTGCTTACTGCCCTTTCTTCCATAGGCCGGTATTGGGCTGAAAACGCCTGTTTTGAGACTCTGCACAGAAAGTGTTTGCAGACTGCTGAATCCACACACGGGTTTAACTCTGGAAGTTGAGTGCACACATTGACAAACGTTCTGTTAGATAGCTGCGTTTAGGATTTAGAAGCAGATAATTCCCTGTGCTTACTGCTCTTTATTCTATAGGCTGTTATTGGGATGACATCACCTGCTTTGAGGCTCTGCACAGAAAGTGTTTGCAGACTGCTGAATCCACACACGGGTTAAACTCTGGAAGTTGAGTGCACACATTGACAACCGTTCTGTTAGATAGCTGTGTTTTGGATTTAGAAGCAGATATTTCCCTGTGCTTACTGCCCTTTCTTCCATAGGCTGGTATTGGGCTGAAAACGCCTGTTTTGAGACTCTACACAAAAAGGGTTTGCACACTGGTGAATCCACACTCGGGTTTAACTCTGGAAGTTGAGTGCACACATTGACAACCGTTCTGTTAGATAGATGCGTTTTGGATTTAGAAGCAGAAATTTCCCTGTGCTTACTGCCCTTTCTTCCATAGGCCGGTATTGGGCTGAAAACGCCTGTTTTGAAACTCTGCACAGAAAGTGTTTGCAGACTGCTGAATCCACACACGGGTTTAACTCTGGAAGTTGAGTGCACACATTGACAACCGTTCTGTTAGATAGCTGCGTTTTGGATTTAGAAGCAGAAATTTCCCTGTGCTTACGGCCCTTTCTTCCATAGGCCGGTATTGGGCTGAAAATGCCTGTTTTCAGACTTTGCACAGAAAGTGTTTGCAGTCTGCTCAATCCACACACCGATTTAACTCTGGAAGTTGAGTGCACACATTGACAACCATTCTTTAAGATAGCTGCGTTTTGGATTTAGAAGCAGATATTTCCCTGTGCTTACTGCCCTTTCATCCATATGCTGGTATTGGGCTGAAAACGCCTGTTTTGAGACTCTGCACAGAAAGTGTTTGCAGACTTCTGAATCCACACATGGGTTTAACTCTGGAAGTTGAGTGCACACATTGACAACCGTTCTGTTAGGTAGCTCCATTTTGGATTTAGAAGCAGATATTTCCCTGTGCTTACTGCCCTTTCTTCCATAGGCCGGTATTGGGCTGAAAACTCCTGTTTTGAGACTCTGCACAGAAAGTGTTTGCAGACTGCTGAATCCACACACGGGTTTAACTCTGGACGTTGAGTGCACACATTGACAACCGTTCTGTTAGATAGCTGCGCTTTGGATTTAGAAGCAGATATTTCCCTGTGCTTACTGCTCTTTCTTCTATAGGCTGGTATTGGGATCAAATCGCCTGTTTTGAGACTCTGCACAGAAAGTGTTTGCAGACTGCTGAATCCACACACGGCTTTAACTCTGGAAGTTGAGTGCACACATTGAGAACCGTTCTGTTAGATACCTGCGTTTTGGATTTAGAAGCAGATATTTTCCTGTGCTTACTGCCCTTTCTTCCATAGGCCGGTATTGGGCTGAAAACGCCTGTTTTGAGATTCTGCACAGAAAGTGTTTGCAGACTGCGGAATCCACACACGGGTTTAACTCTGGAAGTTGAGTGCACACATTGACAACCGTTCTGTTAGATAGCTGCGTTTTGGATTTAGAAGCAGATATTTCCCTGTGCTTACTGCCCTTTCTTCGATCGGCCGGTATTGGGCTGAAAACGCCTGTTTTGAGACTCTGCACAGAAAGTGTTTGCAGACTGCTGAATCCACACACGGGTTTGACTCTGGAAGTTGAGTGCACACATTGACAACCGTTCTGTTAGATAGCTGCGTTTTGGATTTAGAAGCAGATATTTCCCTGTGCTTACTGCCCTTTCTTCCATAGGCCGGTATTGGGCTGAAAACGCCTGTTTTGAGACTCTGCACAGAAATTGTTTGTACACTGCTGAATCCACACACGGGTTTAACTCTGGAAGTTGAGTGCACACATTGACAACCGTTCTGTTAGATAGCTGCGTTTTGGATTTAGAAGCAGAAATTTCCCTGTGCTTACTGCCCTTTCTTCCATATGCTGGTATTGGGCTGAAAACGCCTGTTTTCAGACTCTGCACAGAAAGTGTTTGCGGTCTACTCAATCCACACACCGATTTAACTCTGGAAGTTGAGTGCACACATTGACAACCATTCTGTTAGATAGCTGCGTTTTGGATTTAGAAGCAGATATTTCCCTGTGCTTACTGCCCTTTCTTCCATATGCTGGTATTGGGCTGAAAACGCCTGTTTTGAGACTCTGCACAGAAAGTGTTTGCAGACTTCTGAATCCACACATCGGTTTAACTCTGTAAGTTGAGTGCACACATTGACAACCGTTCTGTTAGGTAGCTCCATTTTGGATTTAGAAGCAGATATTTCCCTGTGCTTACTGTCCTTTCTTCCATAGGCCGGTATTGGCCTGAAAACGCCTGTTTTGAGACTCTGCACAGAAAGTGTTTGCAGACTCCTGAATCCACACACGGGTTTAACTCTGGAAGTTGAGTGCACACATTGACAACCGTTCTGTTAGATAGCTGCGTTTTGGATTTAGAAGCAGATATTTCCCTGTGCTTACTGCTCTTTCTTCTATAGGCTGGTATTGGGCTGAAAACGCCTGTTTTGAGACTCTGCACAGAAAGTGTTTTCAGACTGCTGAATCCTCACACGGGTTAAAAACTGGAAGTTGAGTGCACACATTGACAACCGTTCTGTTAGATAGCTGCGTTTTGGATTTAGAAGCAGATATTTCCCTGTGCTTACTGCCCTTTCTTCCATAGGCCGGTATTGGGCTGAAAACGCCTGTTATGAGACTCTGCTCAGAAAGTGTTTGCAGACTGCTGAATCCACACACGGCTTTAACTCTGGAAGCTGAGTGCACACATTGACAACCGTTCTGTTAGATAGCTGCGTTTTGGATTTAGAAGCAGATATTTCCCTGTGCTTACTGCCCTTTCTTCCATAGGCCGGTATTGGGCTGAAAACGCCTGTTTTGAGACTCTGCACAGAAAGTGTTTGCAGACTGCGGAATCCACACACGGGTTTAACTCTGGAAGTTGAGTGCACACATTGACAACCGTTCTGTTAGATAGCTGCGTTTTGGATTTAGAAGCAGATATTTCCGTGTGCTTACTGCCCTTTCTTCGATCGGCCGGTATTGGGCTGAAAACGCCTGTTTTGAGACTCTGCACAGAAAGTGTTTGCAGACTGCTGAATCCACACACGGGTTTCACTCTGGAAGTTGAGTGCACACATTGACAACCGTTCTGTTAGATAGCTGCGTTTTGGATTTAGAAGCAGATATTTCCCTGTGCTTACTGCCCTTTCTTCCATAGGCCGGTATTGGGCTGAAAACGCCTGTTTTGAGACTCTGCACAGAAAGTGTTTGTACACTGCTGAATCCACACATGGGTTTAACTCTGTAAGTTGAGTGCACACATTGACAACCGTTCTGTTAGGTAGCTCCATTTTAG
This sequence comes from Aotus nancymaae, assembly GCF_030222135.1. Taxonomy (NCBI): domain Eukaryota; kingdom Metazoa; phylum Chordata; class Mammalia; order Primates; family Aotidae; genus Aotus; species Aotus nancymaae. The sequence goes on along the minus strand of NW_026988571.1, from coordinate 1,393,457 downwards.
ATTTAGAAGCAGATATTTCCCTGTGCTTACTGTCCTTTCTTCCATAGGCCGGTATTGGCCTGAAAACGCCTGTTTTGAGACTCTGCACAGAAAGTGTTTGCAGACTCCTGAATCCACACACGGGTTTAACTCTGGAAGTTGAGTGCACACATTGACAACCGTTCTGTTAGATAGCTGCGTTTTGGATTTAGAAGCAGATATTTCCCTGTGCTTACTGCTCTTTCTTCTATAGGCTGGTATTGGGCTGAAAACGCCTGTTTTGAGACTCTGCACAGAAAGTGTTTTCAGACTGCTGAATCCTCACACGGGTTAAAAACTGGAAGTTGAGTGCACACATTGACAACCGTTCTGTTAGATAGCTGTGTTTTGGATTTAGAAGCAGATATTTCCCTGTGCTTACTGCCCTTTCTTCCATAGGCCGGTATTGGGCTGAAAACGCCTGTTTTGAGACTCTGCTCAGAAAGTGTTTGCAGACTTCTGAATCCACACACGGCTTTAACTCTGGAAGTTGAGTGCACACATTGACAACCGTTCTGTTAGATAGCTGCGTTTTGGATTTAGAAGCAGATATTTCCCTGTGCTTACTGCCCTTTCTTCCATAGGCTGGTATTGGGCTGAAAACGCCTGTTTTGAGACTCTACTCAAAAAGGGTTTGAAGACTGGTGAATCCACACTCGGGTTTAACTCTGGAAGTTGAGTGCACACATTGACAACCGTTCTGTTAGATAGCTGCGTTTTGGATTTAGAAGAAGAAATTTCCCTGTGCTTACTGCCCTTTCTTCCATAGGCCGGTATTGGGCTGAAAATGCCTGTTTTGAGACTCTGCCCAGAAAGAATTTGCAGACTGCTGAATCCACACACGGGTTTAACTCTGGAAGTTGAGTGCACACATTGACAACCGTTCTGTTAGATAGCTGCGTTTTGGATTTAGAAGCAGATATTTCCCTGTGCTTACTGCCCTTTCTTCCATAGGCCGGTATTGGGCTGAAAACGCCTGTTTTGAGACTCTGCACAGAAAGTGTTTCCAGACTGCTGAATCCACACACGGGTTTAACTCTGGAAGTTGAGTGCACACATTGACAACCGTTCTGTTAGATAGCTGCGTTTTGGATTTAGAAGCAGAAATTTCCCTGTGCTTACTGCCCTTTCTTCCATAGGCCAGTATTGGGCTGAAAACGCCTGTTTTGAGACTCTGCCCAGAAAGAGATTGCAGACTGCTGAATCCACACACGGGTTTAACTCTGGAAGTTGAGTGCACACATTGACAACTGTTCTGTTAGATAGCTGCGTTTTGGATTTAGAAGCAGATATTTCCCTGTGCTTACTGCCCTTTCTTCCATAGGCCGGTATTGGGCTGAAAACGCCTGTTTTGAGACTCTGCACAGAAAGTGTTTCCAGACTGCTGAATCCACACACGGGTTTAACTCTGGAAGTTGAGTGCACACATTGACAACCGTTCTGTTAGATAGCTGCGTTTTGGATTCGGAGCAGATATTTCCCTGTGCTTACTGCCCTTTCTTCCATAGGCCGGTATTGGGCTGAAAACGCCTGTTTTCACACTCTGCACAGAAAGTGTTTGCAGTCTGCTCAATCCACACACCGATTTAAATCTGGAAGTTGAGTGCACACATTGACAACCGTTCTGTTAGATAGCTGCGTTTTGGATTTAGAAGCAGAAATTTCCCTGTGCTTACTGCCCTTTCTTCCATAGGCCGGAATTGGGCTGAAAACGCCTGTTTTGAGACTCTGTACAGAAAGTGTTTGCAGAGTGCTGGATCCACACACGGGTTTACCTCTGGAAGTTGAATGCACACATTGACAAACGTTCTGTTAGATAACTGCGTTTTGGATTTAGAAGCAGATATTTCCCTGTGCTTACTGCCCTTTCTTCCAAATGCTGGTATTGGGCTGAAAACGCCTGTTTTGAGACTCTGCACAGAACGTGTTTGCAGACTTCTGAATCCACACACGGGTTTAACTCTGGAAGTTGAGTGCACACATTGACAACCGTTCTGTTAGGTAGCCCCATTTTGGATTTAGAAGCAGATATTCACCTGTGCTTACTGCCCTTTCTTCCATAGGCCGGTATTGGCCTGAAAACGCCTGTTTTGAGACTCTGCACAGAATGTGTTTGCAGACTGCTGAATCCACACACGGGTTTAACTCTGGAAGTTGAGTGCACACATTGACAACCGTTCTGTTAGATAGCTGCGTTTTGGATTTAGAAGCAGATATTTCCCTCTGCTTACTGCTCTTTCTTCTATAGGCCAGTATTGGGTTGAAATCGCCTGTTTTGAGACTCTGCACAGAAAGTGTTTCCAGAGTGCTGAATAAACACACGGCTTTAACTCTGGAAGTTGAGTGCACACATTGACAACCGTTCAGTTAGATAGCTGCGTTTTGGATTTAGAAGCAGAAATTTTCCTGTGCTTACTGCCCTTTCTTCCATAGGCCGGTATTGGGCTGAAAACGCCTGTTTTGAGACTCTACACAAAAAGGGTTTGCAGACTGGTGAATCCACACTCGGGTTTAACTCTGGAAGTTGAGTGCACACTTTGACAACCGTTCTGTTAGATATCTGCGTTTTGTATTTAGAAGCAGAAATTTCCCTGTGCTTACTGCCCTTTCTTCCATAGGCCGGTATAGGGCTGAAAACGCCTGTTTTGAGACTGTGCACAGAAAGTGTTTGCAGACTGCTGAATCCACACACGGGTTTAACTCTGAAAGTTGAGTGCACACAATGACAACCGTTCTGTTACATCGCTGCGTTTTTGATTTAGAAGCAGATATTTCCCTGTGCTTACTGCCCTTTCTTCCACAGGCCGGTATTGGGCTGAAAACGCATGTTTTCAGACTCTGCACAGAAAGTGTTTGCAGTCTGCTCAATCCACACACCGATTTAACTCTGGAAGTTGAGTGCACACATTGAAAACCGTTCTGTTAGATAGCTGCGTTTTGGATTTAGAAGCAGATATTTCCCTGTGCTTACTACCCTTTCTTCAATATGCTGGTATTGGGCTGAAAACGCCTGTTTTGAGACTCTGCGCAGAAAGTGTTTCCAGACTGCTGAATCCACACACGGCTTTAACTCTGGAAGTTGAGTGCACACATTGACAACCGTTCTGTTAGGTAGCTGCGTTTTGGATTTAGAAGCAGATATTTCCCTGTGCTTACTGCCCTTTCTTCCATAGGCCGGTATTGGGTTGAAAATGCCTGTTTTGAGACTCTGCACAGAAAGTGTTTGCAGACTGCTGAATCCACACACGGGTTTAACTCTGGAAGTTGAGTGCACACATTGACAACCGTTCTGTTAGATATCTGCGTTTTGGATTTAGAAGCAGATATTTCCCTGTGCTTACTGCTCTTTCTTCTATAGGCTGGTATTGGGATGAAATCGCCTGTTTTGAGACTCTGCACAGAAAGTGTTTGCAGACTGCTGAATCCACACACGGCTTTAACTCTGGAAGTTGAGTGCACACATTGACAACCGTTCTGTTAGATAGCTGCGTTTTGGATTTAGAAGCAGATATTTTCCTGTGCTTACTGCCCTTTCTTCCATAGGCCGGTATTGGGCTGAAAACGCCTGTTTTGAGACTCTACTCAAAAAGGGTTTGTAGACTGGTGAATCCACACTCGGGTTTAACTCTGGAAGTTGAGTGCACACATTGACAACCGTTCTGTTAGATAGCTGCGTTTTGGATTTAGAAGCAGAAATTTCCCTGTGCTTACTGCCCTTTCTTCCATAGGCCGGTATTGGGCTGAAAACGCCTGTTTTGAGACTCTGCCCAGAAAGAGATTGCAGACTGCTGAATCCACACACGGGTTTAACTCTGGAAGTTGAGTGCACACATTGACAACCGTTCTCTTAGATAGCTGCGTTTTGGATTTAGAAGCAGATATTTCCCTGTGCTTACTGCCCTTTCTTCCATAGGCCGGTATTGGGCTGAAAACGCCTGTTTTGAGACTCTGCACAGAAAGTGTTTCCAGACTGCTGAATCCACACACGGGTTTAACTCTGGAAGTTGAGTGCACACATTGACAACCGTTCTGTTAGATAGCTGCGTTTTGGATTTGGAGCAGATATTTCCCTGTGCTTACTGCCCTTTCTTCCATAGGCCGGTATTGGGCTGAAAACGCCTGTTTTCAGACTCTGCACAGAAAGTGTTTGCAGTCTGCTCAATCCACACACCGATTTAACTCTGGAAGTTGAGTGCACACATTGACAACCGTTCTGTTAGATAGCTGCGTTTTGGATTTAGAAGCAGAAATTTCCCTGTGCTTACTGCCCTTTCTTCCATAGGCCGGAATTGGGCTGAAAACGCCTGTTTTGAGACTCTGCACAGAAAGTGTTTGCAGACTGCTGAATCCACACACTTGTTTAACTCTGGAAGTTGAGTGCACACATTGACAACCGTTCTGTTAGGTAGCCCCATTTTGGATTTAGAAGCAGATATTTCCCTGTGCTTACTGCCCTTTCTTCCATAGGCCGGTATTGGCCTGAAAACGCCTGTTTTGAGACTCTGCACAGAATGTGTTTGCAGACTGCTGAATCCACACACGGGTTAAACTCTGGAAGTTGAGTGCACACATTGACAACCGTTCTGTTAGATAGCTGCGTTTTGGATTTAGAAGCAGATATTTCCCTCTGCTTACTGCTCTTTCTTCTATAGGCCAGTATTGGGTTGAAATCGCCTGTTTTGAGACTCTGCCCAGAAAGTGTTTCCAGAGTGCTGAATAAACACACGGCTTTAACTCTGGAAGTTGAGTGCACACATTGACAACAGTTCTGTTAGATAGCTGCGTTTTGGATTTAGAAGCAGAAATTTTCCTGTGCTTACTGCCCTTTCTTCCATAGGCCGGTATTGGGCTGAAAACGCCTGTTTTGAGACTCTACACAAAAAGGGTTTGCAGACTGGTGAATCCACACTCGGGTTTAACTCTGGAAGTTGAGTGCACACTTTGACAACCGTTCTGTTAGATAGCTGCGTTTTGTATTTAGAAGCAGAAATTTCCCTGTGCTTACTGCCCTTTCTTCCATAGGCCGGTATTGGGCTGAAAACGCCTGTTTTGAGACTGTGCACAGAAAGTGTTTGCAGACTGCTGAATCCACACACGGGTTTAACTCTGAAAGTTGAGTGCACACAATGACAACCGTTCTGTTAGATAGCTGCGTTTTTGATTTAGAAGCAGATATTTCCCTGTGCTTACTGCCCTTTCTTCCATAGGCCGGTATTGGGCTGAAAACGCCTGTTTTCAGACTCTGCACAGAAAGTGTTTGCAGTCTGCTCAATCCACACACCGATTTAACTCTGGAAGTTGAGTGCACACATTGAAAACCGTTCTGTTAGATAGCTGCGTTTTGGATTTAGAAGCAGATATTTCCCTGTGCTTACTACCCTTTCTTCAATATGCTGGTATTGGGCTGAAAACGCCTGTTTTGAGACTCTGCGCAGAAAGTGTTTCCAGACTGCTGAATCCACACACGGCTTTAACTCTGGAAGTTGAGTGCACACAGTGACAACCGTTCTGTTAGGTAGCTGCGTTTTGGATTTAGAAGCAGATATTTCCCTGTGCTTACTGCCCTTTCTTCCATAGGCCGGTATTGGGTTGAAAATGCCTGTTTTGAGACTCTGCACAGAAAGTGTTTGCAGACTGCTGAATCCACACACGGGTTTAACTCTGGAAGTTGAGTGCACACATTGACAACCGTTCTGTTAGATAGCTGCGTTTTGGATTTAGAAGCAGATATTTCCCTGTGCTTACTGCCCTTTCTTCGATAGGCCGGTATTGGGCTGAAAACACCTGTTTTGAGACTCTGCACAGAAAGTGTTTGCAGACTGCTGAATCCACACACGGGTTTAACTCTGGAAGTTGAGTGCACACATTGACAACCGTTCTGTTAGATAGCTCCGTTTTGGATTTAGAAGCAGATATTTCCGTGTGCTTACTGCTCTTTCTTCTATAGGCTGGTATTGGGATGAAATCGCCTGTTTTGAGACTCTGCACAGAAAGTGTTTGCAGACTGCTGAATCCACACACGGGTTAAACTCTGGAAGTTGAGTGCACACATTGACAACCGTTCTGTTAGATAGCTGCGTTTTGGATTTAGAAGCAGATATTTTCCTGTGCTTACTGCCCTTTCTTCCATAGGCCGGTATTGGGCTGAAAACGCCTGTTTTGAGACTCTACTCAAAAAGGGTTTGTAGACTGGTGAATCCACACTCGGGTTTAACTCTGGAAGTTGAGTGCACACATTGACAACCGTTCTGTTAGATAGCTGCGCTTTGGATTTAGAAGCAGAAATTTCCCTGTGCTTACTGCCCTTTCTTCCATAGGCTGGTATTGGGCTGAAAACGCCTGTTTTGAGACTCTGCCCAGAAAGAGATTGCAGACTGCTGAATCCACACACGGGTTTAACTCTGGAAGTTGAGTGCACACATTGACAACCGTTCTGTTAGATAGCTGCGTTTTGGATTTAGAAGCAGATATTTCCCTGTGCTTACTGCCCTTTCTTCCATAGGCCGTTATTGGGCTGAAAACGCCTGTTTTGAGACTCTGCACAGAAAGTGTTTCCAGACTTCTGAATCCACACACGGGTTTAACTCTGGAAGTTGAGTGCACACATTGACAACCGTTCTGTTAGATAGCTGCGTTTTGGATTTGGAGCAGATATTTCCCTGTGCTTACTGCCCTTTCTTCCATAGGCCGGTATTGGGCTGAAAACGCCTGTTTTCAGACTCTGCACAGAAAGTGTTTGCAGTCTGCTCAATCCACACACCGATTTAACTCTGGAAGTTGAGTGCACACATTGACAACCGTTCTGTTAGATAGCTGCGTTTTGGATTTAGAAGCAGAAATTTCCCTGTGCTTACTGCCCTTTCTTCCATAGGCCGGAATTGGGCTGAAAACGCCTGTTTTGAGACTCTGCACAGAAAGTGTTTGCAGACTGCTGGATCCACACACGGGTTTAACTCTGGAAGTTGAATGCACACATTGACAAACGTTCTGTTAGATAACTGCGTTTTGGATTTAGAAGCAGATATTTCCCTGTGCTTACTGCCCTTTCTTCCATATGCTGGTATTGGGCTGAAAACGCCTGTTTTGAGACTCTGCACAGAACGTGTTTGCAGACTTCTGAATCCACACACTTGTTTAACTCTGGAAGTTGAGTGCACACATTGACAACCGTTCTGTTAGGTAGCCCCATTTTGGATTTAGAAGCAGATATTTCCCTGTGCTTACTGCCCTTTCTTCCATAGGCCGGTATTGGCCTGAAAACGCCTGTTTTGAGACTCTGCACAGAATGTGTTTGCAGACTGCTGAATCCACACACGGGTTTAACTCTGGAAGTTGAGTGCACACATTGACAACCGTTCTGTTAGATAGCTGCGTTTTGGATTTAGAAGCAGATATTTCCCTCTGCTTACTGCTCTTTCTTCTATAGGCCAGTATTGGGTTGAAATCGCCTGTTTTGAGACTCTGCCCAGAAAGTGTTTCCAGAGTGCTGAATAAACACACGGCTTTAACTCTGGAAGTTGAGTGCACACATTGACAACCGTTCAGTTAGATAGCTGCGTTTTGGATTTAGAAGCAGAAATTTTCCTGTGCTTACTGCCCTTTCTTCCATAGGCCGGTATTGGGCTGAAAACGCCTGTTTTGAGACTCTACACAAAAAGGGTTTGCAGACTGGTGAATCCACACTCGGGTTTAACTCTGGAAGTTGAGTGCACACTTTGACAACCGTTCTGTTAGATAGCTGCGTTTTGTATTTAGAAGCAGAAATTTCCCTGTGCTTACTGCCCTTTCTTCCATAGGCCGGTATTGGGCTGAAAACGCCTGTTTTGAGACTGTGCACAGAAAGTGTTTGCAGACTGCTGAATCCACACACGGGTTTAACTCTGAAAGTTGAGTGCACACAATGACAACCGTTCTGTTAGATAGCTGCGTTTTTGATTTAGAAGCAGATATTTCCCTGTGCTTACTGCCCTTTCTTCCATAGGCCGGTATTGGGCTGAAAACGCCTGTTTTCAGACTCTGCACAGAAAGTGTTTGCAGTCTGCTCAATCCACACACCGATTTAACTCTGGAAGTTGAGTGCACACATTGAAAACCGTTCTGTTAGATAGCTGCGTTTTGGATTTAGAAGCAGATATTTCCCTGTGCTTACTACCCTTTCTTCAATATGCTGGTATTGGGCTGAAAACGCCTGTTTTGAGACTCTGCGCAGAAAGTGTTTCCAGACTGCTGAATCCACACACGGCTTTAACTCTGGAAGTTGAGTGCACACATTGACAACCGTTCTGTTAGGTAGCTGCGTTTTGGATTTAGAAGCAGATATTTCCCTGTGCTTACTGCCCTTTCTTCCATAGGCCGGTATTGGGTTGAAAATGCCTGTTTTGAGACTCTGCACAGAAAGTGTTTGCAGACTGCTGAATCCACACACGGGTTTAACTCTGGAAGTTGAGTGCACACATTGACAACCGTTCTGTTAGATAGCTGCGTTTTGGATTTAGAAGCAGATATTTCCCTGTGCTTACTGCCCTTTCTTCGATAGGCCGGTATTGGGCTGAAAACACCTGTTTTGAGACTCTGCACAGAAAGTGTTTGCAGACTGCTGAATCCACACACGGGTTTAACTCTGGAAGTTGAGTGCACACATTGACAACCGTTCTGTTAGATAGCTGCGTTTTGGATTTAGAAGCAGATATTTCCCTGTGCTTACTGCTCTTTCTTCTATAGGCTGGTATTGGGATGAAATCGCCTGTTTTGAGACTCTGCACAGAAAGTGTTTGCAGACTGCTGAATCCACACACGGCTTTAACTCTGGAAGTTGAGTGCACACATTGACAACCGTTCTGTTAGATAGCTGCGTTTTGGATTTAGAAGCAGATATTTTCCTGTGCTTACTGCCCTTTCTTCCATAGGCCGGTATTGGGCTGAAAACGCCTGTTTTGTGACTCTACTCAAAAAGGGTTTGTAGACTGGTGAATCCACACTCCGGTTTAACTCTGGAAGTTGAGTGCACACATTGACAACCGTTCTGTTAGATAGCTGCGTTTTGGATTTAGAAGCAGAAATTTCCCTGTGCTTACTGCCCTTTCTTCCATAGGCTGGTATTGGGCTGAAAACGCCTGTTTTGAGACTCTGCCCAGAAAGAGATTGCAGACTGCTGAATCCACACACGGGTTTAACTCTGGAAGTTGAGTGCACACATTGACAACCGTTCTGTTAGATAGCTGCGTTTTGGATTTAGAAGCAGATATTTCCCTGTGCTTACTGCACTTTCTTCCGTAGGCCGGAATTGGGCTGAAAACGCCTGTTTTGAGACTCTGCACAGAAAGTGTTTGCAGACTGCTGGATCCACACACGGGTTTAACTCTGGAAGTTGAATGCACACATTGACAAACGTTCTGTTAGATAACTGCGTTTTGGATTTAGAAGCAGATATTTCCCTGTGCTTACTGCCCTTTCTTCCATATGCTGGTATTGGGCTGAAAACGCCTGTTTTGAGACTCTGCACAGAACGTGTTTGCAGACTTCTGAATCCACACACGGGTTTAACTCTGGAAGTTGAGTGCACACATTGACAACCGTTCTGTTAGGTAGCCCCATTTTGGATTTAGAAGCAGATATTTCCCTGTGCTTACTGCCCTTTCTTCCTTAGGCCGGTATTGGCCTGAAAACGCCTGTTTTGAGACTCTGCACAGAATGTGTTTGCAGACTGCTGAATCCACACACGGGTTTAACTCTGGAAGTTGAGTGCACACATTGACAAACGTTCTGTTAGATAGCTGCGTTTTGGATTTAGAAGCAGATATTTCCCTCTGCTTACTGCTCTTTCTTCTATAGGCCAGTATTGGGTTGAAATTGCCTGTTTTGAGACTCTGCACAGAAAGTGTTTCCAGAGTGCTGAATAAACACACGGCTTTAACTCTGGAAGTTGAGTGCACACATTGACAACCGTTCTGTTAGATAGCTTCGTTTTGGATTTAGAAGCAGAAATTTTCCTGTGCTTACTGCCCTTTCTTCCATAGGCCGCTATTGGGCTGAAAACGCCTGTTTTGAGACTCTACACAAAAAGGGTTTGCAGATTGGTGAATCCACACTCGGGTTTATCTCTGGAAGTTGAGTGCACACTTTGACAACCGTTCTGTTAGATAGCTGCGTTTTGTATTTAGAAGCAGAAATTTCCCTGTGCTTACTGCCCTTTCTTCCATAGGCCGGTATTGGGCTGAAAACGCCTGTTTTGAGACTGTGCACAGAAAGTGTTTGCAGACTGCTGAATCCACACACGGGTTTAACTCTGAAAGTTGAGTGCACACAATGACAACCGTTCTGTTAGATAGCTGCGTTTTTTATTTAGAAGCAGATATTTCCCTGTGCTTACTGCCCTTTCTTCCATAGGCCGGAATTGGGCTGAAAACGCCTGTTTTCAGACTCTGCACAGAAAGTGTTTGCAGTCTGCTCAATCCACACACCGATTTAACTCTGGAGGTTGAGTGCACACATTGAAAACCGTTCTGTTAGATAGCTGCGTTTTGGATTTAGAAGCAGATATTTCCCTGTGCTTACTACCCTTTCTTCAATATGCTGGTATTGGGCTGAAAACGCCTGTTTTGAGACTCTGCGCAGAAAGTGTTTCCAGACTGCTGGATCCACACACGACTTTAACTCTGGAAGTTGAGTGCACACATTGACCACCGTTCTGTTAGGTAGCTGCGTTTTGGATTTAGAAGCAGATATTTCCCTGTGCTTACTGCCCTTTCTTCCATAGGCCGGTATTGGGATGAAAATGCCTGTTTTGAGACTCTGCACAGAAAGTGTTTGCAGACTGCTGAATCCACACACGGTTTTAACTCTGGAAGTTGAGTGCACACATTGACAACCGTTCTGTTAGATAGCTGCGTTTTGGATTTAGAAGCAGATATTTCCCTGTGCTTACTGCCCTTTCTACCATAGGCCGGTATTTGGCTGAAAATGCCTGTTTTGAGACTCTGCACAGAAAGTGTTTACAGACTGCTGAATCCACAAACGCGTTTAACTCTGGAAGTTGAGTGCACACATTGACAACCGTTCTGTTAGATAGCTGCGCTTTGGATTTGGAGCAGATATTTTCCTGTGCTTACTGCCCTTTCTTCCATAGGCCGGTATTGGGCTGAAAACGCCTGTTTTGAGACTCTGCACAGAAAGTGTTTGTAGACTGCTGGATCCACACACGGGTTTAACTCTGGAAGTTGAATGCACACATTGACAACCGTTCTGTCAGATAGCTGCGTTTTGGATTTAGAAACAGATATTTCCCTGTGCTTACTGCCCTTTCTTCCATAGGCCGGTATTGGGCTGAAAACGCCTGTTTTCAGACTCTGCACAGAAAGTATCTGCAGTCTGCTCAATCCACACACCGATTTAACTCTGGAAGTTGAGTGCACACATTGACAACCATTCTGTTAGATAGCTGCGTTTTGGATTTGGAGCAGATATTTCCCTGTGCTTACTGCCCTTTTTTCCATATGCTGGTATTGGGCTGAAAATGCCTCTTTTGAGACTCTGCACAGAAAGTGTTTACAGACTGCTGAATCCACACACGGGTTTAACTCTGGAAGTTGAGTGCACACATTGACAACCGTTCTGTTAGGTAGCTCCGTTTTGGATTTAGAAGCAGATATTTCCCTGTGCTTACTGCTCTTTCTTCCATAGGCTGGTTTTGGGATGAAATCGCCTGTTTTGAGACTCTGCACAGAAAGTGTTTGCAGACTGCTGAATCCACACACGGGTTTAACTCTGGAAGTTGAGTGCACACATTGACAACCGTTCTGTTAGATAGCTGTGTTTTGGATTTAGAAGCAGATATTTCCCTGTGCTTACTGCCCTTTCTTCCATAGGCCGGTATTGGGCTGAAAACGCCTGTTTTGAGACTCTGCAGAGAAAGTGCTTGCAGACCGCTGAATTCACACATGTGTTTAACTCTGGAAGTTGAGTGCACTAAATGACAACCGTTCTGTTAGATAGCTGCGTTTTGGATTTAGAAGCAGATATTTCCCTGTGCTTACTGCCCTTTCTTCCATAGGCCGGTATTGGGCTGAAAACGCCTGTTTTGAGACTCTGCACAGAAAGTGTTTGCAGACTTCTGAATCCACACACGGGTTTAACTCTGGAATTTGAGTGCACACATTGACAACCGTTCTGTTAGATAGCTGCGTTTTGTATTTAGAAGCATATATTTCCCTGTGCTTACTGCCCTTTCTTCCATAGGCCGGTATTGGGCTGAAAACGCCTGTTTTGAGACTCTGCACAGAAAGTGTTTGCAGACTGCTGAATCTACACACGGGTTTAACTCTGGAAGTTGAGTGCACACATTGAAAACCGCTCTGTTAGATAGCTGCGTTTTGGATTTGGAGCAGATATTTCCCTGTGCTTACTGCCCTTTTTTCCAAAGGCCGGTATTGGGCTGAAAACGCCTGTTTTCAGACTCTGCACAGAAAGTGTTTCCAGTCTGCTCAATCCACACACCGATTTAACTCTGGAAGTTGAGTGCACACATTGACAACCGTTCTGTTAGATAGCTGCGTTTTGTATTTAGAAGCAGAAATTTCCCTGTGCTTACTGCCCTTTCTTCCATAGGCCGGTATTTGGCTGAAAACGCCTGTTTTGAGACTCTGCAGAGAAAGAGCTTGCAGACTGCTGAATCCACACATGTGTTTAACTCTGGAAGTTGAGTGCACACATTGACAACCGTTCTGTTAGATAGCTGCGTTTTGGATTTAGAAGCAGATATTTCCCTGTGCTTACTGCCCTTTCTTCCATAGGCCGGTATTGGGCTGAAAACGCCTGTTTTGAGACTCTGCACAGAAAGTGTTTGCAGATTTCTGAATCCACACACGGGTTTAACTCTGGAAGTTGAGTGCACACATTGTCAACCGTTCTGTTAAATTGCTGCGTTTTGTATTTAGAAGCAGATATTTCCCTGTGCTTGCTGCCCTTTCTTCCATAGGCCGGTATTGGGCTGAAAACGCCTGTTTTCAGACTCTGCACAGAAAGTGTTTCCAGTCCGCTCAATCCACACACCGATTTAACTCTGGAAGTTGAGTGCACACATTGACAACCGTTCTGTTAGATAGCTGCGTTTTGGGTTTAGAAGCAGATAATTCCCTGTGCTTACTGCCCTTTCTTCCATAGGCCGGTATTGGGCTGAAAACGACTGTTTTGAAACTCTGGACAGAAAGTGTTTGCAGACTGCTGAATCCACACACGGGTTTAACTCTGGAAGTTGAGTGCACACATTGACAACCGTTCTGTTAGATAGCTGCATTTTGGATTTAGAAGCAGAAATTTCCCTGTGCTTACTGCCCTTTCCTCCATAGGCCGGAATTGGCTGAAAACGCCTGTTTTGAGACTCTGCACAGAAAGTGTTTGTAGACTGCTGAATCCACACTCGGGTTTAACTCTGGAAGTTCAGTGCACACATTGACAACCGTTCTGTTAGATAGCTGCGTTTTGGATTTAGAAGCAGAAATTTCCCTGTGCTTACTTCCCTTTCTTCCATAGGCCGGTATTGGGTTGAAAACGCCTGTTTTCAGACTCTGCACAGAAAGTGTTTGCAGACTGCTGAATCCACGCACGGGTTTAACTCTTGAAGGTGAGTACACACATTGACAGCCGTTCTGTTAGGTAGCTGTGTTTTGGATTTAGAAGCAGATATTTCCCTGTGCTTACTGCCCTTTCTTCCATAGGCCGGTGTTGGTCTGAAAACACCTGTTTTGAGACTCTGCAGAGAAAGTGTTTCCAGACTGCTGAATCCACACACGGCTTTAAATCTGGAAGTTGAGTGCACACATTGACAACCGTTCTGTTAGATAGCTGCGTTTTGGATTTAGAAGCAGATATTTCCCTGTGCTTACTGCCCTTTCTTCCTTAGGCCGGTATTGGGCTGAAAATGCATGTTTGGAGACTCTGCACAGAAAGTGTTTGCAGACTGCTGAATCCACACACGGGTTTAACTCTGGAAGTTGAGTGCACACATTGACAACCGTTCTGTTAGATAGCTGCGTTTTGGATTTAGAAGCAGATATTTCCCTGTGCTTACTGCCCTTTCTTCCATAGGGCGGTAATGGGCTGAAAACGCCTGTTTTCAGTCTCTGCACAGAAAGTGTTTGCTGTCTGCTCAATCCACACACTGATTTAACTCTGGAAGTTGAGTGCACACATTGACAACCATTCTGTTAGATAGCTGCGTTTTGGATTTAGAAGCAGATATTTCCCCGTGCTTGCTGCCGTTTCTTCCATATGCTGGTATAGGGCTGAAAACGCCTGTTTTGAGACTCTGCACAGAAAGTGTTTGCAGACTGCTGAATCCACACTCGGGTTTAACTCTGGAAGTTCAGTGCACACATTGACAACCGTTCTGTTAGATAGCTGCGTTTTGGATTTAGAAGCAGAAATTTCCCTGTGCTTACTGCCCTTTCTTCCATAGGCCGGTATTGGGTTGAAAACGCCTGTTTTCAGACTCTGCACAGAAAGTGTTTGCAGACTGCTGAATCCACACACGGGTTTAACTCTGGAAGGTGAGTGCACACATTGACAGCCGTTCTGTTAGGTAGCTGCGTTTTGGATTTAGAAGCAGATATTTCCCTGTGCTTACTGCCCTTTCTTCCATAGGCCGGTGTTGGTCTGAAAACACCTGTTTTGAGACTCTGCACAGAAAGTGTTTCCAGACTGCTGAATCCACACACGGCTTTAACTCTGGAAGTTGAGTGCACACATTGACAACCGTTCTGTTAGATAGCTGCGTTTTGGATTTAGAAGCAGATATTTCCCTGTGCTTACTGCCCTTTCTTCCATAGGCCGGTATTGGGCTGAAAATGCCTGTTTGGAGACTCTGCACAGAAAGTGTTTGCAGACTGCTGAATCCACACACGGGTTTAACTCTGCAAGGTGACTGCACACATTGACAGCCGTTCTGTTAGGTACCTGCGTTTTGGATTTAGAAGCAGATATTTCCCTGTGCTTACTGCCCTTTCTTCAATTTGCTGGTATTGGGCTGAAAACGCCTGTTTTGAGACTCTGCACAGAAAGTGTTTCCAGTCTGCTGAATCCACACACGGGTTTAACTCTGGAAGTTGAGTGCACACATTGACAACCGTCCTGTTAGGTAGCTGCGTTTTGGATTTAGAAGCAGATATTTCCCTGTGCTTACTGCCCTTTCTTCCATAGGCCGGTATTCGGCTGAAAACGCCTGTTTTGAGACTCTGCACAGAAAGTGTTTGCGGACTGCTGAATCCACACACGGGTTTAACTCTGGAAGTTGAGTGCACACATCGACAACCGTTCTGTTAGATAGCTGCGTTTTGGATTTAGAAGCAGATATTTCCGTGTGCTTACTGCTCTTTCTTCCAAAGGCCGGTTTTGCGATGAAATCGCCTGTTTTGAGACTCTGCACAGAATGTGTTTGCAGACTGCTGAATCCACACACGGGTTTAACTCTGGAAGTTGAGTGCACACATTGACATCCGTTCTGTTAGATAGCTGTGTTTTGGATTTAGAAGCAGATATTTCCCTGTGCTTACTGCCTTTTCTTCCATAGGCCGGTATTGGGCTGAAAACGCCTGTTTTGAGACTCTGCACAGAAAGTGTTGGTAGACTGCTGAATCCACACTCGGGTTTACTCTGGAAGTTCAGTGCACACATTGACAACCGTTCTGTTAGATAGCTGCGTTTTGGATTTAGAAGCAGAAATTTCCCTGTGCTTACTGCCCTTTCTTCCATAGGCCGGTATTGGGTTGAAAACGCCTGTTTTCAGACTCTGCACAGAAAGTGTTTGCAGACTGCTGAATCCACACACGGGTTTAACTCTTGAAGGTGAGTACACACATTGACAGCCGTTCTGTTAGGTAGCTGTGTTTTGGATTTAGAAGCAGATATTTCCCTGTGCTTACTGCCCTTTCTTCCATAGGCCGGTGTTGGTCTGAAAACACCTGTTTTGGGACTCTGCAGAGAAAGTGTTTCCAGACTGCTGAATCCACACACGGCTTTAAATCTGGAAGTTGAGTGCACACATTGACAACCGTTCTGTTAGATAGCTGCGTTTTGGATTTAGAAGCAGATATTTCCCTGTGCTTACTGCCCTTTCTTCCATAGGCCGGTATTGGGCTGAAAATGCCTGTTTGGAGACTCTGCACAGAAAGTGTTTGCAGACTGCTGAATCCACACACGGGTTTAACTCTGGAAGTTGAGTGCACACATTGACAACCGTTCTGTTAGATAGCTGCGTTTTGGATTTAGAAGCAGATATTTCCCTGTGCTTACTGCCCTTTCTTCCATAGGGCGGTAATGGGCTGAAAATGCCTGTTTTCAGTCTCTGCACAGAAAGTGTTTGCAGTCTGCTCAATCCACACACTGATTTAACTCTGGAAGTTGAGTGCACACATTGACAACCATTCTGTTAGATAGCTGCGTTTTGTATTTAGAAGCAGATATTTCCCCGTGCTTGCTGCCGTTTCTTCCATAGGCCGGTATTGGGTTGAAAACGCCTGTTTTCAGACTCTGCACAGAAAGTGTTTGCAGACTGCTGAATCCACACACGGGTTTAACTCTGGAAGGTGAGTGCACACATTGACAGCCGTTCTGTTAGGTAGCTGCGTTTTGGATTTAGAAGCAGATATTTCCCTGTGCTTACTGCCCTTTCTTCCATAGGCCGGTATTGGTCTGAAAACACCTGTTTTGAGACTCTGCACAGAAAGTGTTTCCAGACTGCTGAATCCACACACGGCTTTAACTCTGGAAGTTAAGTGCACACATTGACAACCGTTCTGTTAGATAGCTGCGTTTTGGATTTAGAAGCAGATATTTCCCTGTGCTCACTGCCCTTTCTTCCATAGGCCGGTATTGGGCTGAAAACGCCTGTTTTGAGACTCTGCACAGAAAGTGTTTGCAGACTGCTGAACCCACACACGGGTTTAACTCTGGAAGTTGAGTGCACACAATGACAACCGTTCTGTTAGATAGCTGCGTTTTTGATTTAGAAGCAGATATTTCCCTATGCTTACTGCCCTTTCTTCCATAGGCCGGTATTGGGCTGAAAACGCCTGTTTTCAGACTCTGCACAGAAAGTGTTTGCAGTCTGCTCAATCCACACACCGATTTAACTCTGGAAGTTGAGTGCACACATTGAAAACCGTTCTGTTAGATAGCTGGGTTTTGGATTTAGAAGCAGATATTTCCCTGTGCTTACTACCCTTTCTTCAATATGCTGGTATTGGGCTGAAAACGCCTGTTTTGAGACTCTGCACAGAAAGTGTTTCCAGACTGCTGAATCCACACACGGCTTTAACTCTGGAAGTTGAGTGCACACATTGACAACCGTTCTGTTAGGTAGCTGCGTTTTGGATTTAGAAGCAGATATTTCCCCGTGCTTGCTGCCGTTTCTTCCATATGCTGGTATAGGGCTGAAAACGCCTGTTTTGAGACTCTGCACAGAAAGTGTTTGCAGACTGCTGAATCCACACTCGGGTTTAACTCTGGAAGTTCAGTGCACACATTGACAACCGTTCTGTTAGATAGCTGCGTTTTGGATTTAGAAGCAGATATTTCCCTGTGCTCACTGCCCTTTCTTCCATAGGCCGGTATTGGGTTGAAAACGCCTGTTTTCAGACTCTGCACAGAAAGTGTTTGCAGACTGCTGAATCCACACACGGGTTTAACTCTGCAAGGTGAGTGCACACATTGACAGCCGTTCTGTTAGGTAGCTGCGTTTTGGATTCAGAAGCAGATATTTCCCTGTGCTTACTGCCCTTTCTTCCATAGGCCGGTGTTGGTCTGAAAACACCTGTTTTGAGACTCTGCACAGAAAGTGTTTCCAGACTGCTGAATCCACACACGGCTTTAACTCTGGAAGTTGAGTGCACACATTGACAACCGTTCTGTTAGATAGCTGCGTTTTGGATTTAGAAGCAGATATTTCCCTGTGCTTACTGCCCTTTCTTCCATAGGCCGGTATTGGGCTGAAAATGCCCATTTGGAGACTCTGCACAGAAAGTGTTTGCAGACTGCTGAATCCACACACGGGTTTAACTCTGGAAGTTGAGTGCACACATTGACAACCGTTCTGTTAGATAGCTGCGTTTTGGATTTAGAAGCAGATATTTCCCTGTGCTTACTGCCCTTTCTTCCATAGGCCGGTATTGGGCTGAAAACGCCTGTTTTCAGTCTCTGCACAGAAAGTGTTTGCAGTCTGCTCAATCCACACACTGATTTTACTCTGGAAGTTGAGTGCACACATTGACAACCATTCTGTTAGATAGCTGCGTTTTGGATTTAGAAGCAGATATTTCCCCGTGCTTGCTGCCGTTTCTTCCATATGCTGGTAGAGGTCTGAAAACGCCTGTTTTGGGACTCTGCAGAGAAAGTGTTTGCAGACTGCTGAATCCACACGCGGGTTTAACTCTGGAAGTTCAGTGCACACATTGACAACCGTTCTGTTAGATAGCTGCGTTTTGGATTTAGAAGCAGAAATTTCCCTGTGCTTACTGGCCTTTCTTCCATAGGCCGGTATTGGGTTGAAAACGCCTGTTTTCAGACTCTGCACAGAAAGTGTTTGCAGACTGCTGAATCCACACACGGGTTTAACTCTGGAAGGTGAGTGCACACATTGACAGCCGTTCTGTTAGGTAGCTGCGTTTTGGATTTAGAAGCAGATATTTCCCTGTGCTTACTGCCCTTTCTTCCATAGGCCGGTGTTGGTCTGAAAACACCTGTTTTGAGACTCTGCACAGAAAGTGTTTCCAGACTGCTGAATCCACACAAGGCTTTAACTCTGGAAGTTGAGTGCACACATTGACAACCGTTCTGTTAGATAGCTGCGTTTTGGATTTAGAAGCAGATATTTCCCTGTGCTTACTGCCCTTTCTTCCATAGGCCGGTATTGGGCTGAAAATGCCTGTTTGGAGACTCTGCACAGAAAGTGTTTGCAGACTGCTGAATCCACAGACGGGTTTAACTCTGGAAGTTGAGTGCACACATTGACAACCGTTCTGTTAGATAGCTGCGTTTTGGATTTAGAAGCAGATATTTCCCTGGGCTTACTGCCCCTTCTTCCATAGGCCGGTGTTGGTCTGAAAACACCTGTTTTGAGACCCTGCACAGAAAGTGTTTCCAGACTGCTGAATCCACACACGGCTTTAACTCTGGAAGTTGAGTGCACACATTGACAACCGTTCTGTTAGATAGCTGCGTTTTGGATTTAGAAGCAGATATTTCCCTGTGCTTACTGCCCTTTCTTCCATAGGCCGGTATTGGGCTGAAAATGCCTGTTTGGAGACTCTGCAGAGAAAGTGTTTGCAGACTGCTGAATCCACACACGGGTTTAACTCTGGAAGTTGACTGCACACATTGACAGCCGTTCTGTTAGGTACCTGCGTTATGGATTTAGAAGCATATATTTCCCTGTGCTTACTGCCCATTCTTCCATAGGCCGGTATTGGTCTGAAAACACCTGTTTTGAGACTCTGCACAGAAAGTGTTTCCAGACTGCTGAATCCACACACGGCTTTAACTCTGGAAGTTGAGTGCACACATTGACAACCGTTCTGTTAGATAGCTGCGTTTTGGATTTAGAAGCAGATATTTCCCTGTGCTCACTGCCCTTTCTTCCATAGGCCGGTATTGGGCTGAAAACGCCTGTTTTGAGACTCTGCACAGAAAGTGTTTGCAGACTGCTGAACCCACACACGGGTTTAACTCTGGAAGTTGAGTGCACACAATGACAACCGTTCTGTTAGATAGCTGCGTTTTTGATTTAAAAGCAGATATTTCCCTGTGCTTACTGCCCTTTCTTCCATAGGCCGGTATTGGGCTGAAAACGCCTGTTTTCAGACTCTGCACAGAAAGTGTTTGCAGTCTGCTCAATCCACACACCGATTTAACTCTGGAAGTTGAGTGCACACATTGAAAACCGTTCTGTTAGATAGCTGCGTTTTGGATTTAGAAGCAGATATTTCCCTGTGCTTACTACCCTTTCTTCAATATGCTGGTATTTGGCTGAAAACGCCTGTTTTGAGACTCTGCACAGAAAGTGTTTCCAGACTGCTGAATCCACACACGGGTTAAACTCTGGAAGTTGAGTGCACACATTGACAACCGTTCTGTTAGATAGCTGCGTTTTGGATTTAGAAGCAGATATTTCCCTGTGCTTACTGCTCTTTCTTCCTTAGGCCGGTATTGGGCTGAAAAAGCCAGTTTTGAGACTCTGCTCAGAAAGTGTATGCAGACTGCTGAATCCACACACGGCTTTAACTCTGGAAGTTGAGTGCACACATTGACAACCGTTCTGTTAGATAGCTGCGTTTTGGATTTAGAAGCAAATATTTCTCTGTGCTTACTGCCCTTTCTTCCATAGGCTGGTATTGGGCTGAAAACGCCTGTTTTCAGACTCTGCACAGAAAGTGTTTGCAGTCTACTCAATCCACACACCGATTTAACTCTGGATGTTGAGTGCACACATTGACAACCATTCTGTTAGATAGCTGCGTTTTGGATTTAGAAGCAGATATTTCCCTGTGCTTACTGCCCTTTCTTCCATATGCTGGTATTGGGCTGAAAACGCCTGTTTTGAGACTCTGCACAGAAAGTGTTTGCAGACTTCTGAATCCACACATGGGTTTAACTCTGGAAGTTGAGTGCACACATTGACAACCGTTCTGTTAGGTAGCTCCATTTTGGATTTAGAAGCAGATATTTCCCTGTGCTTACTGCCCTTTCTTCCATAGGCCGGTAATGGCCTGAAAACGCCTGTTTTGAGACTCTGCACAGAAAGTGTTTGCAGACTCCTGAATCCAAACTCGAGTTTAACTCTGGAAGTTGAGTGCACACATTGACAACCGTTCTGTTAGATAGCTGCGTTTTGGATTTAGAAGCAGATATTTCCCTGTGCTTACTGCTCTTTCTTCTATAGGCTGGTATTGGGCTGAAAACGCCTGTTTTGAGACTCTGCACAGAAAGTGTTTTCAGACTGCTTAATCCTCACACGGGTTAAAAACTGGAAGTTGAGTGCACACATTGACAACCTTTCTGTTAGATAGCTGTGTTTTGGATTTAGAAGCAGATATTTCCCTGTGCTTACTGCCCTTTCTTCCATAGGCCGGTATTGGGCTGAAAACGCCTGTTTTGAGACTCTGCTCAGAAAGTGTTTGCAGACTGCTGAATCCACACACGGCTTTAACTCTGGAAGTTGAGTGCACACATTGACAACCGTTCTGTTAGATAGCTGCGTTTTGGATTTAGAAGCAGATATTTCCCTGTGCTTACTGCCCTTTCTTCCATAGGCTGGTATTGGGCTGAAAACGCCGGTTTTGAGACTCTACTCAAAAAGGGTTTGCAGACTGGTGAATCCACACTCGGGTTTAACTCTGGAAGTTGAGTGCACACATTGACAACCGTTCTGTTAGATAGCTGCGTTTTGGATTTAGAAGCAGAAATTTCCCTGTGCTTACTGCCCTTTCTTCCATAGGCCGGTATTGGGCTGAAAATGCCTGTTTTGAGACTCTGCCCAGAAAGAATTTGCAGACTGCTGAATCCACACACGGGTTTAACTCTGGAAGTTGAGTGCACACATTGACAACCGTTCTGTTAGATAGCTGCGTTTTGGATTTAGAAGCAGATATTTCCCTGTGCTTACTGCCCTTTCTTCCATAGGCCGGTATTGGGCTGAAAACGCCTGTTTTGAGACTCTGCACAGAAAGTGTTTCCAGACTGCTGAATCCACACACGGGTTTAACTCTGGAAGTTGAGTGCACACATTGACAACCATTCTGTTAGATAGCTGCGTTTTGGATTTAGAAGCAGATATTTCCCTGTGCTTACTGCCCTTTCTTCGATAGGCCGGTATTGGGCTGAAAACGCCGGTTTTGAGACTCTGCACAGAAAGTGTTTGCAGACTGCTGAATCCACACACGGGTTAAACTCTGGAAGTTGAGTGCACACATTGACAACCGTTCTGTTAGATAGCTGCGTTTTAGATTTGGAGCAGATATTTCCCTGTGCTTACTGCCCTTTCTTCCATAGGCCGGTATTGGGCTGAAAACGCCTGTTTTCAGACTCTGCACAGAAAGTGTTTGCAGTCTGCTCAATCCACACACCGATTTAACTCTGGAAGTTGAGTGCACACATTGACAACCGTTCTGTTAGATAGCTGCGTTTTGGATTTAGAAGCAGAAATTTCCCTGTGCTTACCGCCGTTTCTTCCATAGGCCGGAATTGGGCTGAAAACGTCTGTTTTGAGACTCTGCACAGAAAGTGTTTGCAGACTGCTGGATCCACACACGGGTTTAACTCTGGAAGTTGAATGCACACATTGACAAACGTTCTGTTAGATAACTGCGTTTTGGATTTAGAAGCAGATATTTCCCTGTGCTTACTGCCCTTTCTTCCATATGCTGGTATTGGGCTGAAAAAGCCTGTTTTGAGACTCTGCACAGAAAGTGTTTGCAGACTTCTGACTCCACACACGGGTTTAACTCTGGAAGTTGAGTGCACACATTGACAACCGTTCTTTTAGGTAGCTCCATTTTGGATTTAGAAGCAGATATTTCCCTGTGCTTACTGCCCTTTCTTCCATAGGCCGGTATTGGGCTGAAAACGCCTGTTTTGAGACTCTACTCAAAAAGGGTTTGCAGACTGGTGAATCCACACTGGGGTTTAACTCTCGAAGTTGAGTGCACACATTGACAACCGTTGTGTTAGATAGCTGCGTTTTGGATTTAGAAGCAGATATTTCCCTGTGCTTACTGCCCTTTCTTCCATAGGCCGGTACTGGGCTGAAAACGCCTGTTTTGAGACTCTGCTCAGAAAGTGTTTGCAGACTGCTGAATCCACAGACGGCTTTAACTCTGGAAGTTGAGTGCACACATTGAGAACCGTTCTGTTAGATACCTGCGTTTTGGATTTAGAAGCAGATATTTTCCTGTGCTTACTGCCCTTTCTTCCATAGGCCGGTATTGGGCTGAAAACTCCTGTTTTGAGACTCTACACAAAAAGGGTTTGCAGACTGGTGAATCCACACTCGGGTTTGACTCTGGAAGTTGAGTGCACACATTGACAACCGTTCTGCTAGATAGCTGCGTTTTGGATTTAGAAGCAGAAATTTCCCTGTGCTTACTGCCCTTTCTTCCATAGTCCGGTATTGGGCTGAAAACGCCTGTTTTGAGACTCTGCCCAGAAAGTGTTTGCAGACTGCTGAGTCCACACACGGGTTTAACTCTGGAAGTTGTGTGCACACATTGACAACCGTTCTGTTAGATAGCTGCGTTTTGGATTTAGTAGCAGATATTTCCCTGTGCTTACTGCCCTTTCTTCCATAGGCCGGTATTGGGCTGAAAACGCCTGTTTTGAGACTCTGCACAGAAAGTGTTTGCAGACTGCGGAATCCACACACGGGTTTAACTCTGGAAGTTGAGTGCACACATTGACAACCGTTCTGTTAGATAGCTGCGTTTTGGATTTAGAAGCAGAAATTTCCCTGTGCTTACTGCCCTTTCTTCCATAGGCCGGATTTGGGCTGAAAACGCCTGTTTTGAGACTCTACACAGAAAGTGTTTGCAGACTGCTGGATCCACACACGGGTTTAACTCTGGAAGTTGAGTGCACACATTTACAACCGTTCTGTTAGATAGCTGCGTTTTGGATTTAGAAGCAAATATTTCTCTGTGCTTACTGCCCTTTCTTCCATAGGCTGGTATTGGGCTGAAAACGCCTGTTTTCAGACTCTGCACAGAAAGTGTTTGCAGTCTACTCAATCCACACACCGATTTAACTCTGGAAGTTGAGTGCACACATTGACAACCATTCTGTTAGATAGCTGCGTTTTGGATTTAGAAGCAGATATTTCCCTGTGCTTACTGCCCTTTCTTCCATATGCTGGTATTGGGCTGAAAACGCCTGTTTTGAGACTCTGCACAGAAAGTGTTTGCAGACTTCTGAATCCACACATGGGTTTAACTCTGGAAGTTGAGTGCACACATTGACAACCGTTCTGTTAGGTAGCTCCATTTTGGATTTAGAAGCAGATATTTCCCTGTGCTTACTGCCCTTTCTTCCATAGGCCGGTAATGGGCTGAAATCGCCTGTTTTGAGACTCTACACAGAAAGTGTTTGCAGACTGCTTAATCCTCACACGGGTTAAAAACTGGAAGTTGAGTGCACACATTGACAACCTTTCTGTTAGATAGCTGTCTTTTGGATTTAGAAGCAGATATTTCCCTGTGCTTACTGTCCTTTCTTCCATAGGCCGGTATTGGGCTGAAAACGCCTGTTTTGAGACTCTGCTCAGAAAGTGTTTGCAGACTGCTGAATCCACACACGGCTTTAACTCTGGAAGTTGAGTGCACACATTGACAACCGTTCTGTTAGATAGCTGCGTTTTGGATTTAGAAGCAGATATTTCCCTGTGCTTACTGCCCTTTCTTCCATAGGCTGGTATTGGGCTGAAAACGCCTGTTTTGAGACTCTACTCAAAAAGGGTTTGCAGACTGGTGAATCCACACTCGGGTTTAACTCTGGAAGTTGAGTGCACACATTGACAACCGTTCTGTTAGATAGCTGCGTTTTGGATTTAGAAGCAGAAATTTCCCTGTGCTTACTGCCCTTTCTTCCATAGGCCGGTATTGGGCTGAAAATGCCTGTTTTGAGACTCTGCCCAGAAAGAATTTGCAGACTGCTGAATCCACACACGGGTTTAACTCTGGAAGTTGAGTGCACACATTGACAACCGTTCTGTTAGATAGCTGCGTTTTGGATTTAGAAGCAGATATTTCCCTGTGCTTACTGCCCTTTCTTCCATAGGCCGGTATTGGGCTGAAAACGCCTGTTTTGAGACTCTGCACAGAAAGTGTTTCCAGACTGCTGAATCCACACACGGGTTTAACTCTGGAAGTTGAGTGCACACATTGACAACCATTCTGTTAGATAGCTGCGTTTTGGATTTAGAAGCAGATATTTCCCTGTGCTTACTGCCCTTTCTTCGATAGGCCGGTATTGGGCTGAAAACACCTGTTTTGAGACTCTGCACAGAAAGTGTTTGCAGACTGCTGAATCCACACACGGGTTAAACTCTGGAAGTTGAGTGCACACATTGACAACCGTTCTGTTAGATAGCTGCGTTTTGGATTTGGAGCAGATATTTCCCTGTGCTTACTGCCCTTTCTTCCATAGGCTGGTATTGGGCTGAAAACGTCTGTTTTCAGACTCTGCAAAAAAAGTGTTTGCAGTCTGCTCAATCCACACACCGATTTAACTCTGGAAGTTGAGTGCACACATTGACAACCGTTCTGTTAGATAGCTGCGTTTTGGATTTAGAAGCAGAAATTTCCCTGTGCTTACCGCCCTTTCTTCCATAGGCCGGAATTGGGCTGAAAACGCCTGTTTTGAGACTCTGCACAGAAAGTGTTTGCAGACTGCTGGATCCACACACGGGTTTAACTCTGGAAGTTGAATGCACACATTGACAAACGTTCTGTTAGATAACTGCGTTTTGGATTTAGAAGCAGATATTTCCCTGTGCTTACTGCCCTTTCTTCCATATGCTGGTATTGGGCTGAAAAAGCCTGTTTTGAGACTCTGCACAGAAAGTATTTGCAGACTTCTGAATCCACACACGGGTTTAACTCTGGAAGTTGAGTGCTCACATTGACAACCGTTCTTTTAGGTAGCTCCATTTTGGATTTAGAAGCAGATATTTCCCTGTGCTTACTGCCCTTTCTTCCATAGGCCGGTATTGGCCTGAAAACGCCTGTTTTGAGACTCTGCACAGAAAGTGTTTGCAGACTGCTGAATCCACACACGGGTTTAACTCTGGAAGTTGAGTGCACACATTGACAACCGTTCTGTTAGATAGCTGCGTTTTGGATTTAGAAGCAGATATTTCCCTGTGCTTACTGCTCTTTCTTCTATAGGCTGGTATTGGGATGAAATCGCCTGTTTTGAGCCTGCACAGAAAGTGTTTCCAGAGTGCTGAATAAACACACGGCTTTAACTCTGGAAGTTGAGTGCACACATTGACAACCGTTCTGTTAGATAGCTGCGTTTTGGATTTAGAAGCAGAAATTTCCCTGTGCTTACTGCCCTTTCTTCCATAGGCCGGTATTGGGCTGAAAACGCCTGTTTTGAGACTGTGCACAGAAAGTGTTTGCAGACTGCTGAATCCACACACGGGTTTAACTCTGAAAGTTGAGTGCACACAATGACAACCGTTCTGTTAGATAGCTGCGTTTTTGATTTAGAAGCAGATATTTCCCTGTGCTTACTGCCCTTTCTTCCATAGGCCGGTATTGGGCTGAAAACGCCTGTTTTCAGACTCTGCACAGAAAGTGTTTGCAGTCTGCTCAATCCACACACCGATTTAACTCTGGAAGTTGAGTGCACACATTGAAAACCGTTCTGTTAGATAGCTGCGTTTTGGATTTAGAAGCAGATATTTCCCTGTGCTTACTACCCTTTCTTCAATATGCTGGTATTGGGCTGAAAACGCCTGTTTTGAGACTCTGCGCAGAAAATGTTTCCAGACTGCTGAATCCACACACGGGTTTAACTCTGGAAGTTGAGTGCACACATTGACAACCGTTCTGTTTGGTAGCTGCGTTTTGGATTTAGAAGCAGATATTTCCCTGTGCTTACTGCCCTTTCTTCCATAGGCCGGTATTGGGTTGAAAATGCCTGTTTTGAGACTCTGCACAGAAAGTGTTTGCAGACTGCTGAATCCACACACGGGTTTAACTCTGGAAGTTGAGTGCACACATTGACAACCGTTCTGTTAGATAGCTGCGTTTTGGATTTAGAAGCAGATATTTCCCTGTGCTTACTGCCCTTTCTTCCATAGGCCGGTATTTGGCTGAAAATGCCTGTTTTGAGACTCTGCACAGAAAGTGTTTACAGACTGCTGAATCCACACACGCGTTTAACTCTGGAAGTTGAGTGCACACATTGACAACCGTTCTGTTAGATAGCTGCGTTTTGGATTTGGAGCAGATATTTTCCTGTGCTTACTGCCCTTTCTTCCATAGGCCGGTATTGCGCTGAAAATGCCTGTTTTGAGACTCTGCACAGAAAGTGTTTGTAGACTGCTGGATCCACACACGGGTTTAACTCTGGAAGTTGAATGCACACATTGACAACCGTTCTGTTAGATAGCTGCGTTTTGGATTTAGAAACCGATATTTCCCTGTGCTTACTGCCCTTTCTTCCATAGGCCGGTATTGGGCTGAAAACGCCTGTTTTCAGACTCTGCACAGAAAGTATCTGCAGTCTGCTCAATCCACACACCGATTTAACTCTGGAAGTTGAGTGCACACATTGAAAACCATTCTGTTAGATAACTGCGTTTTGGATTTAGAAGCAGATATTTCCCTGTGCTTACTGCCCTTTCTTCCATATGCTGGTATTGGGCTGAAAACGCCTGTTTTGAGACTCTGCACAGAAAGTGTTTGCAGACTTCTGAATCCACACACGGGTTTAACTCTGGAAGTTGAGTGCACACATTGACAACCGTTCTGTTAGGTAGCTCCATTTTGGATTTAGAAGCAGATATTTCCCTGTGCTTACTGAACTTTCTTCCATAGGCCGGTATTGGCCTGAAAACGCCTGTTTTGAGACTCTGCACAGAAAGTGTTTGCAGACTGCTGAATCCACACACGGGATTAACTCTGGAAGTTGAGTGCTCACATTGACAACCGTTCTGTTAGATAGCTGCGTTTTGGATTTAGAAGCAGATATTTCCCTGTGCTTACTGCTCTTTCTTCTATAGGCCGGTATTGGGATGAAATCGCCTCTTTTGAGACTCTGAACAGAAAGTGTTTGAAGACTGCTGAATCCACACACGGGTTTAACTCTGGAACTTGAGTGCACACATTGAGAACCGTTCTGTTAGGTAGCTGCGTTTTGGATTTAGAAGCAGATATTTCACTGTGCTTACTGCCCTTTCTTCCATAGGCCGGTATTGGGCTGAAAACGCCTGTTTTGAGATTCTGCACAGAAAGTGTTTGCAGACTGCTGAATCCACACACGGGTTTAACTCTGGAAGTTGAGTGCACACATTGACAACCGTTCAGTTAGATAGCTGCGTTTTGGATATAGAAGCAGAAATTTCCCTGTGCTTACTTCCCTTTCTTCCATAGGCCGGTATTGGGCTGAAAACGCCTGTTTTGAGACTCTGCACAGAAAGTGTTTGCAGACTGCTGAATCCACACACGGGTTTAACTCTGAAAGTTGAGTGCACACAATGACAACCGTTCTGTTAGATAGCTGCGTTTTTGATTTAGAAGCAGATATTTCCCTGTGCTTACTGCCCTTTCTTCCATAGGCCGGTATTGGGCTGAAAACGCCTGTTTTCAGACTCTGCACAGAAAGTGTTTGCAGTCTGCTCAATCCACACACCGATTTAACTCTGGAAGTTGAGTGCACACATTGAAAACCGTTCTGTTAGATAGCTGCGTTTTGGATTTAGAAGCAGATATTTCCCTGTGCTTACTACCCTTTCTTCAATATGCTGGTATTGGGCTGAAAACGCCTGTTTTGAGACTCTGCGCAGAAAATGTTTCCAGACTGCTGAATCCACACACGGGTTTAACTCTGGAAGTTGAGTGCACACATTGACAACCGTTCTGTTTGGTAGCTGCGTTTTGGATTTAGAAGCAGATATTTCCCTGTGCTTACTGCCCTTTCTTCCATAGGCCGGTATTGGGTTGAAAATGCCTGTTTTGAGACTCTGCACAGAAAGTGTTTGCAGACTGCTGAATCCACACACGGGTTTAACTCTGGAAGTTGAGTGCACACATTGACAACCGTTCTGTTAGATAGCTGCGTTTTGGATTTAGAAGCAGATATTTCCCTGTGCTTACTGCCCTTTCTTCCATAGGCCGGTATTTGGCTGAAAATGCCTGTTTTGAGACTCTGCACAGAAAGTGTTTACAGACTGCTGAATCCACACACGCGTTTAACTCTGGAAGTTGAGGGCACACATTGAAAACCGTTCTGTTAGATAGCTGCGTTTTGGATTTAGAAGCAGATATTTCCCTGTGCTTACTACCCTTTCTTCAATATGCTGGTATTGGGCTGAAAACGCCTGTTTTGAGACTCTGCGCAGAAAATGTTTCCAGACTGCTGAATCCACACACGGGTTTAACTCTGGAAGTTGAGTGCACACATTGACAACCGTTCTGTTTGGTAGCTGCGTTTTGGATTTAGAAGCAGATATTTCCCTGTGCTTACTGCCCTTTCTTCCATAGGCCGGTATTGGGTTGAAAATGCCTGTTTTGAGACTCTGCACAGAAAGTGTTTGCAGACTGCTGAATCCACACACGGGTTTAACTCTGGAAGTTGAGTGCACACATTGACAACCGTTCTGTTAGATAGCTGCGTTTTGGATTTAGAAGCAGATATTTCCCTGTGCTTACTGCCCTTTCTTCCATAGGCCGGTATTTGGCTGAAAATGCCTGTTTTGAGACTCTGCACAGAAAGTGTTTACAGACTGCTGAATCCACACACGCGTTTAACTCTGGAAGTTGAGTGCACACATTGACAACCGTTCTGTTAGATAGCTGCGTTTTGGATTTGGAGCAGATATTTTCCTGTGCTTACTGCCCTTTCTTCCATAGGCCGGTATTGCACTGAAAATGCCTGTTTTGAGACTCTGCACAGAAAGTGTTTGTAGACTGCTGGATCCACACACGGGTTTAACTCTGGAAGTTGAATGCACACATTGACAACCGTTCTGTTAGATAGCTGCGTTTTGGATTTAGAAACCGATATTTCCCTGTGCTTACTGCCCTTTCTTCCATAGGCCGGTATTGGGCTGAAAACGCCTGTTTTCAGACTCTGCACAGAAAGTATCTGCAGTCTGCTCAATCCACACACCGATTTAACTCTGGAAGTTGAGTGCACACATTGAAAACCATTCTGTTAGATAACTGCGTTTTGGATTTAGAAGCAGATATTTCCCTGTGCTTACTGCCCTTTCTTCCATATGCTGGTATTGGGCTGAAAACGCCTGTTTTGAGACTCTGCACAGAAAGTGTTTGCAGACTTCTGAATCCACACACGGGTTTAACTCTGGAAGTTGAGTGCACACATTGACAACCGTTCTGTTAGGTAGCTCCATTTTGGATTTAGAAGCAGATATTTCCCTGTGCTTACTGAACTTTCTTCCATAGGCCGGTATTGGCCTGAAAACGCCTGTTTTGAGACTCTGCACAGAAAGTGTTTGCAGACTGCTGAATCCACACACGGGATTAACTCTGGAAGTTGAGTGCTCACATTGACAACCGTTCTGTTAGATAGCTGCGTTTTGGATTTAGAAGCAGATATTTCCCTGTGCTTACTGCTCTTTCTTCTATAGGCCGGTATTGGGATGAAATCGCCTCTTTTGAGACTCTGAACAGAAAGTGTTTGAAGACTGCTGAATCCACACACGGGTTTAACTCTGGAACTTGAGTGCACACATTGAGAACCGTTCTGTTAGGTAGCTGCGTTTTGGATTTAGAAGCAGATATTTCCCTGTGCTTACTGCCCTTTCTTCCATAGGCCGGTATTGGGCTGAAAACGCCTGTTTTGAGATTCTGCACAGAAAGTGTTTGCAGACTGCTGAATCCACACACGGGTTTAACTCTGGAAGTTGAGTGCACACATTGACAACCGTTCAGTTAGATAGCTGCGTTTTGGATATAGAAGCAGAAATTTCCCTGTGCTTACTTCCCTTTCTTCCATAGGCCGGTATTGGGCTGAAAACGCCTGTTTTGAGACTCTGCACAGAAAGTGTTTGCAGACTGCTGAATCCACACACGGGTTTAACTCTGAAAGTTGAGTGCACACAATGACAACCGTTCTGTTAGATAGCTGCGTTTTTGATTTAGAAGCAGATATTTCCCTGTGCTTACTGCCCTTTCTTCCATAGGCCGGTATTGGGCTGAAAACGCCTGTTTTCAGACTCTGTACAGAAAGTGTTTGCAGTCTGCTCAATCCACACACCGATTTAACTCTGGAAGTTGAGTGCACACATTGAAAACCGTTCTGTTAGATAGCTGCGTTTTGGATTTAGAAGCAGATATTTCCCTGTGCTTACTGCCCTTTCTTCCATAGGCCGGTATTTGGCTGAAAATGCCTGTTTTGAGACTCTGCACAGAAAGTGTTTACAGACTGCTGAATCCACACACGCGTTTAACTCTGGAAGTTGAGTGCACACATTGACAACCGTTCTGTTAGATAGCTGCGTTTTGGATTTGGAGCAGATATTTTCCTGTGCTTACTGCCCTTTCATCCATAGGCCGGTATTGCGCTGAAAATGCCTGTTTTGAGACTCTGCACAGAAAGTGTTTGTAGACTGCTGGATCCACACACGGGTTTAACTCTGGAAGTTGAATGCACACATTGACAACCGTTCTGTTAGATAGCTGCGTTTTGGATTTAGAAACCGATATTTCCCTGTGCTTACTGCCCTTTCTTCCATAGGCCGGTATTGGGCTGAAAACGCCTGTTTTCAGACTCTGCACAGAAAGTATCTGCAGTCTGCTCAATCCACACACCGATTTAACTCTGGAAGTTGAGTGCACACATTGAAAACCATTCTGTTAGATAACTGCGTTTTGGATTTAGAAGCAGATATTTCCCTGTGCTTACTGCCCTTTCTTCCATATGCTGGTATTGGGCTGAAAACGCCTGTTTTGAGACTCTGCACAGAAAGTGTTTGCAGACTTCTGAATCCACACACGGGTTTAACTCTGGAAGTTGAGTGCACACATTGACAACCGTTCTGTTAGGTAGCTCCATTTTGGATTTAGAAGCAGATATTTCCCTGTGCTTACTGAACTTTCTTCCATAGGCCGGTATTGGCCTGAAAACGCCTGTTTTGAGACTCTGCACAGAAAGTGTTTGCAGACTGCTGAATCCACACACGGGATTAACTCTGGAAGTTGAGTGCTCACATTGACAACCGTTCTGTTAGATAGCTGCGTTTTGGATTTAGAAGCAGATATTTCCCTGTGCTTACTGCTCTTTCTTCTATAGGCCGGTATTGGGATGAAATCGCCTCTTTTGAGACTCTGAACAGAAAGTGTTTGAAGACTGCTGAATCCACACACGGGTTTAACTCTGGAACTTGAGTGCACACATTGAGAACCGTTCTGTTAGGTAGCTGCGTTTTGGATTTAGAAGCAGATATTTCCCTGTGCTTACTGACCTTTCTTCCATAGGCCGGTATTGGGCTGAAAACGCCTGTTTTGAGATTCTGCACAGAAAGTGTTTGCAGACTGCTGAATCCACACACGGGTTTAACTCTGGAAGTTGAGTGCACACATTGACAACCGTTCAGTTAGATAGCTGCGTTTTGGATATAGAAGCAGAAATTTCCCTGTGCTTACTTCCCTTTCTTCCATAGGCCGGTATTGGGCTGAAAACGCCTGTTTTGAGACTCTGCACAGAAAGTGTTTGCAGACTGCTGAATCCACACACGGGTTTAACTCTGAAAGTTGAGTGCACACAATGACAACCGTTCTGTTAGATAGCTGCGTTTTTGATTTAGAAGCAGATATTTCCCTGTGCTTACTGCCCTTTCTTCCATAGGCCGGTATTGGGCTGAAAACGCCTGTTTTCAGACTCTGCACAGAAAGTGTTTGCAGTCTGCTCAATCCACACACCGATTTAACTCTGGAAGTTGAGTGCACACATTGAAAACCGTTCTGTTAGATAGCTGCGTTTTGGATTTAGAAGCAGATATTTCCCTGTGCTTACTACCCTTTCTTCAATATGCTGGTATTGGGCTGAAAACGCCTGTTTTGAGACTCTGCGCAGAAAGTGTTTCCAGACTGCTGAATCCACACACGGGTTTAACTCTGGAAGTTGAGTGCACACATTGACAACCGTTCTGTTTGGTAGCTGCGTTTTGGATTTAGAAGCAGATATTTCCCTGTGCTTACTGCCCTTTCTTCCATAGGCCGGTATTGGGTTGAAAATGCCTGTTTTGAGACTCTGCACAGAAAGTGTTTGCAGACTGCTGAATCCACACACGGGTTTAACTCTGGAAGTTGAGTGCACACATTGACAACCGTTCTGTTAGATAGCTGCGTTTTGGATTTAGAAGCAGATATTTCCCTGTGCTTACTGCCCTTTCTTCCATAGGCCGGTATTTGGCTGAAAATGCCTGTTTTGAGACTCTGCACAGAAAGTGTTTACAGACTGCTGAATCCACACACGCGTTTAACTCTGGAAGTTGAGGGCACACATTGACAACCGTTCTGTTAGATAGCTGCGTTTTGGATTTGGAGCAGATATTTTCCTGTGCTTACTGCCCTTTCTTCCATAGGCCGGTATTGCGCTGAAAATGCCTGTTTTGAGACTCTGCACAGAAAGTGTTTGTAGACTGCTGGATCCACACACGGGTTTAACTCTGGAAGTTGAATGCACACATTGACAACCGTTCTCTTAGATAGCTGCGTTTTGGATTTAGAAACCGATATTTCCCTGTGCTTACTGCCCTTTCTTCCATAGGCCGGTATTGGGCTGAAAACGCCTGTTTTCAGACTCTGCACAGAAAGTATCTGCAGTCTGCTCAATCCACACACCGATTTAACTCTGGAAGTTGAGTGCACACATTGAAAACCATTCTGTTAGATAACTGCGTTTTGGATTTAGAAGCAGATATTTCCCTGTGCTTACTGCCCTTTCTTCCATATGCTGGTATTGGGCTGAAAACGCCTGTTTTGAGACTCTGCACAGAAAGTGTTTGCAGACTTCTGAATCCACACACGGGTTTAACTCTGGAAGTTGAGTGCACACATTGACAACCGTTCTGTTAGGTAGCTCCATTTTGGATTTAGAAGCAGATATTTCCCTGTGCTTACTGAACTTTCTTCCATAGGCCGGTATTGGCCTGAAAACGCCTGTTTTGAGACTCTGCACAGAAAGTGTTTGCAGACTGCTGAATCCACACACGGGATTAACTCTGGAAGTTGAGTGCTCACATTGACAACCGTTCTGTTAGATAGCTGCGTTTTGGATTTAGAAGCAGATATTTCCCTGTGCTTACTGCTCTTTCTTCTATAGGCCGGTATTGGGATGAAATCGCCTCTTTTGAGACTCTGAACAGAAAGTGTTTGAAGACTGCTGAATCCACACACGGGTTTAACTCTGGAACTTGAGTGCACACATTGAGAACCGTTCTGTTAGGTAGCTGCGTTTTGGATTTAGAAGCAGATATTTCCCTGTGCTTACTGCCCTTTCTTCCATAGGCCGGTATTGGGCTGAAAACGCCTGTTTTGAGATTCTGCACAGAAAGTGTTTGCAGACTGCTGAATCCACACACGGGTTTAACTCTGGAAGTTGAGTGCACACATTGACAACCGTTCAGTTAGATAGCTGCGTTTTGGATATAGAAGCAGAAATTTCCCTGTGCTTACTTCCCTTTCTTCCATAGGCCGGTATTGGGCTGAAAACGCCTGTTTTGAGACTCTGCACAGAAAGTGTTTGCAGACTGCTGAATCCACACACGGGTTTAACTCTGGAAGTTGAGTGCACACATTGACAACCGTTCTGTTAGATAGCTGCGTTTTGGATTTGGAAGCAGATATTTCCCTGTGCTTACTGCCCTTTCTTCCATAGGCCGGTATTGGGCTGAAAACGCCTGTTTTGAGACTCTGCACAGAAAGTGTTTGCAGACTACTGAATCTACACACGGGTTTAACTCTGGAAGTTGAGTGCACACATTGACAACCGCTCTGTTAGATAGCTGCGTTTTGGATTTGGAGCAGATATTTCCCTGTGCTTACTGCCCTTTTTTCCATATGCTGGTATTGGGCTGAAAATACCTGTTTTGAGACTGTGCACAGAAAGTGTTTACAGACTGCTGAATCCACACACGGGTTTAACTCTGGAAGTTGAGTGCTCACATTGACAACCGTTCTGTTAGGTAGCTGCGTTTTGGATTTAGAAGCAGATATTTCCCTGTGCTTACTGCCCTTTCTTCCATAGGCCGGTATTCGGCTGAAAACGCCTTTTTTGAGACTCTGCACAGAAAGTGTTTGCGGACTGCTGAATGCACACACGGGTTTAACTCTGGAAGTTGGGTGCACACATCGACAACCGTTCTGTTAGATAGCTGCGTTTTGGATTTAGAAGCAGATATTTCCCTGGGCTTACTGCTCTTTCTTCCATAGGCCGGTTTTGGGATGAAATCGCCTGTTTTGAGACTCTGCACAGAAAGTGTTTGCAGACTGCTGAATCCACACACGGGTTTAACTCTGGAAGTTGAGTGCACACATTGACAACCGTTCTGTTAGATAGCTGTGTTTTGGATTTAGAAGCAGATATTTCCCTGTGCTTACTGCCCTTTCTTCCATAGGCCGGTATTGGGCTGAAAACGCCTGTTTTGAGACTCTGCAGAGAAAGTGCTTGCAGACCGCTGAATTCACACATGTGTTTAACTCTGGAAGTTGAGTGCACACAATGACAACCGTTCTGTTAGATAGCTGCGTTTTGGATTTAGAAGCAGATATTTCCCTGTGCTTACTGCCCTTTCTTCCATAGGCCGGTATTGGGCTGAAAACGCCTGTTTTGAGACTCTGCACAGAAAGTGTTTGCAGACTTCTGAATCCACACACGGGTTTAACTCTGGAAGTTGAGTGCACACATTGACAACCGTTCTGTTAGATAGCTGCGTTTTGTATTTAGAAGCATATATTTCCCTGTGCTTACTGCCCTTTCTTCCATAGGCCGGTATTGGGCTGAAAACGCCTGTTTTGAGACTCTGCACAGAAAGTGTTTGCAGACTGCTGAATCTACACACGGGTTTAACTCTGGAAGTTGAGTGCACACATTGACAACCGCTCTCTTAGATAGCTGCGTTTTGGATTTGGAGCAGATATTTCCCTGTGCTTACTGCCCTTTTTTCCATAGGCCGGTATTGGGCTGAAAACGGCTGTTTTCAGACTCTGCACAGAAAGTGTTTCCAGTCTGCTCAATCCACACACCGATTTAACTCTGGAAGTTGAGTGCACATATTGACAACCGTTCTGTTAGATAGCTGCGTTTTGGGTTTAGAAGCAGATATTTCCCTGTGCTTACTGCCCTTTCTTCCATAGGCCGGTATTGGGATGAAAACGCCTGTTTTGAAACTCT
Organism: Aotus nancymaae; assembly: GCF_030222135.1. NCBI lineage: Eukaryota > Metazoa > Chordata > Mammalia > Primates > Aotidae > Aotus > Aotus nancymaae. Next base: position 1,357,316 of record NW_026988571.1, on the reverse strand, counting down.
GGACAGAAAGTGTTTGCAGACTGCTGAATCCACACACGGGTTTAACTCTGGAAGTTGAGTGCACACTTTGACAACCGTTCTGTTAGATAGCTGCGTTTTGGATTTAGAAGCAGATATTTCCCTGTGCTTACTGCCCTTTCTTCCATAGGCCGGTATTGGGCTGAAAACGCCTGTTTTCAGTCTCTGCACAGAAAGTGTTTGCAGTCTGCTCAATCCACACACTGATTTAACTCTGGAAGTTGAGTGCACACATTGACAACCATTCTGTTAGAGAGCTGCGTTTTGGATTTAGAAGCAGATATTTCCCCGTGCTTGCTGCCGTTTCTTCCATATGCTGGTATACGGCTGAAAACGCCTGTTTTGAGACTCTGCACAGAAAGTGTTTGCAGACTGCTGAATCCACACTCGGGTTTAACTCTGGAAGTTGAGTGCACACATTGACAACCGTTCTGTTAGATAGCTGCGTTTTGGATTTAGAAGCAGAAATTTCCCTGTGCTTACTGCCCTTTCTTCCATAGGACGGTATTGGGTTGAAAACGCCTGTTTTCAGACTCTGCACAGAAAGTGTTTGCAGACTGCTGAATCCACACACGGGTTTAACTCTGGAAGGTGAGTGCACACATTGACAGCCGTTCTGTTAGGTAGCTGCGTTTTGGATTTAGAAGCAGATATTTCCCTGTGCTTACTGCCCTTTCTTCCATAGGCCGGTATTGGGCTGAAAACGCCTGTTTTCAGACTCTGCACAGAAAGTGTTTGCAGTCTGCTCAATCCACACACCGATTTAACTCTGGAAGTTGAGTGCACACATTGAAAACCGTTCTGTTAGATAGCTGCGTTTTGGATTTAGAAGCAGATATTTCCCTGTGCTTACTACCCTTTCTTCAATATGCTGGTATTGGGCTGAAAACGCCTGTTTTGAGACTCTGCGCAGAAAGTGTTTCCAGACTGCTGAATCCACACACGGGTTTAACTCTGGAAGTTGAGTGCACACATTGACAACCGTTCTGTTTGGTAGCTGCGTTTTGGATTTAGAAGCAGATATTTCCCTGTGCTTACTGCCCTTTCTTCCATAGGCCGGTATTGGGTTGAAAATGCCTGTTTTGAGACTCTGCACAGAAAGTGTTTGCAGACTGCTGAATCCACACACGGGTTTAACTCTGGAAGTTGAGTGCACACATTGACAACCGTTCTGTTAGATAGCTGCGTTTTGGATTTAGAAGCAGATATTTCCCTGTGCTTACTGCCCTTTCTTCCATAGGCCGGTATTTGGCTGAAAATGCCTGTTTTGAGACTCTGCACAGAAAGTGTTTACAGACTGCTGAATCCACACACGCGTTTAACTCTGGAAGTTGAGGGCACACATTGACAACCGTTCTGTTAGATAGCTGCGTTTTGGATTTGGAGCAGATATTTTCCTGTGCTTACTGCCCTTTCTTCCATAGGCCGGTATTGCGCTGAAAATGCCTGTTTTGAGACTCTGCACAGAAAGTGTTTGTAGACTGCTGGATCCACACACGGGTTTAACTCTGGAAGTTGAATGCACACATTGACAACCGTTCTCTTAGATAGCTGCGTTTTGGATTTAGAAACCGATATTTCCCTGTGCTTACTGCCCTTTCTTCCATAGGCCGGTATTGGGCTGAAAACGCCTGTTTTCAGACTCTGCACAGAAAGTATCTGCAGTCTGCTCAATCCACACACCGATTTAACTCTGGAAGTTGAGTGCACACATTGAAAACCATTCTGTTAGATAACTGCGTTTTGGATTTAGAAGCAGATATTTCCCTGTGCTTACTGCCCTTTCTTCCATATGCTGGTATTGGGCTGAAAACGCCTGTTTTGAGACTCTGCACAGAAAGTGTTTGCAGACTTCTGAATCCACACACGGGTTTAACTCTGGAAGTTGAGTGCACACATTGACAACCGTTCTGTTAGGTAGCTCCATTTTGGATTTAGAAGCAGATATTTCCCTGTGCTTACTGAACTTTCTTCCATAGGCCGGTATTGGCCTGAAAACGCCTGTTTTGAGACTCTGCACAGAAAGTGTTTGCAGACTGCTGAATCCACACACGGGATTAACTCTGGAAGTTGAGTGCTCACATTGACAACCGTTCTGTTAGATAGCTGCGTTTTGGATTTAGAAGCAGATATTTCCCTGTGCTTACTGCTCTTTCTTCTATAGGCCGGTATTGGGATGAAATCGCCTCTTTTGAGACTCTGAACAGAAAGTGTTTGAAGACTGCTGAATCCACACACGGGTTTAACTCTGGAACTTGAGTGCACACTTTGAGAACCGTTCTGTTAGGTAGCTGCGTTTTGGATTTAGAAGCAGATATTTCCCTGTGCTTACTGCCCTTTCTTCCATAGGCCGGTATTGGGCTGAAAACGCCTGTTTTGAGATTCTGCACAGAAAGTGTTTGCAGACTGCTGAATCCACACACGGGTTTAACTCTGGAAGTTGAGTGCACACATTGACAACCGTTCTGTTAGATAGCTGTGTTTTGGATTTAGAAGCAGATATTTCCCTGTGCTTACTGCCCTTTCTTCCATAGGCCGGTATTGGGCTGAAAACGCCTGTTTTGAGACTCTGCAGAGAAAGTGCTTGCAGACCGCTGAATTCACACATGTGTTTAACTCTGGAAGTTGAGTGCACACAATGACAACCGTTCTGTTAGATAGCTGCGTTTTGGATTTAGAAGCAGATATTTCCCTGTGCTTACTGCCCTTTCTTCCATAGGCCGGTATTGGGCTGAAAACGCCTGTTTTGAGACTCTGCACAGAAAGTGTTTGCAGACTTCTGAATCCACACACGGGTTTAACTCTGGAAGTTGAGTGCACACATTGACAACCGTTCTGTTAGATAGCTGCGTTTTGTATTTAGAAGCATATATTTCCCTGTGCTTACTGCCCTTTCTTCCATAGGCCGGTATTGGGCTGAAAACGCCTGTTTTGAGACTCTGCACAGAAAGTGTTTGCAGACTGCTGAATCTACACACGGGTTTAACTCTGGAAGTTGAGTGCACACATTGACAACCGCTCTGTTAGATAGCTGCGTTTTGGATTTGGAGCAGATATTTCCCTGTGCTTACTGCCCTTTTTTCCATAGGCCGGTATTGGGCTGAAAACGCCTGTTTTCAGACTCTGCACAGAAAGTGTTTCCAGTCTGCTCAATCCACACACCGATTTAACTCTGGAAGTTGAGTGCACACATTGACAACCGTTCTGTTAGATAGCTGCGTTTTGGGTTTAGAAGCAGATATTTCCCTGTGCTTACTGCCCTTTCTTCCATAGGCCGGTATTGGGATGAAAACGCCTGTTTTGAAACTCTGGACAGAAAGTGTTTGCAGACTGCTGAATCCACACACGGGTTTAACTCTGGAAGTTGAGTGCACACTTTGACAACCGTTCTGTTAGATAGCTGCGTTTTGGATTTAGAAGCAGATATTTCCCTGTGCTTACTGCCCTTTCTTCCATAGGCCGGTATTGGGCTGAAAACGCCTGTTTTCAGTCTCTGCACAGAAAGTGTTTGCAGTCTGCTCAATCCACACACTGATTTAACTCTGGAAGTTGAGTGCACACATTGACAACCATTCTGTTAGAGAGCTGCGTTTTGGATTTAGAAGCAGATATTTCCCCGTGCTTGCTGCCGTTTCTTCCATATGCTGGTATACGGCTGAAAACGCCTGTTTTGAGACTCTGCACAGAAAGTGTTTGCAGACTGCTGAATCCACACTCGGGTTTAACTCTGGAAGTTGAGTGCACACATTGACAACCGTTCTGTTAGATAGCTGCGTTTTGGATTTAGAAGCAGAAATTTCCCTGTGCTTACTGCCCTTTCTTCCATAGGACGGTATTGGGTTGAAAACGCCTGTTTTCAGACTCTGCACAGAAAGTGTTTGCAGACTGCTGAATCCACACACGGGTTTAACTCTGGAAGGTGAGTGCACACATTGACAGCCGTTCTGTTAGGTAGCTGCGTTTTGGATTTAGAAGCAGATATTTCCCTGTGCTTACTGCCCTTTCTTCCATAGGCCGGTATTGGGCTGAAAACGCCTGTTTTCAGACTCTGCACAGAAAGTGTTTGCAGTCTGCTCAATCCACACACCGATTTAACTCTGGAAGTTGAGTGCACACATTGAAAACCGTTCTGTTAGATAGCTGCGTTTTGGATTTAGAAGCAGATATTTCCCTGTGCTTACTACCCTTTCTTCAATATGCTGGTATTGGGCTGAAAACGCCTGTTTTGAGACTCTGCGCAGAAAGTGTTTCCAGACTGCTGAATCCACACACGGGTTTAACTCTGGAAGTTGAGTGCACACATTGACAACCGTTCTGTTTGGTAGCTGCGTTTTGGATTTAGAAGCAGATATTTCCCTGTGCTTACTGCCCTTTCTTCCATAGGCCGGTATTGGGTTGAAAATGCCTGTTTTGAGACTCTGCACAGAAAGTGTTTGCAGACTGCTGAATCCACACACGGGTTTAACTCTGGAAGTTGAGTGCACACATTGACAACCGTTCTGTTAGATAGCTGCGTTTTGGATTTAGAAGCAGATATTTCCCTGTGCTTACTGCCCTTTCTTCCATAGGCCGGTATTTGGCTGAAAATGCCTGTTTTGAGACTCTGCACAGAAAGTGTTTACAGACTGCTGAATCCACACACGCGTTTAACTCTGGAAGTTGAGGGCACACATTGACAACCGTTCTGTTAGATAGCTGCGTTTTGGATTTGGAGCAGATATTTTCCTGTGCTTACTGCCCTTTCTTCCATAGGCCGGTATTGCGCTGAAAATGCCTGTTTTGAGACTCTGCACAGAAAGTGTTTGTAGACTGCTGGATCCACACACGGGTTTAACTCTGGAAGTTGAATGCACACATTGACAACCGTTCTCTTAGATAGCTGCGTTTTGGATTTAGAAACCGATATTTCCCTGTGCTTACTGCCCTTTCTTCCATAGGCCGGTATTGGGCTGAAAACGCCTGTTTTCAGACTCTGCACAGAAAGTATCTGCAGTCTGCTCAATCCACACACCGATTTAACTCTGGAAGTTGAGTGCACACATTGAAAACCATTCTGTTAGATAACTGCGTTTTGGATTTAGAAGCAGATATTTCCCTGTGCTTACTGCCCTTTCTTCCATATGCTGGTATTGGGCTGAAAACGCCTGTTTTGAGACTCTGCACAGAAAGTGTTTGCAGACTTCTGAATCCACACACGGGTTTAACTCTGGAAGTTGAGTGCACACATTGACAACCGTTCTGTTAGGTAGCTCCATTTTGGATTTAGAAGCAGATATTTCCCTGTGCTTACTGAACTTTCTTCCATAGGCCGGTATTGGCCTGAAAACGCCTGTTTTGAGACTCTGCACAGAAAGTGTTTGCAGACTGCTGAATCCACACACGGGATTAACTCTGGAAGTTGAGTGCTCACATTGACAACCGTTCTGTTAGATAGCTGCGTTTTGGATTTAGAAGCAGATATTTCCCTGTGCTTACTGCTCTTTCTTCTATAGGCCGGTATTGGGATGAAATCGCCTCTTTTGAGACTCTGAACAGAAAGTGTTTGAAGACTGCTGAATCCACACACGGGTTTAACTCTGGAACTTGAGTGCACACATTGAGAACCGTTCTGTTAGGTAGCTGCGTTTTGGATTTAGAAGCAGATATTTCCCTGTGCTTACTGCCCTTTCTTCCATAGGCCGGTATTGGGCTGAAAACGCCTGTTTTGAGATTCTGCACAGAAAGTGTTTGCAGACTGCTGAATCCACACACGGGTTTAACTCTGGAAGTTGAGTGCACACATTGACAACCGTTCAGTTAGATAGCTGCGTTTTGGATATAGAAGCAGAAATTTCCCTGTGCTTACTTCCCTTTCTTCCATAGGCCGGTATTGGGCTGAAAACGCCTGTTTTGAGACTCTGCACAGAAAGTGTTTGCAGACTGCTGAATCCACACACGGGTTTAACTCTGGAAGTTGAGTGCACACATTGACAACCGTTCTGTTAGATAGCTGCGTTTTGGATTTGGAAGCAGATATTTCCCTGTGCTTACTGCCCTTTCTTCCATAGGCCGGAATTGGGCTGAAAACGCCTGTTTTGAGACTCTGCACAGAAAGTGTTTGCAGACTACTGAATCTACACACGGGTTTAACTATGGAAGTTGAGTGCACACATTGACAACCGCTCTGTTAGATAGCTGCGTTTTGGATTTGGAGCAGATATTTCCCTGTGCTTACTGCCCTTTTTTCCATATGCTGGTATTGGGCTGAAAATACCTGTTTTGAGACTGTGCACAGAAAGTGTTTACAGACTGCTGAATCCACACACGGGTTTAACTCTGGAAGTTGAGTGCTCACATTGACAACCGTTCTGTTAGGTAGCTGCGTTTTGGATTTAGAAGCAGATATTTCCCTGTGCTTACTGCCCTTTCTTCCATAGGCCGGTATTCGGCTGAAAACGCCTTTTTTGAGACTCTGCACAGAAAGTGTTTGCGGACTGCTGAATGCACACACGGGTTTAACTCTGGAAGTTGGGTGCACACATCGACAACCGTTCTGTTAGATAGCTGCGTTTTGGATTTAGAAGCAGATATTTCCCTGGGCTTACTGCTCTTTCTTCCATAGGCCGGTTTTGGGATGAAATCGCCTGTTTTGAGACTCTGCACAGAAAGTGTTTGCAGACTGCTGAATCCACACACGGGTTTAACTCTGGAAGTTGAGTGCACACATTGACAACCGTTCTGTTAGATAGCTGTGTTTTGGATTTAGAAGCAGATATTTCCCTGTGCTTACTGCCCTTTCTTCCATAGGCCGGTATTGGGCTGAAAACGCCTGTTTTGAGACTCTGCAGAGAAAGTGCTTGCAGACCGCTGAATTCACACATGTGTTTAACTCTGGAAGTTGAGTGCACACAATGACAACCGTTCTGTTAGATAGCTGCGTTTTGGATTTAGAAGCAGATATTTCCCTGTGCTTACTGCCCTTTCTTCCATAGGCCGGTATTGGGCTGAAAACGCCTGTTTTGAGACTCTGCACAGAAAGTGTTTGCAGACTTCTGAATCCACACACGGGTTTAACTCTGGAAGTTGAGTGCACACATTGACAACCGTTCTGTTAGATAGCTGCGTTTTGTATTTAGAAGCATATATTTCCCTGTGCTTACTGCCCTTTCTTCCATAGGCCGGTATTGGGCTGAAAACGCCTGTTTTGAGACTCTGCACAGAAAGTGTTTGCAGACTGCTGAATCTACACACGGGTTTAACTCTGGAAGTTGAGTGCACACATTGACAACCGCTCTGTTAGATAGCTGCGTTTTGGATTTGGAGCAGATATTTCCCTGTGCTTACTGCCCTTTTTTCCATAGGCCGGTATTGGGCTGAAAACGCCTGTTTTCAGACTCTGCACAGAAAGTGTTTCCAGTCTGCTCAATCCACACACCGATTTAACTCCGGAAGTTGAGTGCACACATTGACAACCGTTCTGTTAGATAGCTGCGTTTTGGGTTTAGAAGCAGATATTTCCCTGTGCTTACTGCCCTTTCTTCCATAGGCCGGTATTGGGATGAAAACGCCTGTTTTGAAACTCTGGACAGAAAGTGTTTGCAGACTGCTGAATCCACACACGGGTTTAACTCTGGAAGTTGAGTGCACACTTTGACAACCGTTCTGTTAGATAGCTGCGTTTTGGATTTAGAAGCAGATATTTCCCTGTGCTTACTGCCCTTTCTTCCATAGGCCGGTATTGGGCTGAAAACGCCTGTTTTCAGTCTCTGCACAGAAAGTGTTTGCAGTCTGCTCAATCCACACACTGATTTAACTCTGGAAGTTGAGTGCACACATTGACAACCATTCTGTTAGAGAGCTGCGTTTTGGATTTAGAAGCAGATATTTCCCCGTGCTTGCTGCCGTTTCTTCCAAATGCTGGTATACGGCTGAAAACGCCTGTTTTGAGACTCTGCACAGAAAGTGTTTGCAGACTGCTGAATCCACACTCGGGTTTAACTCTGGAAGTTGAGTGCACACATTGACAACCGTTCTGTTAGATAGCTGCGTTTTGGATTTAGAAGCAGAAATTTCCCTGTGCTTACTGCCCTTTCTTCCATAGGACGGTATTGGGTTGAAAACGCCTGTTTTCAGACTCTGCACAGAAAGTGTTTGCAGACTGCTGAATCCACACACGGGTTTAACTCTGGAAGGTGAGTGCACACATTGACAGCCGTTCTGTTAGGTAGCTGCGTTTTGGATTTAGAAGCAGATATTTCCCTGTGCTTACTGCCCTTTCTTCCATAGGCCGGTATTGGGCTGAAAACGCCTGTTTTCAGACTCTGCACAGAAAGAGTTTGCAGTCTGCTCAATCCACACACCGATTTAACTCTGGACGTTGAGTGCACACATTGACAACCATTCTGTTAGATAGCTGCGTTTTGGATTTAGAAGCAGATATTTCCCTGTGCTTCCTGCCCTTTCTTCCATATGCTGGTATTGGGCTGAAAACGCCTGTTTTGAGACTCTGCACAGAAAGTGTTTACAGACTGCTAAATCCACACACGGGTTTAACTCTGGAAGTTGAGTGCACACATTGACAACCGTCCTGTTAGGTAGCTGCGTTTTGGATTTAGAAGCAGATATTTCCCTGTGCTTACTGCCCTTTCTTCCATAGGCCGGTATTCGGCTGAAAACGCCTGTTTTGAGACTCTGCACAGAAAGTGTTTGCGGACTGCTGAATCCACACACGGGTTTAACTCTGGAAGTTGAGTGCACACATCGACAACCGTTCTGTTAGATAGCTGCGTTTTGGATTTAGAAGCAGATATTTCCCTGTGCTTACTGCTCTTTCTTCCAAAGGCCGGTTTTGGGATGAAATCGCCTGTTTTGAGACTCTGCACAGAAAGTGTTTGCAGACTGCTGAATCCACACACGGGTTTAAATCTGGAAGTTGAGTGCACACATTGACAACCGTTCTGTTAGATAGCTGCGTTTTGGATTTAGAAGCAGATATTTCCCTGTGCTTACTGCCCTTTCTTCCATAGGCTGGTATTGGGCTGAAAATGCCTGTTTTGAGACTCTGCACAGAAAGTGTTTGCAGACTGCTGAATCCACAGACGGGTTTAACTCTGGAAGGTGACTGCACACATTGACAACCGTTCTGTTAGGTAGCTACGTTTTGGATTTAGAAGCAGATATTTCCCTGCGCTTACTGCCCTTTCTTCCATAGGCCGGTATTGGGCTGAAATCACCTGTTTTGAGACTTTGCACAGAAAGTGTTTCCATACTGCTGAATCCACACACGGCTTTAACTCTGGAAGTTGAGTGCACACATTGACAACCGTTCTGTTAGAGAGCTGCGTTTTGTATTTAGAAGCAGATATTTCCCTGTGCTTACTGCCCTTTCTTCCATAGGCCGGTATTGGGCTGAAAACGCCTGTTTTGAGACTCTGCACAGAAAGTGTTTGCAGACTGCTGAATCCACACACGGGTTACCTCTGGAAGGTGAGTGCACACATTGACAGTCGTTCTGTTCGGTAGCTGCGTTTTGGATTTAGAAGCAGATATTTCCCTGTGCTTACTGCCCTTTCTTTCATAGGCCGGTATTGGGCTGAAAACACCTGTTTTGAGACTCTGCACAGAAAGTGTTTCCAGACTGCTGAATCCACACACGGCTTTAACTCTGGAAGTCGAGTGCACACATTGACAATCGTTCTGTTAGATAGCTGCGTTTTGGATTTAGAAGCAGAAATTTTCCTGTGCTTACTGCCCTTTCTTCCATAGGCCTGTATTGGGCTGAAAACGCCTGTTTTGAGACTCTACACAAAAAGGGTTTGCAGACTGGTGCATCCACATTCGGGTTTAACTCTGGAAGTTGAGTGCACACTTTGACAACCGTTCTGTTGGATAGCTGCGTTTTTGATTTAGAAGCAGATATTTCCCTGTGCTTACTGCCCTTTCTTCCATAGGCCGGTATTGGGCTGAAAACGCCTGTTTTCAGACTCTGCACAGAAAGTGTTTGCAGTCTGCTCAATCCACACACCGATTTAACTCTGGAAGTTGAGTGCACACATTGAAAACCGTTCTGTTTGGTAGCTGCGTTTTGGATTTAGAAGCACATATTTCCCTGTGCTTACTGCCCTTTCTTCCATAGGCCTGTATTGGGCTGAAAACGCCTGTTTTGCGACTGTGCACAGAAAGTGTTTGCAGACTGCTGAATCCACACACGGGTTTAACTCTGAAAGTTGAGTGCACACAATGACAACCGTTCTGTTAGATAGCTGCGTTTTTGATTTAGAAGCAGATATTTCCCTGTGCTTACTGCCCTTTCTTCCATAGGCCGGTATTGGGCTGAAAACGCCTGTTTTCAGACTCTGCACAGAAAGTGTTTGCAGTCTGCTCAATCCACACACCGATTTAACTCTGGAAGTTGAGTGCACACATTGAAAACCGTTCTGTTAGATAGCTGCGTTTTGGATTTAGAAGCAGATATTTCCCTGTGCTTGCTACCCTTTCTTCAATATGCTGGTATTGGGCTGAAAACGCCTGTTTTGAGACTCTGCGCAGAAAGTGTTTCCAGACTGCTGAATCCACACATGGCTTTAACTCTGGAAGTTGAGTGCACACATTGACAACCGTTCTGTTTGGTAGCTGCGTTTTGGATTTAGAAGCAGATATTTCCCTGTGCTTACTGCCCTTTCTTCCATAGGCCGGTATTGGGTTGAAAATGCCTGTTTTGAGACTCTGCACAGAAAGTGTTTGCAGACTGCTGAATCCACACACGGGTTTAACTCTGGAAGTTGAGTGCACACATTGACAACCGTTCTGTTAGATAGCTGCGTTTTGGATTTAGAAGCAGATATTTCCCTGTGCTTACTGCCCTTTCTTCCATAGGCCGGTATTTGGCTGAAAATGCCTGTTTTGAGACTCTGCACAGAAAGTGTTTACAGACTGCTGAATCCACACACGCGTTTAACTCTGGAAGTTGAGTGCACACATTGACAACCGTTCTGTTAGGTAGCTCCATTTTGGATTTAGAAGCAGATATTTCCCTGTGCTTAATGAACTTTCTTCCATAGGCCGGTATTGGCCTGAAAACGCCTGTTTTGAGACTCTGCACAGAAAGTGTTTGCAGACTGCTGAATCCACACACGGGTTTAACTCTGGAAGTTGAGTGCTCACATTGACAACCGTTCTGTTAGATAGCTGCGTTTTGGATTTAGAAGCAGATATTTCCCTGTGCTTACTGCTCTTTCTTCTATAGGCCGGTATTGGGATGAAATAGCCTCTTTTGAGACTCTGAACAGAAAGTGTTTGAAGACTGCTGAATCCACACACGGGTTTAACTCTGGAACTTGAGTGCACACATTGAGAACCATTCTGTTAGGTAGCTGCGTTTTGGATTTAGAAGCAGATATTTCCCTGTGCTTACTGCCCTTTCTTCCATAGGCCGGTATTGGGCTGAAAACGCCTGTTTTGAGACTCTGCACAGAAAGTGTTTGCAGACTGCTGAATCCACACACGGGTTTAACTCTGGAAGTTGAGTGCACACATTGACAACCGTTCAGTTAGATAGCTGCGTTTTGGATATAGAAGCAGAAATTTCCCTGTGCTTACTTCCCTTTCTTCCATAGGCCGGTATTGGGCTGAAAACGCCTGTTTTGAAACTCTGCACAGAAAGTGTTTGCAGACTGCTGAATCCACACATGGGTTTAACTCTGGAAGTTGAGTGCACACATTGACAACCGTTCTGTTAGATAGCTGCGTTTTGGATTTAGAAGCAGATATTTCCCTGTGCTTACTGCCCTTTTTTCCATATGTTGGTATTGGGCTGAAAATACCTGTTTTGAGACTCTGCACAGAAAGTGTTTACAGACTGCTGAATCCACACACGGGTTTAACTCTGGAAGTTGAGTGCACACATTGACAACCGTTCTGTTAGGTAGCTGCGTTTTGGATTTAGAAGCAGATATTTCCCTGTGCTTACTGCCCTTTCTTCCATAGGCCGGTATTCGGCTGAAAACGCCTTTTTTGAGACTCTGCACAGAAAGTGTTTGCGGACTGCTGAATGCACACACGGGTTTAACTCTGGAAGTTGAGTGCACACATCGACAACCGTTCTGTTAGATAGCTGCGTTTTGGATTTAGAAGCAGATATTTCCCTGTGCTTACTGCTCTTTCTTCCATAGGCCGGTTTTGGGATGATATCGCCTGTTTTGAGACTCTGCACAGAAAGTGTTTGCAGACTGCTGAATCCACACACGGGTTTAACTCTGGAAGTTGAGTGCACACATTGACAACCGTTCTGTTAGATAGCTGTGTTTTGGATTTAGAAGCAGATATTTCCCTGTGCTTACTGCCCTTTCTTCCATAGGCCGGTATTGGGCTGAAAACGCCTGTTTTGAGACTCTGCAGAGAAAGTGCTTGCAGACCGCTGAATTCACACGTGTTTAACTCTGGAAGTTGAGTGCACACAATGACAACCGTTCTGTTAGATAGCTGCGTTTTGGATTTAGAAGCAGATATTTCCCTGTGCTTACTGCCCTTTCTTCCATAGGCCGGTATTGGGCTGAAAACGCCTGTTTTGAGACTCTGCACAGAAAGTGTTTGCAGACTTCTGAATCCACACACGGGTTTAACTCTGGAAGTTGAGTGCACACATTGACAACCGTTCTGTTAGATAGCTGCGTTTTGTATTTAGAAGCATATATTTCCCTGTGCTTACTGCCCTTTGTTCCATAGGCCGGTATTGGGCTGAAAACGCCTGTTTTGAGACTCTGCACAGAAAGTGTTTGCAGACTGCTGAATCTACACACGGGTTTAACTCTGGAAGTTGAGTGCACACATTGACAACCGCTCTGTTAGATAGCTGCGTTTTGGATTTGGAGCAGATATTTCCCTGTGCTTACTGCCCTTTTTTCCATAGGCCGGTATTGGGCTGAAAACGCCTGTTTTCAGACTCTGCACAGAAAGTGTTTCCAGTCTGCTCAATCCACACACCGATTTAACTCTGGAAGTTGAGTGCACACATTGACAACCGTTCTGTTAGATAGCTGCGTTTTGGGTTTAGAAGCAGATATTTCCCTGTGCTTACTGCCCTTTCTTCCATAGGCCGGTATTGGGATGAAAACGCCTGTTTTGAAACTCTGGACAGAAAGTGTTTGCAGACTGCTGAATCCACACACGGGTTTAACTCTGGAAGTTGAGTGCACACTTTGACAACCGTTCTGTTAGATAGCTGCGTTTTGGATTTAGAAGCAGATATTTCCCTGTGCTTACTGCCCTTTCTTCCATAGGCCGGTATTGGGCTGAAAACGCCTGTTTTGAGTCTCTGCACAGAAAGTGTTTGCAGTCTGCTCAATCCACACACTGATTTAACTCTGGAAGTTGAGTGCACACATTGACAACCATTCTGTTACATAGCTGCGTTTTGGATTTAGAAGCAGATATTTCCCCGTGCTTGCTGCCGTTTCTTCCATATGCTGGTATACGGCTGAAAACGCCTGTTTTGAGACTCTGCACAGAAAGTGTTTGCAGACTGCTGAATCCACACTCGGGTTTAACTCTGGAAGTTCAGTGCACACATTGACAACCGTTCTGTTATAGAGCTGCGTTTTGGATTTAGAAGCAGAAATTTCCCTGTGCTTACTGCCCTTTCTTCCATAGGCCGGTATTGGGTTGAAAACGCCTGTTTTCAGACTCTGCACAGAAAGTGTTTGCAGACTGCTGAATCCACACACGGGTTTAACTCTGGAAGGTGAGTGCACACATTGACAGCCGTTCTGTTAGGTAGCTGCGTTTTGGATTTAGAAGCAGATATTTCCCTGTGCTTACTGCCCTTTCTTCCATAGGCCGGTATTGGGCTGAAAACGCCTGTTTTCAGACTCTGCACAGAAAGAGTTTGCAGTCTTCTCAATCCACACACCGATTTAACTCTGGACGTTGAGTGCACACATTGACAACCATTCTGTTAGATAGCTGCGTTTTGGATTTAGAAGCAGATATTTCCCTGTGCTTACTGCCCTTTCTTCCATATGCTGGTATTGGGCTGAAAACGCCTGTTTTGAGACTCTGCACAGAAAGTGTTTACAGACTGCTGAATCCACACACGGGTTTAACTCTGGAAGTTGAGTGCACACATTGACAACCGTCCTGTTAGGTAGCTGCGTTTTGGATTTAGAAGCAGATATTTCCCTGTGCTTACTGCCCTTTCTTCCATAGGCCGGTATTCGGCTGAAAACGCCTGTTTTGAGACTCTGCACAGAAAGTGTTTGCGGACTGCTGAATCCACACACGGGTTTAACTCTGGAAGTTGAGTGCACACATCGACAACCGTTCTGTTAGATAGCTGCGTTTTGGATTTAGAAGCAGATATTTCTCTGTGCTTACTGCTCTTTCTTCCAAAGGCCGGTTTTGGGATGAAATCGCCTGTTTTGAGACTCTGCACAGAAAGTGTTTGCAGACTGCTGAATCCACACACGGGTTTAAATCTGGAAGTTGAGTGCACACATTGACAACCGTTCTGTTAGATAGCTGCGTTTTGGATTTAGAAGCAGATATTTCCCTGTGCTTACTGCCCTTTCTTCCATAGGCTGGTATTGGGCTGAAAATGCCGGTTTTGAGACTCTGCACAGAAAGTGTTTGCAGACTGCTGAATCAACAGACGGGTTTAACTCTGGAAGGTGACTGCACACATTGACAACCGTTCTGTTAGGTAGCTGCGTTTTGGATTTAGAAGCAGATATTTCCCTGCGCTTACTGCCCTTTCTTTCATAGGCCGGTATTGGGCTGAAAACACCTGTTTTGAGACTCTGCACAGAAAGTGTTTCCAGACTGCTGAATCCACACACGGCTTTAACTCTGGAAGTCGAGTGCACACATTGACAACCGTTCTGTTAGATAGCTGCGTTTTGGATTTAGAAGCAGATATTTCCCTGTGCTTACTGCCCTTTCTTCCATAGGCCGGTATTGGGCTGAAAACGCCTGGTTTGAGACTCTGCAGAGAAAGTGTTTGCAGACTGCTGAATCCACACACGGGTTTAACTCTGGAAGTTGAGTGCACACATTGACAACCGTTCTGTTAGATAGCTGCATTTTGGATTTAGAAGCAGATATTTCCCTGTGCTTACTGCCCTTTCTTCCATAGGCCGGTATTGGGCTGAAAACGCCTGTTTTGAGACTCTGCACAGAAAGTGTTTGCAGACTGCTGAATCCACACACGGGTTTAACTCTGGAAGTTGTGTGCACACATTGACAGCCGTTCTGTTAGGTATCTGCGTTTTGGATTTAGAAGCAGATATTTCCCTGTGCTTACTGCTATGTCTTCCATAGGCCGGTATTGGGATGAAATCGCCTGTTTTGAGACTCTGCACAGAAAGTGTTTGCAGACTGCTGAATCCACACACGGGTTTAACTCTGGAAGTTGAGTGAACACATTGACAACCGTTCTGTTAGATAGCTGCGTTTTGGATTTAGAAGCAGATATTTCCCTGTGCTTACTGCCCTTTCTTCCATAGGCCGGTATTGGGCTAAAATGCCTGTTATGAGACTCTGCACAGAAAGTGTTTGCAGACTGCTGAATCCACACACGGGTTTAACTCTGGAAGTTGAGTGCACACATTGACAACCATTCTGTTAGATAGCTGCGTTTTGGATTTAGAAGCAGATATTTCCCGTGCTTACTGCCCTTTCTTCCATATGCTGGTATTGGGCTGAAAACGCCTGTTTTGAGACTCTGCACAGAAAGTGTTTGCAGACTGCTGAATCCACACACGGGTTTAACTCTGGAAGTTGTGTGCACACATTGACAGCCGTTCTGTTAGGTATCTGCGTTTTGGATTTAGAAGCAGATATTTCCCTGTGCTTACTGCCCTTTCTTCCATAGGGCGGTAATGGGCTGAAAACGCCTGTTTTGAGACTCTGCACAGAAAGTGTTTGCAGACTGCTGAATCCACACACGGGTTTAACTCTGGAAGTTGAGTGCACACATTGACAACCGTTCTGTTAGATAGCTGCGTTTTGGATTTAGAAGCAGAAATTTCCCTGTGCTTACTGCCCTTTCTTCCATAGGCCGGAATAGGGCTGAAAACGCCTGTTTTGAGACTCTGCACAGAAAGTGTTTGCAGACTGCTGAATCCACACACGGGTTTAACTCTGGAAGTTGAGTGCACACATTGACAACCGTTCTGTTAGATAGCTGCGTTTATGATTTAGAAGCAGATATTTCCCTGTGCTTACTGCCCTTTGTTCCATAGGCCGGTATTGGGCTGAAAACGCCTGTTTTGAGACTCTGCACAGAAAGTGTTTGCAGACTGCTGAATCCACAAACGGGTTTAACTCTGGAAGTTGAGTGCACACATTGACAACCGTTCTGTTAGATTGCTGCGTTTTGGATTTAGAAGCAGATATTTCCCTGTGCTTACTACCCTTTCTTCCGTAGGCCGGTATTGGGCTGAAAACGCCTGTTTTCAGACTCTGCACAGAAAGTGTTTGCAGTCTGCTCAATCCACACACCGATTTAACTCTGGAAGTTGAGTGCACACATTGACAACCGTTCTGTTAGATAGCTGTGTTTTGGATTTAGAAGCAGATATTTCCCTGTGCTTACTGCCCTTTCTTCCTTATGCTGGTATAGGGCTGAAAACGCCTGTTTTGAGACTCTGCACAGAAAGTGTTTGGAGACTGCTGAATCCACACACGGGTTTAACTCTGGAAGTTGAGTGCACACATTGACAAACGTTCTGTTACTTAGCTCTGTTTTGGATTTAGAAGGAGATATTTCCCTGTGCTTACTGCCCTTTCTTCCATAGGCCGGTATTGGCCTGAAAACGCCTGTTTTGAGACTCTGCACAGAAAGTGTTTGCAGACTGCTGAATCCACACACGGGTTTAACTCTGGAAGTTGAGTGCACACATTGACAACCGTTCTGTTAGATAGCTGCGTTTTGGATTTAGAAGCAGATATTTCCCTGTGCTTACTGCTCTTTCTTCCATAGGCCGGTATTGAGATGATATCGCCTGTTTTGAGACTCTGCACAGAAAGTGTTTGCAGACTGCTGAATACACACACGGGTTTAACTCTGGAAGGTGAGTGCACACATTGACAGCCGTTCTGTTAGATAGCTGCGTTTTGGATTTAGAAGCAGATATTTCCCTGTGCTTACTGCCCTTTCTTCCATAGGCCGGTATTGGTCTGAAAACACCTGTTTTGAGACACTGCACAGAAAGTGTTTGCAGACTGCTGAATCCACACACGGGTTTAACTCTGGAAGTTGAGTGCACACATTGACAACCGTTCTGTTAGATAGCTGCGTTTTGGATTTAGAAGTAGATATTTCCCTGTGCTTTCTGCCCTTTCTTCCATAGGCCGGTATTGGGCTGAAAACGCCTGTTTTGAGACTCTGCACAGAAAGTGTTTGCAGACTGCTGAATCCACACACGGGTTTAACTCTGGAAGTTGAGTGCACACATTGACAACCGTTCTGTTAGATAGCTGCGTTTTGGATTTAGAAGCAGATATTTCCCTGTGCTTACTGCCCTTTCTTCCATAGGCCGGTATTGGGCTGAAAACGCCTGTTTTGAGACTCTGCAGAGTAAGTGTTTGCAGACTGCTGAATCCACACACGGATTTAACTCTGAAAGTTGAGTGCACACATTGACAACCGTTCTGTTAGATAGCTGCATTTTGGATTTAGAAGCAGAAATTTCCCTGTGCTTACTGCCCTTTCTTCCATAGGCCGGAATTGGGCTGAAATCGCCTGTTTTGAGACTCTGCACAGAAAGTGTTTGCAGACTGCTGAATCCACACACGGGTTTAACTCTGGAAGTTGAGTGCACACATTGACAACCGTTCTGTTAGATAGCTGCGTTTTGGATTTAGAAGCAGATATTTCCCTGTGCTTACTACCCTTTCTTCCATAGGCCGGTATTGGGCTGAAAACCCCTGTTTTCAGACTCTGCACAGAAAGTGTTTGCAGTCTGCTAAATCCACACACCGATTTAACTCTGTAAGTTGAGTGCACACATTGACAACCATTCTGTTAGATAGCTGCGTTTTGGATTTAGAAGCAGATATTTCCCTGTGCTTACTGCCCTTTCTTCCATATGCTGGTATTGGGCTGAAAACGCCTGTTTTGAGACTCTGCACAGAAAGTGTTTGCAGACTGCTGAATCCACACACGGGTTTAACTCTGGAAGTTGTGTGCACACATTGACAGCCGTTCTGTTAGGTATCTGCGTTTTGGATTTAGAAGCAGATATTTCCCTGTGCTTACTGCCCTTTCTTCCATAGGGCGGTAATGGGCTGAAAACGCCTGTTTTGAGACTCTGCACAGAAAGTGTTTGCAGATTGCTGAATCCACACACGGGTTTAACTCCGGAAGTTGAGTGCACACATTGACAACCGTTCTGTTAGATAGCTGCGTTTTGGATTTAGAAGCAGATATTTCCCTGTGCTTACTGCTATGTCTTCCATAGGCCGGTATTGGGATGAAATCGCCTGTTTTGAGACTCTGCACAGAAAGTGTTTGCAGACTGCTGAATCCACACACGGGTTTAACTCTGGAAGTTGAGTGCACACATTGACAACCGTTCTGTTAGATAGCTGCGTTTTGGATTTAGAAGCAGATATTTCCCTGTGCTTACTGCCCTTTCTTCCATAGGCCGGTATTGGGCTGAAAATGCCTGTTTTGAGACTCTGCACAGAAAGTGTTTGCAGACTGCTGAATCCACAGACGGGTTTAACTCTGGAAGGTGACTGCACACATTGACAACCGTTCTGTTAGGTAGCTGCGTTTTGGATTTAGAAGCAGATATTTCCCTGTGCTTACTGCCCTTTCTTCCATAGGCCGGTATTGGTCTGAAATCACCTGTTTTGAGACTCTGCACAGAAAGAGTTTCCAGACTGCTGATTCCACACACGG
Organism: Aotus nancymaae; assembly: GCF_030222135.1. Classification (NCBI taxonomy): domain Eukaryota; kingdom Metazoa; phylum Chordata; class Mammalia; order Primates; family Aotidae; genus Aotus; species Aotus nancymaae. The sequence continues at coordinate 1,338,418 of NW_026988571.1, read as the reverse complement.
CTTTAACTCTGGAAGTCGAGTGCACACATTGACAACCGTTCTGTTAGAGAGCTGCGTTTTGGATTTAGAAGCAGATATTTCCCTGTGCTTACTGCCCTTTCTTCCATAGGCCGGTATTGGGCTGAAAACGCCTGTTTTCAGACTCTGCACAGAAAGTGTTTGCAGACTGCTGAATCCACACACGGGTTTAACTCTGGAAGGTGAGTGCACACATTGACAGTCGTTCTGTTCGGTAGCTGCGTTTTGGATTTAGAAGCAGATATTTCCCTGCGCTTACTGCCCTTTCTTTCATAGGCCGGTATTGGGCTGAAAACACCTGTTTTGAGACTCTGCACAGAAAGTGTTTGCAGACTGCTGAATCCACACACGGCTTTAACTCTGGAAGTCGAGTGCACACATTGACAACCATTCTGTTAGATAGCTGCGTTTTGGATTTAGAAGCAGATATTTCCCTGTGCTTACTGCCCTTTCTTCCATAGGCCGGTATTGGGCTGAAAACGCCTGTTTTGAGACTCTGCAGAGAAAGTGTTTGCAGACTGCTGAATCCACACACGGGTTTAACTCTGGAAGTTGAGTGCACACATTGAAACCGTTCTGTTAGATAGCTGCATTTTGTATTTAGAAGCAGATATTTCCCTGTGCTTACTGCCCTTTCTTCCATATGCTGGTATTGGGCTGAAAACGCCTGTTTTGAGACTCTGCACAGAAAGTGTTTGCAGACTGCTGAATCCACACACGGGTTTAATTCTGGAAGTTGAGTGCACACATTGACAACAGTTCTGTTAGATAGCTGCGTTTTGGATTTAGAAGCAGATATTTCCCTGTGCTTACTGCTCTTTCTTCCATAGGCCGGTATTGGGATGAAATCGCCTGTTTTGAGACTCTGCACAGAATGGGTTTGCAGACTGCTGAATCCACACACGGGTTTAACTCTGGAAGTTGAGTACACACATTGACAAACGTTCTGTTAGATAGGTGCGTTTTGGATTTAGAAGCAGATATTTCCCTGTGCTTTCGGCCCTTTCTTCCATAGGACGGTATTGGGCTGAAAACGCCTGTTTTGAGACTCTGAACAGAAAGTGTTTGCAGACTGCTGAATCCAAACACGGGTTTAACTCTGGAAGTTGAGTGCACACATTGACAACCGTTCTGTTAGATAGCTGCGTTTTGGATTTAGAAGCAGATATTTCCCTGTTCTTACTGCCCTTTCTTCCATAGGCCGGTAATGGGCTGAAAACGCCTGTTTTGAGACTCTGCACAGAAAGTGTTTGCAGACTGCTGAATCCACACACGGGTTTAACTCTGGAAGTTGAGTGCACACATTGACAACCGTTCTGTTAGATAGCTGCGCTTTGGATTTAGAAGCAGATATTTCCCTGTGCTTACTGCCCTTTCTTCCATAGGCCGGTATTGGGTTGAAAACGCCTGTTTTGAGACTCTGCACAGAAAGTGTTTGCAGACTGCTGAATCCACACACGGGTTTAACTCTGGAAGGTGAGTGAAGACATTGACAGCCGTTCGGTTAGGTAGCTGCGTTTTGGATTTAGAAGCAGATATGTCCCTGTGCTTACTGCCCTGTCTTCCATAGGCTGGTATTGGGCTGAAAACACCTGTTTTGATACTCTGCACAGAAAGTGTTTCCAGACTGCTGAATCCACACACGGCTTTAACTCTGGAAGTTGAGTGCACACATTGACAACCGTTCTGTTAGATAGCTGCGTTTTGGATTTAGAAGCAGATATTTCCCTGTGCTTACTGCCCTTTCTTCCATAGGCCGGTATTGGGCTGAAAACGCCTGTTTTGAGACTCTGCACAGAAAGTGTTTTCAGACTGCTGAATCCACACTCGGGTTTAATTCTGGAAGTTGAGTGCACACATTGACAACCGTTCTGTTAGATAGCTGCGTTTTGGATTTAGAAGCAGATATTTCCCTGTGCTTACTGCCCTTTCTTCCAAAGGCCGGTATTTGGCTGAAAACGCCTGTTTTGAGACTCTGCACAGAAAGTGTTTGCAGACTGCTGAATCCACACACGGGTTTAACTCTGGAAGTTGAGTGCACACCTTGACAGCCATTCTGTTATGTAGCTGCGTTTTGGATTTAGAAGCAGATATTTCCCTGTGCTTACTGCCCTTTCTTCCATAGGCCGGTATTGGTCTGAAAACACCTGTTTTGAGACTCTGCACAGAAAGTGTTTGCAGACTGCTGAAATCACACACAGGTTTAACTCTGGAAGTTGAGTGCACACATTGACAACCGTTCTGTTAGATAGCTGCGTTTTGGATTCAGAAGCAGAAATTTCCCTGTGCTTACTGCCCTTTCTTCCATAGGCCGGAATTGGGCTGAAAACACCTGTTTTGAGACTCTGCACAAAAAGTGTTTGCAGACTGCTGAATCCACTCACGGGTTTAACTCTGGAAGTTGAGTGCACACATTGACAACCCTTCTGTTAGATAGCTGCGTTTTGGATTTGGAGCAGATATTTCCCTGTGCTTACTGCCCTTTCTTCCATAGGCCGGTATTGGGCTGAAAATGCCTGTTTTCAGACTCTGCACAGAAAGTGTTTGCAGTCTGCTCAATCCACACACCGATTTAACTCTGGAAGTTGAGTGCACCCATTGACAACCATTCTGTTAGATAGCTGCGTTTTGGATTTAGAAGCAGAAATTTCCCTGAGCTTACTGCCCTTTCTTCCATAGGCCGGAATTGGGCTGAAAACGCCTGTTTTGAGACTCTGCAGAGAAAGTGTTTGCAGACTGCTGAATCCACACACGGGTTTAACTCTGAAAGTTGAGTGCACACATTGACAACCGTTCTGTTAGATAGCTGCATTTTGGATTTAGAAGCAGAAATTTCCCTGTGCTTACTGCCCTTTCTTCCATAGGCCGGAATTGGGCTGAAATCGCCTGTTTTGAGACTCTGCACAGAAAGTGTTTGCAGACTGCTGAATCCACACACGGGTTTAACTCTGGAAGTTGAGTGCACACATTGACAACCGTTCTGTTAGATAGCTGCGTTTTGGATTTAGAAGCAGATATTTCCCTGTGCTTACTACCCTTTCTTCCATAGGCCGGTATTGGGCTGAAAACCCCTGTTTTCAGACTCTGCACAGAAAGTGTTTGCAGTCTGCTCAATCCACACACCGATTTAACTCTGTAAGTTGAGTGCACACATTGACAACCATTCTGTTAGATAGCTGCGTTTTGGATTTAGAAGCAGATATTTCCCTGTGCTTACTGCCCTTTCTTCCATATGCTGGTATTGGGCTGAAAACGCCTGTTTTGAGACTCTGCATAGAAAGTGCTTGCAGACTGCTGAATCCACACACGGGTTTAACTCTGGAAGTTGTCTGCATACATTGACAGCCGTTCTGTTAGGTATCTGCGTTTTGGATTTAGAAGCAGATATTTCCTTGTGCTTCCTGCCCTTTCTTCCATAGGGCGGTAATGGGCTGAAAACGCCTGTTTTGAGACTCTGCACAGAAAGTGTTTGCAGATTGCTGAATCCACACACGGGTTTAACTCCGGAAGTTGAGTGCACACATTGACAACCGTTCTGTTAGATAGCTGCGTTTTGGATTTAGAAGCAGATATTTCCCTGTGCTTACTGCTATGTCTTCCATAGGCCGGTATTGGGATGAAATCGCCTGTTTTGAGACTCTGCACAGAAAGTGTTTGCAGACTGCTGAATCCACACACGGGTTTAACTCTGGAAGTTGAGTGCACACATTGACAACCGTTCTGTTAGATAGCTGCGTTTTGGATTTAGAAGCAGATATTTCCCTGTGCTTACTGCCCTTTCTTCCATAGGCCGGTATTGGGCTGAAAATACCTGTTTTGAGACTCTGCACAGAAAGTGTTTGCAGACTGCTGAATCCACAGACGGGTTTAACTCTGGAAGGTGACTGCACACATTGACAACCGTTCTGTTAGGTAGCTGCGTTTTGGATTTAGAAGCAGATATTTCCCTGTGCTTACTGCCCTTTCTTCCATAGGCCGGTATTGGTCTGAAATCACCTGTTTTGAGACTCTGCACAGAAAGTGTTTCCAGACTGCTGAATCCACACACGGCTTTAACTCTGGATGTTGAGTGCACACATTGACAACCGTTCTGTTAGAGAGCTGCGTTTTGGATTTAGAAGCAGATATTTCCCTGTGCTTACTGCCCTTTCTTCCATAGGCCGGTATTGGGCTGAAAACGCCTGTTTTGAGACTCTGCACAGAAAGTGTTTGCAGACTGCTGAATCCACACACGGGTTTAACTCTGGAAGTTGAGTGCACACATTGACAACCGTTCTGTTAGATAGCTGCATTTTGGATTTAGAAGCAGATATTTCCCTGTGCTTACTGCCCTTTCTTCCATAGGCCGGTATTGGGCTGAAAACGCCTGTTTTGGGACTCTGCACAGAAAGTGTTGGCAGACTGGTGAATCCACACTCGGGTTTAACTCTGGAAGTTGAGTGAACACATTGACAACCATTCTTTTAGATAGCTGCCTTTTAGATTTAGAAGCAGATATTTCCCTGTGCTTACTGCCCTTTCTTCCATAGGCCGGTATTGGGCTGAAAACGCCTGTTTTGAGACTCTGCACATAATGTGTTTGCAGACTGCTGAATCCACACACGGGTTTAACTCTGGAAGTTGAGTGCACACATTGACAACCGTTCTGTTAGATAGCTGCGTTTTGGATTTGGAGCAGATATTTCCCTGTGCTTACTGCCCTTTCTTCCATAGGCCGGTATTGGTCTGAAAACGCCTGTTTTCAGACTCTGCACAGAAAGTGTTTGCCGTCTGCTCAATCCACACACCGATTTAACTCTGGAAGTTGAGTGCACCCATTGACAACCATTCTGTTAGATAGCTGCGTTTTGGATTTAGAAGCAGAAATTTCCCTGTGCTTACGGCCCTTTCGTCCATAGGCCGGTATTGGGCTGAAAACGCCTGTTTTCAGACTCTGCACAGAAAGTGTTTGCAGATTGCTGAATCCACACACGGGTTTAACTCTGGAAGGTGAGTGCACACATTGACAGCCGTTCTGTTAGATAGCTGCGTTTTGGATTTAGAAGCAGATATTTCCCTGTGCTTACTGCCCTTTCTTCCATAGGCCGGTATTGGCCTGAAAACGCCTGTTTTGAGACTCTGCACAGAAAGTGTTTACAGACTGCTGAATCCACACACGGGTTTAACTCTGGAAATTGAGTGCACACATTGACAACCATTCTGTTAGATAGCTGCGTTTAGGATTTAGAAGCAGATATTTCCCTGTGCTTACTGCTCTTTATTCTATAGGCTGTTATTGGGATGACATCGCCTGCTTTGTGCCTCTGCACAGAAAGTGTTTGCAGACTGCTGAATCCACACACGGGTTAAACTCTGGAAGTTGAGTGCACACATTGACAACCGTTCTGTTAGATAGCTGTGTTTTGGATTTAGAAGCAGATATTTCCCTGTGCTTACTGCCCTTTCTTCCATAGGCCGGTATTGGGCTGAAAACGCCTGTTTTGAGACTCTACACAAAAAGGGTTTGCAGACTGGTGAATCCACACTCGGGTTTAACTCTGGAAGTTGAGTGCACACATTGACAACCGTTCTGTTAGATAGCTGCGTTTTGGATTTAGAAGCAGTAATTTCCCTGTGCTTACTGCCCTTTCTTTCATAGGCCGGTATTGGGCTGAAAACGCCTGTTTTGAGACTCTGCCCAGAATGTGTTTGCAGACTGCTGAATCCACAGACGGGTTTAACTCTGGAAGTTGAGTGCACACATTGACAACCGTTCTGTTAGATAGCTGCGTTTTGGATTTAGAAGCAGATATTTCCCTGTGCTTACTGCCCTTTCTTCCGTAGGCCTGTATTGGGCTGAAAACGCCTGTTTTGAGACTCTGCACAGAAGGTGTTTGCAGACTGCTGAATCCACACATGGGTTTAACTCTGGAAGTTGAGTGCACACATTGACAACCGTTCTGTTAGGTAGCTCCATTTTGGATTTAGAAGCAGATATTTCCCTGTGCTTACTGCCCTTTCTTCCATAGGCCAGTATTGGGCTGAAAACGCCTGTTTTCAGACTCTGCACAGAAAGTGTTTGCAGTCTGCTCAATCCACACACCGATTTAACTCTGGAAGTTGAGTGCACACATTGACAACCATTCTGTTAGATAGCTGCGTTTTGGATTTAGAAGCAGATATTTCCCTGTGCTTACTGCCCTTTCTTCCATATGCTGGTATTGGGCTGAAAACGCCTGTTTTGAGACTCTGCACAGAAAGTGTTTGCAGACTTCTGAATCCACACATGGGTTTAACTCTGGAAGTTGAGTGCACACATTGACAACCGTTCTGTTAGGTAGCTCCATTTTGGATTTAGAAGCAGATATTTCCCTGTGCTTACTGCCCTTTCTTCCATAGGCCGGTATTGGGCTGAAAACGCCTGTTTTGAGACTGTGCACAGAAAGTGTTTGCAGACTGCTGAATCCACACACGGGTTTAACTCTGGACGTTGAGTGCACACATTGACAACCGTTCTGTTAGATAGCTGCGTTTTGGATTTAGAAGCAGATATTTCCCTGTGCTTACTGCTCTTTCTCCTATAGGCTTGTATTGGGATGAAATCGCCTGTTTTGAGACTCTGCACAGAAACTGTTTGCAGACTGCTGAATCCACACACGGGTTAAACTCTGGAAGTTGAGTGCACACATTGACAACCGTTCTGTTAGATAGCTGCGTTTTGGATTTAGAAGCAGATATTTCCCTGTGCTTACTGCCCTTTCTTCCATAGGCCGGTATTGGGCTGAAAACGCCTGTTTTCAGACTCTGCTCAGAAAGTGTTTGCAGACTGCTGAATCCACACACGGCTTTAACTCTGGAAGTTGAGTGCACACATTGAGAACCGTTCTGTTAGATAGCTGCGTTTTGGATTTAGAAGCAGATATTTTCCTGTGCTTACTGCCCTTTCTTTCATAGGCCGGTATTGGGCTGAAAACTCCTGTTTTGAGACTCTACACAAAAAGGGTTTGCAGACTGGTGAATCCACACTCGGGTTTAACTCTGGAAGTTGAGTGCACACATTGACAACCGTTCTGCTAGATAGCTGCGTTTTGGATTTAGAAGCAGAAATTTCCCTGTGCTTACTGCCCTTTCTTCCATAGTCCGGTATTGGGCTGAAAATGCCTGTTTTGAGACTCTGCCCAGAAAGAGTTTGCAGACTGCTGAATCCACACACGGGTTTAACTCGGGAAGTTGAGTGCACACATTGACAACCGTTCTGTTAGATAGCTGCGTTTTGGATTTAGAAGCAGATATTTCCCTGTGCTTACTGCCCTTTCTTCCATAGGCCGGTATTGGGCTGAAAACGCCTGTTTTGAGACTCTGCACAGAAAGTGTTTCCAGACTGCTGAATCCACACACGGGTTTAACTCTGGAAGTTGAGTGCACACATTGACAACCGTTCTGTTAGATAGCTGCGTTTTGGATTTAGAAGCAGATATTTCCCTGTGCTTACTGCCCTTTCTTCCATAGGCCGGTATTGGCCTGAAAACGCCTGTTTTGAGACTCTGCACAGAAAGTGTTTACAGACTGCTGAATCCACACACGGGTTTAACTCTGGAAATTGAGTGCACACATTGACAACCATTCTGTTAGATAGCTGCGTTTAGGATTTAGAAGCAGATATTTCCCTGTGCTTACTGCTCTTTATTCTATAGGCTGTTATTGGGATGACATCGCCTGCTTTGTGCCTCTGCACAGAAAGTGTTTGCAGACTGCTGAATCCACACACGGGTTAAACTCTGGAAGTTGAGTGCACACATTGACAACCGTTCTGTTAGATAGCTGTGTTTTGGATTTAGAAGCAGATATTTCCCTGTGCTTACTGCCCTTTCTTCCATAGGCCGGTATTGGGCTGAAAACGCCTGTTTTGAGACTCTACACAAAAAGGGTTTGCAGACTGGTGAATCCACACTCGGGTTTAACTCTGGAAGTTGAGTGCACACATTGACAACCGTTCTGTTAGATAGCTGCGTTTTGGATTTAGAAGCAGTAATTTCCCTGTGCTTACTGCCCTTTCTTTCATAGGCCGGTATTGGGCTGAAAACGCCTGTTTTGAGACTCTGCCCAGAATGTGTTTGCAGACTGCTGAATCCACAGACGGGTTTAACTCTGGAAGTTGAGTGCACACATTGACAACCGTTCTGTTAGATAGCTGCGTTTTGGATTTAGAAGCAGATATTTCCCTGTGCTTACTGCCCTTTCTTCCGTAGGCCTGTATTGGGCTGAAAACGCCTGTTTTGAGACTCTGCACAGAAGGTGTTTGCAGACTGCTGAATCCACACATGGGTTTAACTCTGGAAGTTGAGTGCACACATTGACAACCGTTCTGTTAGGTAGCTCCATTTTGGATTTAGAAGCAGATATTTCCCTGTGCTTACTGCCCTTTCTTCCATAGGCCAGTATTGGGCTGAAAACGCCTGTTTTCAGACTCTGCACAGAAAGTGTTTGCAGTCTGCTCAATCCACACACCGATTTAACTCTGGAAGTTGAGTGCACACATTGACAACCATTCTGTTAGATAGCTGCGTTTTGGATTTAGAAGCAGATATTTCCCTGTGCTTACTGCCCTTTCTTCCATATGCTGGTATTGGGCTGAAAACGCCTGTTTTGAGACTCTGCACAGAAAGTGTTTGCAGACTTCTGAATCCACACATGGGTTTAACTCTGGAAGTTGAGTGCACACATTGACAACCGTTCTGTTAGGTAGCTCCATTTTGGATTTAGAAGCAGATATTTCCCTGTGCTTACTGCCCTTTCTTCCATAGGCCGGTATTGGGCTGAAAACGCCTGTTTTGAGACTGTGCACAGAAAGTGTTTGCAGACTGCTGAATCCACACACGGGTTTAACTCTGGACGTTGAGTGCACACATTGACAACCGTTCTGTTAGATAGCTGCGTTTTGGATTTAGAAGCAGATATTTCCCTGTGCTTACTGCTCTTTCTCCTATAGGCTTGTATTGGGATGAAATCGCCTGTTTTGAGACTCTGCACAGAAACTGTTTGCAGACTGCTGAATCCACACACGGGTTAAACTCTGGAAGTTGAGTGCACACATTGACAACCGTTCTGTTAGATAGCTGCGTTTTGGATTTAGAAGCAGATATTTCCCTGTGCTTACTGCCCTTTCTTCCATAGGCCGGTATTGGGCTGAAAACGCCTGTTTTCAGACTCTGCTCAGAAAGTGTTTGCAGACTGCTGAATCCACACACGGCTTTAACTCTGGAAGTTGAGTGCACACATTGAGAACCGTTCTGTTAGATAGCTGCGTTTTGGATTTAGAAGCAGATATTTTCCTGTGCTTACTGCCCTTTCTTTCATAGGCCGGTATTGGGCTGAAAACTCCTGTTTTGAGACTCTACACAAAAAGGGTTTGCAGACTGGTGAATCCACACTCGGGTTTAACTCTGGAAGTTGAGTGCACACATTGACAACCGTTCTGCTAGATAGCTGCGTTTTGGATTTAGAAGCAGAAATTTCCCTGTGCTTACTGCCCTTTCTTCCATAGTCCGGTATTGGGCTGAAAATGCCTGTTTTGAGACTCTGCCCAGAAAGAGTTTGCAGACTGCTGAATCCACACACGGGTTTAACTCTGGAAGTTGAGTGCACACATTGACAACCGTTCTGTTAGATAGCTGCGTTTTGGATTTAGAAGCAGATATTTCCCTGTGCTTACTGCCCTTTCTTCCATAGGCCGGTATTGGGCTGAAAACGCCTGTTTTGAGACTCTGCACAGAAAGTGTTTCCAGACTGCTGAATCCACACACGGGTTTAACTCTGGAAGTTGAGTGCACACATTGACAACCGTTCTGTTAGATAGCTGCGTTTTGGATTTAGAAGCAGATATTTCCCTGTGCTTACTGCCCTTTCTTCCATAGGCCGGTATTTGCCTGAAAATGCCTGTTTTGAGACTCTGCACAGAAAGTGTTTACAGACTGCTGAATCCACACACGCGTTTAACTCTGGAAGTTGAGTGCACACATTGACAGCCGTTCTGTTAGATAGCTGCGTTTTGGATTTGGAGCAGATATTTTCCTGTGCTTACTGCCCTTTCTTCCATAGGCCGGTATTGGGCTGAAAACGCCTGTTTTGAGACTCTGCACAGAAAGTGTTTGCAGACTGCTGGATCCACACACGGGTTAAACTCTGGAAGTTGAGTGCACACATTGACAACCGTTCTGTTAGATAGCTGTGTTTTGGATTTAGAAGCAGATATTTCCCTGTGCTTACTGCCCTTTCTTCCATAGGCCGGTATTGGGCTGAAAACGCCTGTTTTGAGACTCTGCAGAGAAAGTGTCTGCAGACTGCTCAATCCACACACCGATTTAACTCTGGAAGTTGAGTGCACACATTGACAACCATTCTGTTAGACAGCTGCGTTTTGGATTTAGAAGCAGATATTTCCCTGTGCTTACTGCCCTTTCTTCCATAGGCCGGTATTGGACTGAAAATGCCTGTTTTGAGACTCTGCACAGAAAGTGTTTGCAGACTGCTGAATCCACAGATGGGTTTAACTCTGGAAGGTGACTGCACACATTGACAACCGTTCTGTTAGGTAGGTGCGTTTTGGATTTAGAAGCAGATATTTCCCTGTGCTTACTGCCCTTTCTTCCATAGGCCGGTATTGGTCTGAAATCACCTGTTTTGAGACTCTGCACAGAAAGTGTTTCCAGACTGCTGAATCCACACACGGCTTTAACTCTGGAAGTTGAGTGCACAGATTCACAACCGTTCTGTTAGAGAGCTGCGTTTTGGATTTAGAAGCAGATATTTCCCTGTGCTTACTGCCCTTTCTTCCATAGGCCGGTATTGGGCTGAAAACGCCTGTTTTCAGACTCTGCACAGAAAGTGTTTGCAGACTGCTGAATCCACACACGGGTTTAACTCTGGAAGGTGAGTGCACACATTGACAGTCGTTCTGTTCGGTAGCTGCGTTTTGGATTTAGAAGCAGATATTTCCCTGCGCTTACTGCCCTTTCTTTCATAGGCCGGTATTGGGCTGAAAACACCAGTTTTGAGACTCTGCACAGAAAGTGTTTCCAGACTGCTGAATCCACACACGGCTTTAACTCTGGAAGTCGAGTGCACACATTGACAACCGTTCTGTTAGATAGCTGCGTTTTGGATTTAGAAGCAGATATTTCCCTGTGCTTACTGCCCTTTATTCCATAGGACGGTATTGGGCTGAAAACGCCTGTTTTGAGACTCTGCAGAGAAAGTGTTTGCAGACTGCTGAATCCACACACGGGTTTAACTCTGGAAGTTGAGTGCACACATTGACAACCGTTCTGTTAGATAGCTGCATTTTGGATTTAGAAGCAGATATTTCCCTGTGCTTACTGCCCTTTCTTCCATAGGCCGGTATTGGGCTGAAAACGCCTGTTTTGAGACTCTGCACAGAAAGTGTTGGCAGACTGGTGAATCCACACTCGGGTTTAACTCTGGAAGTTGAGTGCACACATTGAGAACCGTTCTGTTAGATAGCTGCGTTTTGGATTTAGAAGCAGATATTTTCCTGTGCTTACTGCCCTTTCTTCCATAGGCCGGTATTGGGCTGAAAACTCCTGTTTTGAGACTCTACACAAAAAGGGTTTGCAGACTGGTGAATCCACACTCGGGTTAGCTCTGGAAGTTGAGTGCACACATTGACAACCGTTCTGCTAGATAGCTGCGTTTTGGATTTAGAAGCAGAAATTTCCCTGTGCTTACTGCCCTTTCTTCCATAGGCCGGTATTGGGCTGAAAACGCCTGTTTTGAGACTCTGCCCAGAAAGTGTTTGCAGACTGCTGAATCCACACACGGGTTTAACTCTGGAAGTTGAGTGCACACATCGACAACCGTTCTGTTAGATAGCTGCGTTTTGGATTTGGAGCAGATATTTCTCTGTGCTTACTGCCCTTTCTTCCATAGGCCGGTATTGGGCTGAAAACGCCTGTTTTCAGACTCTGCACAGAAAGTGTTTGCAGTCTGCTCAATCCACACACCGATTTAACTCTGGAAGTTGAGTGCACACATTGACAACCGTTCTGTTAGATAGCTGCGTTTTGGATTTAGAAGCAGAAATTTCCCTGTGCTTACTGCCCTTTCTTCCATAGGCCGGAATTGGGCTGAAAACGCCTGTTTTGAGACTCTGCACAGAAAGTGTTTGCAGACTGCTGAATCCACACACCGGTTTAACTCTGGAAGTTCAGTGCACACATTGACAACCGTTCTGTTAGATAGCTGCGTTTTGGATTTAGAAGCAGAAATTTCCCTGTGCTTACGGCCCTTTCTTCCATAGGCCGGTATTGGGCTGAAAATGCCTGTTTTCAGACTATGCACAGAAAGTGTTTGCAGTCTGCTCAATCCACACACCGATTTAACTCTGGAAGTTGAATGCACACATTGACAAACGTTCTGTTAGATAACTGCGTTTTGGATTTAGAAGCAGAAATTTCCCTGTGCTTACTGCCCTTTCTTCCATAGGCCGGTATTGGGCTGAAAACGCCTGTTTTCAGACTCTGCACAGAAAGTGTTTGCAGATTGCTGAATCCACACACGGGTTTAACTCTGGAAGGTGAGTGCACACATTGACAGCCGTTCTGTTAGATAGCTGCGTTTTGGATTTAGAAGCAGATATTTCCCTGTGCTTACTGCCCTTTCTTCCATAGGCCGGTATTGGCCTGAAAACGCCTGTTTTGAGACTCTGCACAGAAAGTGTTTACAGACTGCTGAATCCACACACGGGTTTAACTCTGGAAATTGAGTGCACACATTGACAACCATTCTGTTAGATAGCTGCGTTTAGGATTTAGAAGCAGATATTTCCCTGTGCTTACTGCTCTTTATTCTATAGGCTGTTATTGGGATGACATCGCCTGCTTTGTGCCTCTGCACAGAAAGTGTTTGCAGACTGCTGAATCCACACACGGGTTAAACTCTGGAAGTTGAGTGCACACATTGACAACCGTTCTGTTAGATAGCTGTGTTTTGGATTTAGAAGCAGATATTTCCCTGTGCTTACTGCCCTTTCTTCCATAGGCCGGTATTGGGCTGAAAACGCCTGTTTTGAGACTCTACACAAAAAGGGTTTGCAGACTGGTGAATCCACACTCGGGTTTAACTCTGGAAGTTGAGTGCACACATTGACAACCGTTCTGTTAGATAGCTGCGTTTTGGATTTAGAAGCAGAAATTTCCCTGTGCTTACTGCCCTTTCTTTCATAGGCCGGTATTGGGCTGAAAACGCCTGTTTTGAGACTCTGCCCAGAATGTGTTTGCAGACTGCTGAATCCACAGACGGGTTTAACTCTGGAAGTTGAGTGCACACATTGACAACCGTTCTGTTAGATAGCTGCGTTTTGGATTTAGAAGCAGATATTTCCCTGTGCTTACTGCCCTTTCTTCCATAGGCCTGTATTGGGCTGAAAACGCCTGTTTTGAGACTCTGCACAGAAGGTGTTTGCAGACTGCTGAATCCACACACGGGTTTAACTCTGGAAGTTGAGTGCACACATTGACAACCGTTCTGTTAGATAGCTGCGTTTTGGATTTAGAAGCAGAAATTTCCCTGTGCTTACTGCCCTTTCTTCCATAGGCCAGTATTGGGCTGAAAACGCCTGTTTTCAGACTCTGCACAGAAAGTGTTTGCAGTCTGCTCAATCCACACACCGATTTAACTCTGGAAGTTGAGTGCACACATTGACAACCATTCTGTTAGATAGCTGCGTTTTGGATTTAGAAGCAGATATTTCCCTGTGCTTACTGCCCTTTCTTCCATATGCTGGTATTGGGCTGAAAACGCCTGTTTTGAGACTCTGCACAGAAAGTGTTTGCAGACTTCTGAATCCACACATGGGTTTAACTCTGGAAGTTGAGTGCACACATTGACAACCGTTCTGTTAGGTAGCTCCATTTTGGATTTAGAAGCAGATATTTCCCTGTGCTTACTGCCCTTTCTTCCATAGGCCGGTATTGGGCTGAAAACGCCTGTTTTCAGACTCTGCTCAGAAAGTGTTTGCAGACTGCTGAATCCACACACGGCTTTAACTCTGGAAGTTGAGTGCACACATTGAGAACCGTTCTGTTAGATAGCTGCGTTTTGGATTTAGAAGCAGATATTTTCCTGTGCTTACTGCCCTTTCTTTCATAGGCCGGTATTGGGCTGAAAACTCCTGTTTTGAGACTCTACACAAAAAGGGTTTGCAGACTGGTGAATCCACACTCGGGTTTAACTCTGGAAGTTGAGTGCACACATTGACAACCGTTCTGCTAGATAGCTGCGTATTGGATTTAGAAGCAGAAATTTCCCTGTGCTTACTGCCCTTTCTTCCATAGTCCGGTATTGGGCTGAAAATGCCTGTTTTGAGACTCTGCCCAGAAAGAGTTTGCAGACTGCTGAATCCACACACGGGTTTAACTCTGGAAGTTGAGTGCACACATTGACAACCGTTCTGTTAGATAGCTGCGTTTTGGATTTAGAAGCAGATATTTCCCTGTGCTTACTGCCCTTTCTTCCATAGGCTGGTATTGGGCTGAAAACGCCTGTTTTGAGACTCTGCACAGAAAGTGTTTCCAGACTGCTGAATCCACACACGGGTTTAACTCTGGAAGTTGAGTGCACACATTGACAACCGTTCTGTTAGATAGCTGCGTTTTGGATTTAGAAGCAGATATTTCCCTGTGCTTACTGCCCTTTCTTCCATAGGCCGGTATTTGCCTGAAAATGCCTGTTTTGAGACTCTGCACAGAAAGTGTTTACAGACTGCTGAATCCACACACGCGTTTAACTCTGGAAGTTGAGTGCACACATTGACAGCCGTTCTGTTAGATAGCTGCGTTTTGGATTTGGAGCAGATATTTTCCTGTGCTTACTGCCCTTTCTTCCATAGGCCGGTATTGGGCTGAAAACGCCTGTTTTGAGACTCTGCACAGAAAGTGTTTGCAGACTGCTGGATCCACACACGGGTTAAACTCTGGAAGTTGAGTGCACACATTGACAACCGTTCGGTTAGATAGCTGTGTTTTGGATTTAGAAGCAGATATTTCCCTGTGCTTACTGCCCTTTCTTCCATAGGCCGGTATTGGGCTGAAAACGCCTGTTTTGAGACTCTGCAGAGAAAGTGTCTGCAGACTGCTCAATCCACACACCGATTTAACTCTGGAAGTTGAGTGCACACATTGACAACCATTCTGTTAGACAGCTGCGTTTTGGATTTAGAAGCAGATATTTCCCTGTGCTTACTGCCCTTTCTTCCATAGGCCGGTATTGGGCTGAAAACGCCTGTTTTGAGACTGTGCACAGAAAGTGTTTGCAGACTGCTGAATCCACACACGGGTTTAACTCTGGACGTTGAGTGCACACATTGACAACCGTTCTGTTAGATAGCTGCGTTTTGGATTTAGAAGCAGATATTTCCCTGTGCTTACTGCTCTTTCTCCTATAGGCTTGTATTGGGATGAAATCGCCTGTTTTGAGACTCTGCACAGAAACTGTTTGCAGACTGCTGAATCCACACACGGGTTAAACTCTGGAAGTTGAGTGCACACATTGACAACCGTTCTGTTAGATAGCTGCGTTTTGGATTTAGAAGCAGATATTTCCCTGTGCTTACTGCCCTTTCTTCCATAGGCCGGTATTGGGCTGAAAACGCCTGTTTTCAGACTCTGCTCAGAAAGTGTTTGCAGACTGCTGAATCCACACACGGCTTTAACTCTGGAAGTTGAGTGCACACATTGAGAACCGTTCTGTTAGATAGCTGCGTTTTGGATTTAGAAGCAGATATTTTCCTGTGCTTACTGCCCTTTCTTTCATAGGCCGGTATTGGGCTGAAAACTCCTGTTTTGAGACTCTACACAAAAAGGGTTTGCAGACTGGTGAATCCACACTCGGGTTTAACTCTGGAAGTTGAGTGCACACATTGACAACCGTTCTGCTAGATAGCTGCGTTTTGGATTTAGAAGCAGAAATTTCCCTGTGCTTACTGCCCTTTCTTCCATAGTCCGGTATTGGGCTGAAAATGCCTGTTTTGAGACTCTGCCCAGAAAGAGTTTGCAGACTGCTGAATCCACACACGGGTTTAACTCTGGAAGTTGAGTGCACACATTGACAACCGTTCTGTTAGATAGCTGCGTTTTGGATTTAGAAGCAGATATTTCCCTGTGCTTACTGCCCTTTCTTCCATAGGCCGGTATTGGGCTGAAAACGCCTGTTTTGAGACTCTGCACAGAAAGTGTTTCCAGACTGCTGAATCCACACACGGGTTTAACTCTGGAAGTTGAGTGCACACATTGACAACCGTTCTCTTAGATAGCTGCGTTTTGGATTTAGAAGCAGATATTTCCCTGTGCTTACTGCCCTTTCTTCCATAGGCCGGTATTTGCCTGAAAATGCCTGTTTTGAGACTCTGCACAGAAAGTGTTTACAGACTGCTGAATCCACACACGCGTTTAACTCTGGAAGTTGAGTGCACACATTGACAGCCGTTCTGTTAGATAGCTGCGTTTTGGATTTGGAGCAGATATTTTCCTGTGCTTACTGCCCTTTCTTCCATAGGCCGGTATTGGGCTGAAAACGCCTGTTTTGAGACTCTGCACAGAAAGTGTTTGCAGACTGCTGGATCCACACACGGGTTAAACTCTGGAAGTTGAGTGCACACATTGACAACCGTTCTGTTAGATAGCTGTGTTTTGGATTTAGAAGCAGATATTTCCCTGTGCTTACTGCCCTTTCTTCCATAGGCCGGTATTGGGCTGAAAACGCCTGTTTTGAGACTCTGCAGAGAAAGTGTCTGCAGACTGCTCAATCCACACACCGATTTAACTCTGGAAGTTGAGTGCACACATTGACAACCATTCTGTTAGACAGCTGCGTTTTGGATTTAGAAGCAGATATTTCCCTGTTCTTACTGCCCTTTCTTCCATAGGCCGGTATTGGACTGAAAATGCCTGTTTTGAGACTCTGCACAGAAAGTGTTTGCAGACTGCTGAATCCACAGATGGGTTTAACTCTGGAAGGTGACTGCACACATTGACAACCGTTCTGTTAGGTAGGTGCGTTTTGGATTTAGAAGCAGATATTTCCCTGTGCTTACTGCCCTTTCTTCCATAGGCCGGTATTGGTCTGAAATCACCTGTTTTGAGACTCTGCACAGAAAGTGTTTCCAGACTGCTGAATCCACACACGGCTTTAACTCTGGAAGTTGAGTGCACAGATTGACAACCGTTCTGTTAGAGAGCTGCGTTTTGGATTTAGAAGCAGATATTTCCCTGTGCTTACTGCCCTTTCTTCCATAGGCCGGTATTGGGCTGAAAACGCCTGTTTTCAGACTCTGCACAGAAAGTGTTTGCAGACTGCTGAATCCACACACGGGTTTAACTCTGGAAGGTGAGTGCACACATTGACAGTCGTTCTGTTCGGTAGCTGCGTTTTGGATTTAGAAGCAGATATTTCCCTGCGCTTACTGCCCTTTCTTTCATAGGCCGGTATTGGGCTGAAAACACCAGTTTTGAGACTCTGCACAGAAAGTGTTTCCAGACTGCTGAATCCACACACGGCTTTAACTCTGGAAGTCGAGTGCACACATTGACAACCGTTCTGTTAGATAGCTGCGTTTTGGATTTAGAAGCAGATATTTCCCTGTGCTTACTGCCCTTTATTCCATAGGACGGTATTGGGCTGAAAACGCCTGTTTTGAGACTCTGCAGAGAAAGTGTTTGCAGACTGCTGAATCCACACACGGGTTTAACTCTGGAAGTTGAGTGCACACATTGACAACCGTTCTGTTAGATAGCTGCATTTTGGATTTAGAAGCAGATATTTCCCTGTGCTTACTGCCCTTTCTTCCATAGGCCGGTATTGGGCTGAAAACGCCTGTTTTGAGACTCTGCACAGAAAGTGTTGGCAGACTGGTGAATCCACACTCGGGTTTAACTCTGGAAGTTGAGTGCACACATTGAGAACCGTTCTGTTAGATAGCTGCGTTTTGGATTTAGAAGCAGATATTTTCCTGTGCTTACTGCCCTTTCTTCCATAGGCCGGTATTGGGCTGAAAACTCCTGTTTTGAGACTCTACACAAAAAGGGTTTGCAGACTGGTGAATCCACACTCGGGTTAGCTCTGGAAGTTGAGTGCACACATTGACAACCGTTCTGCTAGATAGCTGCGTTTTGGATTTAGAAGCAGAAATTTCCCTGTGCTTACTGCCCTTTCTTCCATAGGCCGGTATTGGGCTGAAAACGCCTGTTTTGAGACTCTGCCCAGAAAGTGTTTGCAGACTGCTGAATCCACACACGGGTTTAACTCTGGAAGTTGAGTGCACACATCGACAACCGTTCTGTTAGATAGCTGCGTTTTGGATTTGGAGCAGATATTTCTCTGTGCTTACTGCCCTTTCTTCCATAGGCCGGTATTGGGCTGAAAACGCCTGTTTTCAGACTCTGCACAGAAAGTGTTTGCAGTCTGCTCAATCCACACACCGATTTAACTCTGGAAGTTGAGTGCACACATTGACAACCGTTCTGTTAGATAGCTGCGTTTTGGATTTAGAAGCAGAAATTTCCCTGTGCTTACTGCCCTTTCTTCCATAGGCCGGAATTGGGCTGAAAACGCCTGTTTTGAGACTCTGCACAGAAAGTGTTTGCAGACTGCTGAATCCACACACCGGTTTAACTCTGGAAGTTCAGTGCACACATTGACAACCGTTCTGTTAGATAGCTGCGTTTTGGATTTAGAAGCAGAAATTTCCCTGTGCTTACGGCCCTTTCTTCCATAGGCCGGTATTGGGCTGAAAATGCCTGTTTTCAGACTATGCACAGAAAGTGTTTGCAGTCTGCTCAATCCACACACCGATTTAACTCTGGAAGTTGAATGCACACATTGACAAACGTTCTGTTAGATAACTGCGTTTTGGATTTAGAAGCAGATATTTCCCTGTGCTTACTGCCCTTTCTTCCATATGCTGGTATTGGGCTGAAAACGCCTGTTTTGAGACTCTGCACAGAAAGTGTTTGCAGACTTCTGAATCCACACATGGGTTTAACTCTGGAAGTTGAGTGCACACATTGACAACCGTTCTGTTAGGTAGCTCCATTTTGGATTTAGAAGCAGATATTTCCCTGTGCTTACTGCCCTTTCTTCCATAGGCCGGTATTGGGCTGAAAACTCCTGTTTTGAGACTCTGCACAGAAAGTGTTTGCAGACTGCTGAATCCACACACGGGTTTAACTCTGGACGTTGAGTGCACACATTGACAACCGTTCTGTTAGATAGCTGCGTTTTGGATTTAGAAGCAGATATTTCCCTGTGCTTACTGCTCTTTCTTCTATAGGCTGGTATTGGGATGAAATCGCCTGTTTTGAGACTCTGCACAGAAAGTGTTTGCAGACTGCTGAATCCACACACGGCTTTAACTCTGGAAGTTGAGTGCACACATTGAGAACCGTTCTGTTAGATACCTGCGTTTTGGATTTAGAAGCAGATATTTTCCTGTGCTTACTGCCCTTTCTTCCATAGGCCGGTATTGGGCTGAAAACGCCTGTTTTGAGACTCTACACAAAAAGGGTTTGCAGACTGGTGAATCCACACTCAGGTTTAACTCTGGAAGTTGAGTGCACACATTGACAACCGTTATGCTAGATAGCTGCGTTTTGGATTTAGAAGCAGAAATTTCCCTGTGCTTACTGCCCTTTCTTCCATAGGCCGGTATTGGGCTGAAAACGCCTGTTTTGAGACTCTGCACAGAAAGTGTTTGCAGACTGCTGAGTCCACACACGGGTTTAACTCTGGAAGTTGAGTGCACACATTGACAACCGTTCTGTTAGATAGCTGCGTTTTGGATTTAGAAGCAGATATTTCCCTGTGCTTACTGCCCTTTCTTCCATAGGCCGGTATTGGGCTGAAAACGCCTGTTTTCAGACTCTGCACAGAAAGTGTTTGCAGTCTGCTCAATCCACACACCGATTTAACTCTGGAAGTTGAGTGCACACATTGACAACCGTTCTGTTAGATAGCTGCGTTTTGGATTTAGAAGCAGAAATTTCCCTGTGCTTACTGCCCTTTCTTCCATAGGCCGGAATTGGGCTGAAAACGCCTGTTTTGAGACTCTGCACAGAAAGTGTTTGCAGACTGCTGGATCCACACACGGGTTTAACTCTGGAAGTTGAATGCACACATTGACAAACGTTCTGTTAGATAACTGCGTTTTGGATTTAGAAGCAGATATTTCCCTGTGCTTACTGCCCTTTCTTCCATATGCTGGTATTGGGCTGAAAACGCCTGTTTTGAGACTCTGCGCAGAAAGTGTTTCCAGACTGCTGAATCCACACACGGCTTTAACTCTGGAAGTTGAGTGCACACATTGACAACCGTTCTGTTAGGTAGCTCCATTTTGAATTTAGAAGCAGATATTTCCCTGTGCTTACTGCCCTTTCTTCCATAGGCCGGTATTGGGCTGAAAACGCCTGTTTTGAGACTCAGCACAGAAAGTGTTTGCAGACTGCTGAATCCACACACCGGTTTAACTCTGGAAGTTGAGTGCACACATTGACAACCGTTCTGTTAGATAGCTGCGTTTTGGATTTAGAAGCAGATATTTCCCTGTGCTTACTGCCCTTTCTTCCATAGGCCGGTATTTGCCTGAAAATGCCTGTTTTGAGACTCTGCACAGAAAGTGTTTACAGACTGCTGAATCCACACACGCGTTTAACTCTGGAAGTTGAGTGCACACATTGACAGCCGTTCTGTTAGATAGCTGCGTTTTGGATTTGGAGCAGATATTTTCCTGTGCTTACTGCCCTTTCTTCCATAGGCCGGTATTGGGCTGAAAACGCCTGTTTTGAGACTCTGCACAGAAAGTGTTTGCAGACTGCTGGATCCACACACGGGTTAAACTCTGGAAGTTGAGTGCACACATTGACAACCGTTCTGTTAGATAGCTGTGTTTTGGATTTAGAAGCAGATATTTCCCTGTGCTTACTGCCCTTTCTTCCATAGGCCGGTATTGGGCTGAAAACGCCTGTTTTGAGACTCTGCAGAGAAAGTGTCTGCAGACTGCTCAATCCACACACCGATTTAACTCTGGAAGTTGAGTGCACACATTGACAACCATTCTGTTAGACAGCTGCGTTTTGAATTTAGAAGCAGATATTTCCCTGTGCTTACTGCCCTTTCTTCCATAGGCCGGTATTGGACTGAAAATGCCTGTTTTGAGACTCTGCACAGAAAGTGTTTGCAGACTGCTGAATCCACAGATGGGTTTAACTCTGGAAGGTGACTGCACACATTGACAACCGTTCTGTTAGGTAGGTGCGTTTTAGATTTAGAAGCAGATATTTCCCTGTGCTTACTGCCCTTTCTTCCATAGGCCGGTATTGGTCTGAAATCACCTGTTTTGAGACTCTGCACAGAAAGTGTTTCCAGACTGCTGAATCCACACACGGCTTTAACTCTGGAAGTTGAGTGCACAGATTGACAACCGTTCTGTTAGAGAGCTGCGTTTTGGATTTAGAAGCAGATATTTCCCTGTGCTTACTGCCCTTTCTTCCATAGGCCGGTATTGGGCTGAAAACGCCTGTTTTCAGACTCTGCACAGAAAGTGTTTGCAGACTGCTGAATCCACACACGGGTTTAACTCTGGAAGGTGAGTGCACACATTGAGAGTCGTTCTGTTCGGTAGCTGCGTTTTGGATTTAGAAGCAGATATTTCCCTGCGCTTACTGCCCTTTCTTTCATAGGCCGGTATTGGGCTGAAAACACCAGTTTTGAGACTCTGCACAGAAAGTGTTTCCAGACTGCTGAATCCACACACGGCTTTAACTCTGGAAGTCGAGTGCACACATTGACAACCGTTCTGTTAGATAGCTGCGTTTTGGATTTAGAAGCAGATATTTCCCTGTGCTTACTGCCCTTTATTCCATAGGACGGTATTGGGCTGAAAACGCCTGTTTTGAGACTCTGCAGAGAAAGTGTTTGCAGACTGCTGAATCCACACACGGGTTTAACTCTGGAAGTTGAGTGCACACATTGACAACCGTTCTGTTAGATAGCTGCATTTTGGATTTAGAAGCAGATATTTCCCTGTGCTTACTGCCCTTTCTTCCATAGGCCGGTATTGGGCTGAAAACGCCTGTTTTGAGACTCTGCACAGAAAGTGTTGGCAGACTGGTGAATCCACACTCGGGTTTAACTCTGGAAGTTGAGTGCACACATTGAGAACCGTTCTGTTAGATAGCTGCGTTTTGGATTTAGAAGCAGATATTTTCCTGTGCTTACTGCCCTTTCTTCCATAGGCCGGTATTGGGCTGAAAACTCCTGTTTTGAGACTCTACACAAAAAGGGTTTGCAGACTGGTGAATCCACACTCGGGTTAGCTCTGGAAGTTGAGTGCACACATTGACAACCGTTCTGCTAGATAGCTGCGTTTTGAATTTAGAAGCAGAAATTTCCCTGTGCTTACTGCCCTTTCTTCCATAGGCCGGTATTGGGCTGAAAACGCCTGTTTTGAGACTCTGCCCAGAAAGTGTTTGCAGACTGCTGAATCCACACACGGGTTTAACTCTGGAAGTTGAGTGCACACATCGACAACCGTTCTGTTAGATAGCTGCGTTTTGGATTTGGAGCAGATATTTCTCTGTGCTTACTGCCCTTTCTTCCATAGGCCGGTATTGGGCTGAAAACGCCTGTTTTCAGACTCTGCACAGAAAGTGTTTGCAGTCTGCTCAATCCACACACCGATTTAACTCTGGAAGTTGAGTGCACACATTGACAACCGTTCTGTTAGATAGCTGCGTTTTGGATTTAGAAGCAGAAATTTCCCTGTGCTTACTGCCCTTTCTTCCATAGGCCGGAATTGGGCTGAAAACGCCTGTTTTGAGACTCTGCACAGAAAGTGTTTGCAGACTGCTGAATCCACACACCGGTTTAACTCTGGAAGTTCAGTGCACACATTGACAACCGTTCTGTTAGATAGCTGCGTTTTGGATTTAGAAGCAGAAATTTCCCTGTGCTTACGGCCCTTTCTTCCATAGGCCGGTATTGGGCTGAAAATGCCTGTTTTCAGACTATGCACAGAAAGTGTTTGCAGTCTTCTCAATCCACACACCGATTTAACTCTGGAAGTTGAATGCACACATTGACAAACGTTCTGTTAGATAACTGCGTTTTGGATTTAGAAGCAGATATTTCCCTGTGCTTACTGCCCTTTCTTCCATATGCTGGTATTGGGCTGAAAACGCCTGTTTTGAGACTCTGCACAGAAAGTGTTTGCAGACTTCTGAATCCACACATGGGTTTAACTCTGGAAGTTGAGTGCACACATTGACAACCGTTCTGTTAGGTAGCTCCATTTTGGATTTAGAAGCAGATATTTCCCTGTGCTTACTGCCCTTTCTTCCATAGGCCGGTATTGGGCTGAAAACTCCTGCTTTGAGACTCTGCACAGAAAGTGTTTGCAGACTGCTGAATCCACACATGGGTTTAACTCTGGACGTTGAGTGCACACATTGACAACCGTTCTGTTAGATAGCTGCGTTTTGGATTTAGAAGCAGATATTTCCCTGTGCTTACTGCTCTTTCTTCTATAGGCTGGTATTGGGATGAAATCGCCTGTTTTGAGACTCTGCACAGAAAGTGTTTGCAGACTGCTGAATCCACACACGGCTTTAACTCTGGAAGTTGAGTGCACACATTGAGAACCGTTCTGTTAGATACCTGCGTTTTGGATTTAGAAGCAGATATTTTCCTGTGCTTACTGCCCTTTCTTCCATAGGCCGGTATTGGGCTGAAAACGCCTGTTTTGAGACTCTACACAAAAAGGGTTTGCAGACTGGTGAATCCACACTCAGGTTTAACTCTGGAAGTTGAGTGCACACATTGACAACCGTTCTGCTAGATAGCTGCGTTTTGGATTTAGAAGCAGAAATTTCCCTGTGCTTACTGCCCTTTCTTCCATAGGCCGGTATTGGGCTGAAAACGCCTGTTTTGAGACTCTGCACAGAAAGTGTTTGCAGACTGCTGAGTCCACACACGGGTTTAACTCTGGAAGTTGAGTGCACACATTGACAACCGTTCTGTTAGATAGCTGCGTTTTGGATTTAGAAGCAGATATTTCCCTGTGCTTACTGCCCTTTCTTCCATAGGCCGGTATTGGGCTGAAAACGCCTGTTTTCAGACTCTGCACAGAAAGTGTTTGCAGTCTGCTCAATCCACACACCGATTTAACTCTGGAAGTTGAGTGCACACATTGACAACCGTTCTGTTAGATAGCTGCGTTTTGGATTTAGAAGCAGAAATTTCCCTGTGCTTACTGCCCTTTCTTCCATAGGCCGGAATTGGGCTGAAAACGCCTGTTTTGAGACTCTGCACAGAAAGTGTTTGCAGACTGCTGGATCCACACACGGGTTTAACTCTGGAAGTTGAATGCACACATTGACAAACGTTCTGTTAGATAACTGCGTTTTGGATTTAGAAGCAGATATTTCCCTGTGCTTACTGCCCTTTCTTCCATATGCTGGTATTGGGCTGAAAACGCCTGTTTTGAGACTCTGCGCAGAAAGTGTTTCCAGACTGCTGAATCCACACACGGCTTTAACTCTGGAAGTTGAGTGCACACATTGACAACCGTTCTGTTAGGTAGCTCCATTTTGAATTTAGAAGCAGATATTTCCCTGTGCTTACTGCCCTTTCTTCCATAGGCCGGTATTGGGCTGAAAACGCCTGTTTTGAGACTCTGCACAGAAAGTGTTTGCAGACTGCTGAATCCACACACCGGTTTAACTCTGGAAGTTGAGTGCACACATTGACAACCGTTCTGTTAGATAGCTGCGTTTTGGATTTAGAAGCAGATATTTCCCTGTGCTTACTGCTCTTTCTTCTATAGGCTGGTATTGGGATGAAATCGCCTGTTTTGAGACTCTGCACAGAAAGTGTTTGCAGACTGCTGAATCCACACACGGGTTAAACTCTGGAAGTTGAGTGCACACATTGACAACCGTTCTGTTAGATAGCTGCGTTTTGGTTTTAGAAGCAGATATTTCCCTGTGCTTACTGCCCTTTCTTCCATATGCTGGTATTGGGGTGAAAACGCCTGTTTTGAGACTCTGCACAGAAAGTGTTTGCAGACTTCTGAATCCACACATGGGTTTAACTCTGGAAGTTGAGTGCACACATTGACAACCGTTCTGTTAGATAGCTTCGTTTTGGATTTATAAGCAGATATTTCCCTGTGCTTACTGCTCTTTCTTCTATAGGCTGGTATTGGGTTAAAATCGCCTGTTTTGAGACTCTGCACAGAAAGTGTTTGCAGACTGCTGAATCCACACACGGTTTAAACTCTGGAAGTTGAGTGCACACATTGACAACCGTTCTGTTAGATAGCTGCGTTTTGGATTTAGAAGCAGATATTTCCCTGTGCTTACTGCTCTTTCTTCCATAGGCCGGTATTGGGCTGAAAAAGCCTGTTTTGAGACTCTGCTCAGAAAGTGTTTGCAGACTGCTGAATCCACACACGGCTTTAACTCTGGAAGTTGAGTGCACACATTGACAACCGTTCTGTTAGATAGCTGCGTTTTGGATTTAGAAGCAGATATTTTCCTGTGCTTACTGCCCTTTCTTCCATAGGCCGGTATTGGGCTGAAAACGCCTGTTTTGAGACTCTACTCAAAAAGGGTTTGCAGACTGGTGAATCCACACTCGGGTTTAACTCTGGAAGTTGAGTGCACACATTGACAACCGTTCTGTTAGATAGCTGCGTTTTGGATTTAGAAGCAGAAATTTCCCTGTGCTTACTGCCCTTTCTTCCATAGGCCGGTATTGGGCTGAAAACGCCTGTTTTGAGACTCTGCCCAGAAAGAGTTTGCAGACTGCTGAATCCACACACGGGTTTAACTCTGGAAGTTGAGTGCACACATTGACAACCGTTCTGTTAGATAGCTGCGTTTTGGATTTAGAAGCAGATATTTCCCTGTGCTTACTGCCCTTTCTTCCATAGGCCTGTATTGGGCTGAAAACGCCTGTTTTGAGACTCTGCACAGAAAGTGTTTGCAGACTGCTGAATCCACACACGGCTTTAACTCTGGAAGTTGAGTGCACACATTGACAACCGTTCTGTTAGATAGCTGCGTTTAGGATTTAGAAGCAGATATTTCCCTGTGCTTACTGCTCTTTATTCTATAGGCTGTTATTGGGATGACATCGCCTGCTTTGAGGCTCTGCACAGAAAGTGTTTGCAGACTGCTGAATCCACACACGGGTTAAACTCTGGAAGTTGAGTGCACACATTGACAACCGTTCTGTTAGATAGCTGTGTTTTGGATTTAGAAGCAGATATTTCCCTGTGCTTACTGACCTTTCTTCCATAGGCCGGTATTGGGCTGAAAACGCCTGTTTTGAGACTCTACACAAAAAGGGTTTGCAGACTGGTGAATCCACACTCGGGTTTAACTCTGGAAGTTGAGTGCACACATTGACAACCGTTCTGTTAGATAGATGCGTTTTGGATTTAGAAGCAGAAATTTCCCTGTGCTTACTGCCCTTTCTTCCATAGGCCGGTATTGGGCTGAAAACGCCTGTTTTGAAACTCTGCACAGAAAGTGTTTGCAGACTGCTGAATCCACACACGGGTTTAACTCTGGAAGTTCAGTGCACACATTGACAACCGTTCTGTTAGATAGCTGCGTTTTGGATTTAGAAGCAGAAATTTCCCTGTGCTTACGGCCCTTTCTTCCATAGGCCGGTATTGGGCAAAAAATGCCTGTTTTCAGACTATGCACAGAAAGTGTTTGCAGTCTGCTCAATCCACACACCGATTTAACTCTGGAAGTTGAGTGCACACATTGACAACCATTCTGTAAGATAGCTGCGTTTTGGATTTAGAAGCAGATATTTCCCTGTGCTTACTGCCCTTTCTTCCATATGCTGGTATTGGGCTGAAAACGCCTGTTTTGAGACTCTGCACAGAAAGTGTTTGCAGACTTCTGAATCCACACATGGGTTTAACTCTGGAAGTTGAGTGCACACATTGACAACCGTTCTGTTAGGTAGCTCCATTTTGGATTTAGAAGCAGATATTTCCCTGTGCTTACTGCCCTTTCTTCCATAGGCCGGTATTGGGCTGAAAACTCCTGTTTTGAGACTCTGCACAGAAAGTGTTTGCAGACTGCTGAATCCACACACGGGTTTAACTCTGGACGTTGAGTGCACACATTGACAACCGTTCTGTTAGATAGCTGCGTTTTGGATTTAGAAGCAGATATTTCCCTGTGCTTACTTCTCTTTCTTCTATAGGCTGGTATTGGGATGAAATCGCCTGTTTTGAGACTCTGCACAGAAAGTGTTTGCAGACTGCTGAATCCACACACGGCTTTAACTCTGGAAGTTGAGTGCACACATTGAGAACCGTTCTGTTAGATACCTGCGTTTTGGATTTAGAAGCAGATATTTTCCTGTGCTTACTGCCCTTTCTTCCATAGGCCGGTATTGGGCTGAAAACGCCTGTTTTGAGACTCTACACAAAAAGGGTTTGCAGACTGGTGAATCCACACTCAGGTTTAACTCTGGAAGTTGAGTGCACACATTGACAACCGTTCTGCTAGATAGCTGCGTTTTGGATTTAGAAGCAGAAATTTCCCTGTGCTTACTGCCCTTTCTTCCATAGGCCGGTATTGGGCTGAAAACGCCTGTTTTGAGACTCTGCACAGAAAGTGTTTGCAGACTGCTGAGTCCACACACGGGTTTAACTCTGGAAGTTGAGTGCACACATTGACAACCGTTCTGTTAGATAGCTGCGTTTTGGATTTAGAAGCAGATATTTCCCTGTGCTTACTGCCCTTTCTTCCATAGGCCGGTATTGGGCTGAAAACGCCTGTTTTGAGACTCTGCACAGAAAGTGTTTGCAGACTGCGGAATCCACACACGGGTTTAACTCTGGAAGTTGAGTGCACACATTGACAACCGTTCTGTTAGATAGCTGCGTTTTGGATTTAGAAGCAGATATTTCCCTGTGCTTACTGCCCTTTCTTCGATCGGCCGGTATTGGGCTGAAAACGCCTGTTTTGAGACTCTGCACAGAAAGTGTTTGCAGACTGCTGAATCCACACACGGGTTTGACTCTGGAAGTTGAGTGCACACATTGACAACCGTTCTGTTAGATACCTGCGTTTTGGATTTAGAAGCAGATATTTCCCTGTGCTTACTGCCCTTTCTTCCATAGGCCGGTATTGGGCTGAAAACGCCTGTTTTGAGACTCTGCACAGAAAGTGTTTGTACACTGCTGAATCCACACACGGGTTTAACTCTGGAAGTTGAGTGCACACATTGACAACCGTTCTGTTAGATAGCTGCGTTTTGGATTTAGAAGCAGAAATTTCCCTGTGCTTACTGCCCTTTCTTCCATATGCTGGTATTGGGCTGAAAACGCCTGTTTTCAGACTGTGCACAGAAAGTGTTTGCAGTCTACTCAATCCACAGACCGATTTAACTCTGGAAGTTGAGTGCACACATTGACAACCATTCTGTTAGATAGCTGCGTTTTGGATTTAGAAGCAGATATTTCCCTGTGCTTACTGCCCTTTCTTCCATATGCTGGTATTGGGCTGAAAACGCCTGTTTTGAGACTCTGCACAGAAAGTGTTTGCAGACTTCTGAATCCACACATGGGTTTAACTCTGTAAGTTGAGTGCACACATTGACAACCGTTCTGTTAGGTAGCTCCATTTTGGATTTAGAAGCAGATATTTCCCTGTGCTTACTGTCCTTTCTTCCATAGGCCGGTATTGGCCTGAAAACGCCTGTTTTGAGACTCTGCACAGAAAGTGTTTGCAGACTCCTGAATCCACACTCGGGTTTAACTCTGGAAGTTGAGTGCACACATTGACAACCGTTCTGTTAGATAGCTGCGTTTTGGATTTAGAAGCAGATATTTCCCTGTGCTTACTGCTCTTTCTTCTATAGGCTGGTATTGGGCTGAAAACGCCTGTTTTGAGACTCTGCACAAAAAGTGTTTTCAGACTGCTGAATCCTCACACGGGTTAAAAACTGGAAGGTGAGTGCACACATTGACAACCGTTCTGTTAGATAGCTGCGTTTTGGATTTAGAAGCATATATTTCCCTGTGCTTACTGCCCTTTCTTCCATAGGCCGGTATTGGGCTGAAAACGCCTGTTTTGAGACTCTGCTAAGAAAGTGTTTGCAGACTGCTGAATCCACACACGGCTTTAACTCTGGAAGTTGAGTGCACACATTGACAACCGTTCTGTTAGATAGCTGCGTTTTGGATTTAGAAGCAGATATTTCCCTGTGCTTACTGCCCTTTCTTCCATAGGCTGGTATTGGGTTGAAAACGCCTGTTTTGAGACTCTACTCAAAAAGGGTTTGCAGACTGCTGAATCCACACACGGGTTTGACTCTGGAAGTTGAGTGCACACATTGACAACCGTTCTGTTAGATAGCTGCGTTTTGGATTTAGAAGCAGATATTTCCCTGTGCTTACTGCCCTTTCTTCCATAGGCCGGTATTGGGCTGAAAACGCCTGTTTTGAGACTCTGCACAGAAAGTGTTTGTACACTGCTGAATCCACACACGGCTTTAACTCTGGAAGTTGAGTGCACACATTGACAACCGTTCTGTTAGATAGCTGCGTTTTGGATTTAGAAGCAGAAATTTCCCTGTGCTTACTGCCCTTTCTTCCATATGCTGGTATTGGGCTGAAAACGCCTGTTTTCAGACTCTGCACAGAAAGTGTTTGCAGTCTACTCAATCCACACACCGATTTAACTCTGGAAATTGAGTGCACACATTGACAACCATTCTGTTAGATAGCTGCGTTTTGGATTTAGAAGCAGATATTTCCCTGTGCTTACTGCCCTTTCTTCCATATGCTGGTATTGGGCTGAAAACGCCTGTTTTTAGACTCTGCACAGAAAGTGTTTGCAGACTTCTGAATCCACACATGGGTTTAACTCTGTAAGTTGAGTGCACACATTGACAACCGTTCTGTTAGGTAGCTCCATTTTGGATTTAGAAGCAGATATTTCCCTGTGCTTACTGTCCTTTCTTCCATAGGCCGGTATTGGCCTGAAAACCCCTGTTTTGAGACTCTGCACAGAAAGTGTTTGCAGACTCCTGAATCCACACACGGGTTTAACTCTGGAAGTTGAGTGCACACATTGACAACCGTTCTGTTAGATAGCTGCGTTTTGGATTTAGAAGCAGATATTTCCCTGTGCTTACTGCCCTTTCTTCCATAGGCCGGTATTGGGCTGAAAACGCCTGTTTTGAGACTCTGCTCAGAAAGTGTTTGCAGACTGCTGAATCCACACACGGCTTTAACTCTGGAAGATGAGTGCACACATTGACAACCGTTCTGTTAGATAGCTGCGTTTTGGATTTAGAAGCAGATATTTCCCTGTGCTTACTGCCCTTTCTTCCATAGGCTGGTATTGGGCTGAAAACGCCTGTTTTGAGACTCTACTCAAAAAGGGTTTGCAGACTGGTGAATCCACACTCGGGTTTAACTGTGGAAGTTGAGTGCACACATTGACAACCGTTCTGTTAGATAGCTGCGTTTTGGGTTTAGAAGCAGAAATTTCCCTGTGCTTACTGCCCTTTCTTCCATAGGCCGGTATTGGGCTGAAAACGCCTGTTTTGAGACTCTGCCCAGAAAGAGATTGCAGACTGCTGAATCCACACACGGGTTTAACTCTGGAAGTTGAGTGCACACATTGATAACCGTTCTGTTAGATAGCTGCGTTTTGGATTTAGAAGCAGATATTTCCCTGTGCTTACTGCGCTTTCTTCCATAGGCCGGTATTGGGCTGAAAACGCCTGTTTTGAGACTCTGCACAGAAAGTGTTTCCAGACTGCTGAATCCACACACGGGTTTAACTCTGGAAGTTGAGTGCACACATTGACAACCGTTCTGTTAGATAGCTGCGTTTTGGATTTAGAAGCAGATATTTCCCTGTGCTTACTGTCCTTTCTTCCATAGGCCGGTATTGGGCTGAAAACGCCTGTTTTCAGACTCTGCACAGAAAGTGTTTGCAGTCTGCTCAATCCACACACCGATTTAACTCTGGAACTTGAGTGCACACATTGACAACCGTTCTGTTAGATAGCTGCGTTTTGGATTTAGAAGCAGAAATTTCCCAGTGCTTACTGCCCTTTCTTCCATAGGCCGGAATTGGGCTGAAAACGCCTGTTTTGAGACTCTGCACAGAAAGTGTTTGCAGACTGCTGGATCCACACACGGGTTTAACTCTGGAAGTTGAATGCACACATTGACAAACGTTCTGTTAGATAACTGCGTTTTGGATTTAGAAGCAGATATTTCCCTGTGCTTACTGCCCTTTCTTCCGTATGCTGGTATTGGGCTGAAAACGCCTGTTTTGAGTCTCTGCACAGAACGTGTTTCCAGACTGCTGAATCCACACACGGGTTTAACTCTGGAAGTTGAGTGCACACATTGACAACCGTTCTGTTAGGTAGCCCCATTTTGGATTTAGAAGCAGATATTTCCCTGTGCTTACTGCCCTTTCTTCCATAGGCCGGTATTGGCCTGAAAACGCCTGTTTTGAGACTCTGCACAGAATGTGTTTGCAGACTGCTGAATCCACACACGGGTTTAACTCTGGAAGTTGAGTGCACACATTGACAACCGTTCTGTTAGATAGCTGCGTTTTGGATTTAGAAGCAGATATTTCCCTCTGCTTACTGCTCTTTCTTCTATAGGCCAGTATTGGGTTGAAATCGCCTGTTTTGAGACTCTGCACAGAAAGTGTTTCCAGAGTGCTGAATAAACACACGGCTTTAACTCTGGAAGTTGAGTGCACACATTGACAACCGTTCTGTTAGATAGCTGCGTTTTGGATTTAGAAGCAGAAATTTTCCTGTGCTTACTGCCCTTTCTTCCATAGGCCGGTATTGGGCTGAAAACGCCTGTTTTGAGACTCTACACAAAAAGGGTTTGAAGACTGGTGAATCCACACTCGGGTTTAACTCTGGAAGTTGAGTGCACACTTTGACAACCGTTCTGTTAGATAGCTGCGTTTTGTATTTAGAAGCAGAAATTTCCCTGTGCTTACTGCTCTTTCTTCCATAGGCCGGTATTGGGCTGAAAACGCCTGTTTTGAGACTGTGCACAGAAAGTGTTTGCAGACTGCTGAATCCACACACGGGTTTAACTCTGAAAGTTGAGTGCACACAATGACAACCGTTCTGTTAGATTGCTGCGTTTTTGATTTAGAAGCAGATATTTCCCTGTGCTTACTGCTCTTTCTTCCATAGGCCGGTATTGGGCTGAAAACGCCTGTTTTCAGACTCTGCACAGAAAGTGTTTGCAGTCTGCTCAATCCACACACCGATTTAACTCTGGAAGTTGAGTGCACACATTGAAAACCGTTCTGTTAGATAGCTGCGTTTTGGATTTAGAAGCAGATATTTCCCTGTGCTTACTACCCTTTCTTCAATATGCTGGTATTGGGCTGAAAACGCCTGTTTTGAGACTCTGCGCAGAAAGTGTTTCCAGACTGCTGAATCCACACACGGCTTTAACTCTGGAAGTTGAGTGCACACATTGACAACCGTTCTGTTAGGTAGCTGCGTTTTGGATTTAGAAGCAGATATTTCCCTGTGCTTACTGCCCTTTCTTCCATAGGCCGGTATTGGGTTGAAAATGCCTGTTTTGAGACTCTGCACAGAAAGTGTTTGCAGACTGCTGAATCCACACACGGGTTTAACTCTGGAAGTTGAGTGCACACATTGACAACCGTTCTGTTAGATAGCTGTGTTTTGGATTTAGAAGCAGATATTTCCCTGTGCTTACTGCTCTTTCTTCTATAGGCTGGTATTGGGATGAAATCGCCTGTTTTGAGACTCTGCACAGAAAGTGTTTGCAGACTGCTGAATCCACACACGGCTTTAACTCTGGAAGTTGAGTGCACACATTGACAACCGTTCTGTTAGATAGCTGCGTTTTGGATTTAGAAGCAGATATTTTCCTGTGCTTACTGTCCTTTCTTCCATAGGCCGGTATTGGGCTGAAAACGCCTGTTTTGAGACTCTACTCAAAAAGGGTTTGTAGACTGGTGAATCCACACTCGGGTTTAACTCTGGAAGTTGAGTGCACACATTGACAACCGTTCTGTTAGATAGCTGCGTTTTGGATTTAGAAGCAGAAATTTCCCTGTGCTTACTGCCCTTTCTTCCATAGGCCGGTATTGGGCTGAAAACGCCTGTTTTGAGACTCTGCCCAGAAAGAGATTGCAGACTGCTGAATCCACACACGGGTTTAACTCTGGAAGTTGAGTGCACACATTGACAACCGTTCTGTTAGATAGCTGTGTTTTGGATTTAGAAGCAGATATTTCCCTGTGCTTACTGCCCTTTCTTCCATAGGCCGGTATTGGGCTGAAAACGCCTGTTTTGAGACTCTGCACAGAAAGTGTTTGCAGACTGCTGAATCCACACACGGGTTTAATTCTGGAAGTTGAGTGCACACATTGACAACCGTTCTTTTAGATAGCTGCGTTTTGGATTTGGAGCAGATATTTCCCTGTGCTTACTGCCCTTTCTTCCATAGGCCGGTATTGGGCTGAAAACGCCTGTTTTCAGACTCTGCACAGAAAGTGTTTGCAGTCTGCTCAATCCACACACCGATTTAACTCTGGAAGTTGAGTGCACACATTGACACCGTTCTGTTAGATAGCTGCGTTTTGGATTTAGAAGCAGAAATTTCCCTGTGCTTACTGCCCTTTCTTCCATAGGCCGGAATTGGGCTGAAAACGCCTGTTTTGAGACTCTGCACAGAAAGTGTTTGCAGACTGCTGGATCCACACACGGGTTTAACTCTGGAAGTTGAATGCACACATTGACAAACGTTCTGTTAGATAACTGCCTTTTGGATTTAGAAGCAGATATTTCCCTGTGCTTACTGCCCTTTCTTCCATATGCTGGTATTGGGCTGAAAACGCCTGTTTTGAGACTCTGCACAGAACGTGTTTGCAGACTTCTGAATCCACACACGGGTTTAACTCTGGAAGTTGAGTGCACACATTGACAACCGTTCTGTTAGGTAGCCCCATTTTGGATTTAGAAGCAGATATTTCCCTGTGCTTACTGCCCTTTCTTCCATAGGCCGGTATTGGCCTGAAAACGCCTGTTTTGAGACTCTGCACAGAATGTGTTTGCAGACTGCTGAATCCACACACGGGTTTAACTCTGGAAGTTGAGTGCACACATTGACAACCGTTCTGTTAGATAGCTGCGTTTTGGATTTAGAAGCAGATATTTCCCTCTTCTTACTGCTCTTTCTTCTATAGGCCAGTATTGGGTTGAAATCGCCTGTTTTGAGACTCTACACAGAAAGTGTTTCCAGAGTGCTGAATAAACACACGGCTTTAACTCTGGAAGTTGAGTGCACACATTGACAACCGTTCTGTTAGATAGCTGCGTTTTGGATTTAGAAGCAGAAATTTTCCTGTGCTTACTGCCCTTTCTTCCATAGGCCGGTATTGGGCTGTAAACGCCTGTTTTGAGACTCTACACAAAAAGGGTTTGCAGACTGGTGAATCCACACTCGGGTTTAACTCTGGAAGTTGAGTGCACACTTTGACAACCGTTCTGTTAGATAGCTGCGTTTTGTATTTAGAAGCAGAAATTTCCCTGTGCTTACTGCCCTTTCTTCCATAGGCCGGTATTGGGCTGAAAACGCCTGTTTTGAGACTGTGCACAGAAAGTGTTTGCAGACTGCTGAATCCACACACGGGTTTAACTCTGAAAGTTGAGTGCACACAATGACAACCGTTCTGTTAGATAGCTGCGTTTTTGATTTAGAAGCAGATATTTCCCTGTGCTTACTGCCCTTTCTTCCATAGGCCGGTATTGGGCTGAAAACGCCTGTTTTCAGACTCTGCACAGAAAGTGTTTGCAGTCTGCTCAATCCACACACCGATTTAACTCTGGAAGTTGAGTGCACACATTGAAAACCGTTCTGTTAGATAGCTGCGTTTTGGATTTAGAAGCAGATATTTCCCTGTGCTTACTACCCTTTCTTCAATATGCTGGTATTGGGCTGAAAACGCCTGTTTTGAGACTCTGCGCAGAAAGTGTTTCCAGACTGCTGAATCCACACACGGCTTTAACTCTGGAAGTTGAGTGCACACATTGACAACCGTTCTGTTAGGTAGCTGCGTTTTGGATTTAGAAGCAGATATTTCCCTGTGCTTACTGCCCTTTCTTCCATAGGCCGGTATTGGGTTGAAAATGCCTGTTTTGAGACTCTGCACAGAAAGTGTTTGCAGACTGCTGAATCCACACACGGGTTTAACTCTGGAAGTTGAGTGCACACATTGACAACCGTTCTGTTAGATAGCTGCGTTTTGGATTTAGAAGCAGATATTTCCCTGTGCTTACTGCCCTTTCTTCCATAGGCCGGTATTTGGCTGAAAATGCCTGTTTTGAGACTCTGCACAGAAAGTGTTTACAGACTGCTGAATCCACACACGCGTTTAACTCTGGAAGTTGAGTGCACACATTGACAACCGTTCTGTTAGATAGCTGCGTTTTGGATTTGGAGCAGATATTTTCCTGTGCTTACTGCCCTTTCTTCCATAGGCTGGTATTGGGCTGAAAACGCCTGTTTTGAGACTCTGCACAGAAAGTGTTTGTAGACTGCTGAATCCACACTCGGGTTTAACTCTGGAAGTTCAGTGCACACATTGACAACCGTTCTGTTAGATAGCTGCGTTTTGGATTTAGAAGCAGAAATTTCCCTGTGCTTACTTCCCTTTCTTCCATAGGCCGGTATTGGGTTGAAAACGCCTGTTTTCAGACTCTGCACAGAAAGTGTTTGCAGACTGCTGAATCCACGCACGGGTTTAACTCTTGAAGGTGAGTACACACATTGACAGCCGTTCTGTTAGGTAGCTGTGTTTTGGATTTAGAAGCAGATATTTCCCTGTGCTTACTGCCCTTTCTTCCATAGGCCGGTGTTGGTCTGAAAACACCTGTTTTGAGACTCTGCAGAGAAAGTGTTTCCAGACTGCTGAATCCACACACGGCTTTAAATCTGGAAGTTGAGTGCACACATTGACAACCGTTCTGTTAGATAGCTGCGTTTTGGATTTAGAAGCAGATATTTCCCTGTGCTTACTGCCCTTTCTTCCATAGGCCGGTATTGGGCTGAAAATGCCTGTTTGGAGACTCTGTACAGAAAGTGTTTGCAGACTGCTGAATCCACACACGGGTTTAACTCTGGAAGTTGAGTGCACACATTGACAACCGTTCTGTTAGATAGCTGCGTTTTGGATTTAGAAGCAGATATTTCCCTGTGCTTACTGCCCTTTCTTCCATAGGGCGGTAATGGGCTGAAAACGCCTGTTTTCAGTCTCTGCACAGAAAGTGTTTGCAGTCTGCTCAATCCACACACTGATTTAACTCTGGAAGTTGAGTGCACACATTGACAACCATTCTGTTAGATAGCTGCGTTTTGGATTTAGAAGCAGATATTTCCCCGTGCTTGCTGCCGTTTCTTCCATATGCTGGTATAGGGCTGAAAACGCCTGTTTTGAGACTCTGCACAGAAAGTGTTTGCAGACTGCTGAATCCACACTCGGGTTTAACTCTGGAAGTTCAGTGCACACATTGACAACCGTTCTGTAAGATAGCTGCGTTTTGGATTTAGAAGCAGAAATTTCCCTGTGCTTACTGCCCTTTCTTCGATAGGCCGGTATTGGGCTGAAAACACCTGTTTTGAGACTCTGCACAGAAAGTGTTTGCAGACTGCTGAATCCACACACAGGTTTAACTCTGGAAGTTGAGTGCACACATTGACAACCGTTCTGTTAGATAGCTGCGTTTTGGATTTAGAAGCAGATATTTCCCTGTGCTTACTGCTCTTTCTTCTATAGGCTGGTATTGGGATGAAATCGCCTGTTTTGACACTCTGCACAGAAAGTGTTTGCAGACTGCTGAATCCACACACGGCTTTAACTCTGGAAGTTGAGTGCACACATTGACAACCGTTCTGTTAGATAGCTGCGTTTTGGATTTAGAAGCAGATATTTTCCTGTGCTTACTGCCCTTTCTTCCATAGGCCGGTATTGGGCTGAAAACGCCTGTTTTGAGACTCTACTCAAAAAGGGTTTGTAGACTGGTGAATCCACACTCGGGTTTAACTCTGGAAGTTGAGTGCACACATTGACAACCGTTCTGTTAGATAGCTGCGTTTTGGATTTAGAAGCAGAAATTTCCCTGTGCTTACTGCCCTTTCTTCCATAGGCCGGTATTGGGCTGAAAACGCCTGTTTTGAGACTCTGCCCAGAAAGAGATTGCAGACTGCTGAATCCACACACGGGTTTAACTCTGGAAGTTGAGTGCACACATTGACAACCGTTCTGTTAGATAGCTGTGTTTTGGATTTAGAAGCAGATATTTCCCTGTGCTTACTGCCCTTTCTTCCATAGGCCGGTATTGGGCTGAAAACGCCTGTTTTGAGACTCTGCACAGAAAGTGTTTCCAGACTGCTGAATCCACACACGGGTTTAATTCTGGAAGTTGAGTGCACACATTGACAACCGTTCTTTTAGATAGCTGCGTTTTGGATTTGGAGCAGATATTTCCCTGTGCTTACTGCCCTTTCTTCCATAGGCCGGTATTGGGCTGAAAACGCCTGTTTTCAGACTCTGCACAGAAAGTGTTTGCAGTCTGCTCAATCCACACACCGATTTAACTCTGGAAGTTGAGTGCACACATTGACACCGTTCTGTTAGATAGCTGCGTGTTGGATTTAGAAGCAGAAATTTCCCTGTGCTTACTGCCCTTTCTTCCATAGGCCGGAATTGGGCTGAAGACGCCTGTTTTGAGACTCTGCACAGAAAGTGTTTGCAGACTGCTGGATCCACACACGGGTTTAACTCTGGAAGTTGAATGCACACATTGACAAACGTTCTGTTAGATAACTGCGTTTTGGATTTAGAAGCAGATATTTCCCTGTGCTTACTGCCCTTTCTTCCATATGCTGGTATTGGGCTGAAAACGCCTGTTTTGAGACTCTGCACAGAACGTGTTTGCAGACTTCTGAATCCACACACGGGTTTAACTCTGGAAGTTGAGTGCACACATTGACAACCAATCTGTTAGATAGCTGCGTTTTGGATTTAGAAGCAGATATTTCCCCGTGCTTGCTGCCGTTTCTTCCATATGCTGGTATAGGGCTGAAAACGCCTGTTTTGAGACTCTGCACAGAAAGTGTTTGCAGACTGCTGGATCCACACACGGGTTTAACTCTGGAAGTTGAATGCACACATTGACAAACGTTCTGTTAGATAACTGCGTTTTGGATTTAGAAGCAGATATTTCCCTGTGCTTACTGAACTTTCTTCCATAGGCCGGTATTGGCCTGAAAACGCCTGTTTTGAGACTCTGCACAGAATGTGTTTGCAGACTGCTGAATCCACACACGGGTTTAACTCTGGAAGTTGAGTGCACACATTGACAACCGTTCTGTTAGATAGCTGCGTTTTGGATTTAGAAGCAGATATTTCCCTCTTCTTACTGCTCTTTCTTCTATAGGCCAGTATTGGGTTGAAATCGCCTGTTTTGAGACTCTGCACAGAAAGTGTTTCCAGAGTGCTGAATAAACACACGGCTTTAACTCTGGAAGTTGAGTGCACACATTGACAACCGTTCTGTTAGATAGCTGCGTTTTGGATTTAGAAGCAGAAATTTTCCTGTGCTTACTGCCCTTTCTTCCATAGGCCGGTATTGGGCTGTAAACGCCTGTTTTGAGACTCTACACAAAAAGGGTTTGCAGACTGGTGAATCCACACTCGGGTTTAACTCTGGAAGTTGAGTGCACACTTTGACAACCGTTCTGTTAGATAGCTGCGTTTTGTATTTAGAAGCAGAAATTTCCCTGTGCTTACTGCCCTTTCTTCCATAGGCCTGTATTGGGCTGAAAACGCCTGTTTTGAGACTGTGCACAGAAAGTGTTTGCAGACTGCTGAATCCACACACGGGTTTAACTCTGAAAGTTGAGTGCACACAATGACAACCGTTCTGTTAGATAGCTGCGTTTTTGATTTAGAAGCAGATATTTCCCTGTGCTTACTGCCCTTTCTTCCATAGGCCGGTATTGGGCTGAAAACGCCTGTTTTCAGACTCTGCACAGAAAGTGTTTGCAGTCTGCTCAATCCACACACCGATTTAACTCTGGAAGTTGAGTGCACACATTGAAAACCGTTCTGTTAGATAGCTGCGTTTTGGATTTAGAAGCAGATATTTCCCTGTGCTTACTACCCTTTCTTCAATATGCTGGTATTGGGCTGAAAACGCCTGTTTTGAGACTCTGCGCAGAAAGTGTTTCCAGACTGCTGAATCCACACACGGCTTTAACTCTGGAAGTTGAGTGCACACATTGACAACCGTTCTGTTAGGTAGCTGCGTTTTGGATTTAGAAGCAGATATTTCCCTGTGCTTACTGCCCTTTCTTCCATAGGCCGGTATTGGGTTGAAAATGCCTGTTTTGAGACTCTGCACAGAAAGTGCTTGCAGACTGCTGAATCCACACACGGGTTTAACTCTGGAAGTTGAGTGCACACATTGACAACCGTTCTGTTAGATAGCTGCGTTTTGGATTTAGAAGCAGATATTTCCCTGTGCTTACTGCCCTTTCTTCCATAGGCCGGTATTTGGCTGAAAATGCCTGTTTTGAGACTCTGCACAGAAAGTGTTTACAGACTGCTGAATCCACACACGCGTTTAACTCTGGAAGTTGAGTGCACACATTGACAACCGTTCTGTTAGATAGCTGCGTTTTGGATTTGGAGCAGATATTTTCCTGTGCTTACTGCCCTTTCTTCCATAGGCTGGTATTGGGCTGAAAACGCCTGTTTTGAGACTCTGCACAGAAAGTGTTTGTAGACTGCTGAATCCACACTCGGGTTTAACTCTGGAAGTTCAGTGCACACATTGACAACCGTTCTGTTAGATAGCTGCGTTTTGGATTTAGAAGCAGAAATTTCCCTGTGCTTACTTCCCTTTCTTCCATAGGCCGGTATTGGGTTGAAAACGCCTGTTTTCAGACTCTGCACAGAAAGTGTTTGCAGACTGCTGAATCCACGCACGGGTTTAACTCTTGAAGGTGAGTACACACATTGACAGCCGTTCTGTTAGGTAGCTGTGTTTTGGATTTAGAAGCAGATATTTCCCTGTGCTTACTGCCCTTTCTTCCATAGGCCGGTGTTGGTCTGAAAACACCTGTTTTGAGACTCTGCAGAGAAAGTGTTTCCAGACTGCTGAATCCACACACGGCTTTAAATCTGGAAGTTGAGTGCACACATTGACAACCGTTCTGTTAGATAGCTGTGTTTTGGATTTAGAAGCAGATATTTCCCTGTGCTTACTGCCCTTTCTTCCATAGGCCGGTATTGGGCTGAAAATGCCTGTTTGGAGACTCTGTACAGAAAGTGTTTGCAGACTGCTGAATCCACACACGGGTTTAACTCTGGAAGTTGAGTGCACACATTGACAACCGTTCTGTTAGATAGCTGCGTTTTGGATTTAGAAGCAGATATTTCCCTGTGCTTACTGCCCTTTCTTCCATAGGGCGGTAATGGGCTGAAAACGCCTGTTTTCAGTCTCTGCACAGAAAGTGTTTGCAGTCTGCTCAATCCACACACTGATTTAACTCTGGAAGTTGAGTGCACACATTGACAACCATTCTGTTAGATAGCTGCGTTTTGGATTTAGAAGCAGATATTTCCCCGTGCTTGCTGCCGTTTCTTCCATATGCTGGTATAGGGCTGAAAACGCCTGTTTTGAGACTCTGCACAGAAAGTGTTTGCAGACTGCTGAATCCACACTCGGGTTTATCTCTGGAAGTTCAGTGCGCACATTGACAACCGTTCTGTTAGATAGCTGCGTTTTGGATTTAGAAGCAGAAATTTCCCTGTGCTTACTGCCCTTTCTTCCATAGGCCGGTATTGGGTTGAAAACGCCTGTTTTCAGACTCTGCACAGAAAGTGTTTGCAGACTGCTGAATCCACACACGGGTTTAACTCTGGAAGGTGAGTGCACACATTGACAGCCGTTCTGTTAGGTAGCTGCGTTTTGAATTTAGAAGCAGATATTTCCCTGTGCTTACTGCCCTTTCTTCCATAGGCCGGTGTTGGTCTGAAAACACCTGTTCTGAGACTCTGCACAGAAAGTGTTTCCAGACTGCTGAATCCACACACGGCTTTAACTCTGGAAGTTGAGTGCACACATTGACAACCGTTCTGTTAGATAGCTGCGTTTTGGATTTAGAAGCAGATATTTCCCTGTGCTTACTGCCCTTTCTTCCATAGGCCGATATTGGGATGAAAATGCCTGTTTGGAGACTCTGCACAGAAAGTGTTTGCAGACTGCTGAATCCACACACGGGTTTAACTCTGCAAGGTGACTGCACACATTGACAGCCGTTCTGTTAGGTACCTGCGTTTTGGATTTAGAAGCAGATATTTCCCTGTGCTTACTGCCCATTCTTCCATAGGCCGGTATTGGTCTGAAAACACCTGTTTTGAGACTCTGCACAGAAAGTGTTTCCAGACTGCTGAATCCACACACGGCTTTAACTCTGGAAGTTAAGTGCACACATTGACAACCGTTCTGTTAGATAGCTGTGTTTTGGATTTAGAAGCAGATATTTCCCTGTGCTCACTGCCCTTTCTTCCATAGGCCGGTATTGGGCTGAAAACGCCTGTTTTGAGACTCTGCACAGAAAGTGTTTGCAGACTGCTGAACCCACACACGGGTTTAACTCTGGAAGTTGAGTGCACACAATGACAACCGTTCTGTTAGATAGCTGCGTTTTTGATTTAGAAGCAGATATTTCCCTATGCTTACTGCCCTTTCTTCCATAGGCCGGTATTGGGCTGAAAACGCCTGTTTTCTAACTCTGCACAGAAAGTGTTTGCAGTCTGCTCAATCCACACACCGATTTAACTCTGGAAGTTGAGTGCACACATTGAAAACCGTTCTGTTAG
Organism: Aotus nancymaae; assembly: GCF_030222135.1. NCBI lineage: Eukaryota > Metazoa > Chordata > Mammalia > Primates > Aotidae > Aotus > Aotus nancymaae. Next base: position 1,296,395 of record NW_026988571.1, on the reverse strand, counting down.
ATAGCTGCGTTTTGGATTTAGAAGCAGATATTTCCCTGTGCTTACTACCCTTTCTTCAATATGCTGGTATTGGGCTGAAAACGCCTGTTTTGAGACTCTGCACAGAAAGTGTTTCCAGTCTGCTGAATCCACACACGGCTTTAACTCTGGAAGTTGAGTGCACACATTGACAACCGTTCTGTTACGTAGCTGCGTTTTGGATTTAGAAGCAGATATTTCCCCGTGCTTGCTGCCGTTTCTTCCATATGCTGGTATAGGGCTGAAAACGCCTGTTTTGAGACTCTGCACAGAAAGTGTTTGCAGACTGCTGAATCCACATTCGGGTTTAACTCTGGAAGTTCAATGCACACATTGACAACCGTTCTGTTAGATAGCTGCGTTTTGGATTTAGAAGCAGATATTTCCCTGTGCTTACTGCCCTTTCTTCCATAGGCCGGTATTGGGCTGAAAATGCCTGTTTGGAGACTCTGCACAGAAAGTGTTTGCAGACGGCTGAATCCACACACGGGTTTAACTCTGGAAGGTGACTGCACACATTGACAGCCGTTCTGTTAGGTAGCTGCGTTTTGGATTTAGAAGCAGATATTTCCCTGTGCTTACTGCCCTTTCTTCCATAGGCCGGTATTGGGCTGAAAACGCCTGTTTTCAGACTCTGCACAGAAAGAGTTTGCAGTCTGCTCAATCCACACACCGATTTAACTCTGGAAGTTGAGTGCACACATTCACAGCCATTCTGTTAGATAGCTGCATTTTGGATTTAGAAGCAGATATTTCCCTGTGCTTACTGCCCTTTCTTCCATATGCTGGTATTGGGCTGAAAACGCCTGTTTTGAGACTCTGCACAGAAAGTGTTTACAGACTGCTGAATCCACACGCGGGTTTAACTCTGGAAGTTGAGTGCACACATTGACAACCGTCCTGTTAGGTAGCTGCGTTTTGGATTTAGAAGCAGATATTTCCCTGTGCTTACTGCCCTTTCTTCCATAGGCCGGTATTCGGCTGAAAACGCCTGTTTTGAGACTCTGCACAGAAAGTGTTTGCGGACTGCTGAATCCACACACGGGTTTAACTCTGGAAGTTGAGTGCACACATCGACAACCGTTCTGTTAGATAGCTGCGTTTTGGATTTAGAAGCAGATATTTCCCTGTGCTTACTGCTCTTTCTTCCAAAGGCCGGTTTTATGATGAAATCGCCTGTTTTGAGACTCTGCACAGAAAGTGTTTGCAGACTGCTGAATCCACACACGGGTTTAACTCTGGAAGTTGAGTGCACACATTGACATCCGTTCTGTTAGATAGCTGTGTTTTGGATTTAGAAGCAGATATTTCCCTGTGCTTACTGCCCTTTCTTCCATAGGCCGGTATTTGGCTGAAAACGCCTGTTTTGAGACTCTGCAGAGAAAGTGCTTGCAGACTGCTGAATCCACACATGTGTTTAACTCTGGAAGTTGAGTGCACACATTGACAACCGTTCTGTTAGATAGCTGCGTTTTGGATTTAGAAGCAGATATTTCCCTGTGCTTACTGCCCTTTCTTCCATAGGCCGGTATTGGGCTGAAAACGCCTGTTTTGAGACTCTGCACAGAAAGTGTTTGCAGATTTCTGAATCCACACACGGGTTTAACTCTGGAAGTTGAGTGCACACATTGTCAACCGTTCTGTTAGATAGCTGCGTTTTGTATTTAGAAGCAGATATTTCCCTGTGCTTACTGCCCTTTCTTCCATAGGCCGGTATAGGGCTGAAAACGCCTGTTTTCAGACTCTGCACAGAAAGTGTTTCCAGTCTGCTCAATCCACACACCGATTTAACTCTGGAAGTTGAGTGCACACATTGACAACCGTTCTGTTAGATAGCTGCGTTTTGGGTTTAGAAGCAGATAATTCCCTGTGCTTACTGCCCTTTCTTCCATAGGCCGGAATTGGCTGAAAACGCCTGTTTTGAGACTCTGCACAGAAAGTGTTTGTAGACTGCTGAATCCACACTCGGGTTTAACTCTGGAAGTTCAGTGCACACATTGACAACCGTTCTGTTAGATAGCTGCGTTTTGGATTTAGAAGCAGAAATTTCCCTGTGCTTACTGCTCTTTCTTCCATAGGCCGGTATTGGGTTGAAAACGCCTGTTTTCAGACTCTGCACAGAAAGTGTTTGCAGACTGCTGAATCCACACACGGGTTTAACTCTTGAAGGTGAGTACACACATTGACAGCCGTTCTGTTAGGTAGCTGTGTTTTGGATTTAGAAGCAGATATTTCCCTGTGCTTACTGCCCTTTCTTCCATAGGCCGGTGTTGGTCTGAAAACACCTGTTTTGAGACTCTGCAGAGAAAGTGTTTCCAGACTGCTGAATCCACACACGGCTTTAAATCTGGAAGTTGAGTGCACACATTGACAACCGTTCTGTTAGATAGCTGCGTTTTGGATTTAGAAGCAGATATTTCCCTGTGCTTACTGCCCTTTCTTCCATAGGCCGGTATTGGGCTGAAAATGCCTGTTTGGAAACTCTGCACAGAAAGTGTTTGCAGACTGCTGAATCCACACACGGGTTTAACTCTGGAAGTTGAGTGCACACATTGACAACCGTTCTGTTAGATAGCTGCGTTTTGGATTTAGAAGCAGATATTTCCCTGTGCTTACTGCCCTTTCTTCCATAGGGCGGTAATGGGCTGAAAACGCCTGTTTTCAGTCTCTGCACAGAAAGTGTTTGCAGTCTGCTCAATCCACACACTGATTTAACTCTGGAAGTTGAGTGCACACATTGACAACCATTCTGTTAGATAGCTGTGTTTTGGATTTAGAAGCAGATATTTCCCCGTGCTTGCTGCCGTTTCTTCCATATGCTGGTATAGGTCTGAAAACGCCTGTTTTGAGACTCTGCACAGAAAGTGTTTGCAGACTGCTGAATCCACACGCGGGTTTAACTCTGGAAGTTCAGTGCACACATTGACAACCGTTCTGTTAGATAGCTGCGTTTTGGATTTAGAAGCAGAAATTTCCCTGTGCTTACTGCCCTTTCTTCCATAGGCCGGTATTGGGTTGAAAACGCCTGTTTTCAGACTCTGCACAGAAAGTGTTTGCAGACTGCTGAATCCACACACGGGTTTAACTCTGGAGGTGAGTGCACACATTGACAGCCGTTCTGTTAGGTAGCTGCGTTTTGGATTTAGAAGCAGATATTTCCCTGTGCTTACTGCCCTTTCTTCCATAGGCCGGTGTTGGTCTGAAAACACCTGTTTTGAGACTCTGCACAGAAAGTGTTTCCAGACTGCTGAATCCACACACGGCTTTAACTCTGGAAGTTGAGTGCACACATTGACAACCGTTCTGTTAGATAGCTGCGTTTTGGATTTAGAAGCAGATATTTCCCTGTGCTTACTGCCCTTTCTTCCATAGGCCGGTATTGGGCTGAAAATGCCTGTTTGGAGACTCTGCACAGAAAGTGTTTGCAGACTGCTGAATCCACACACGGGTTTAACTCTGGAAGGTGACTGCACACATTGACAACCGTTCTGTTAGATAGCTGCGTTTTGGATTTAGAAGCAGATATTTCCCTGTGCTTACTGCCCTTTCTTCCATAGGCCGGTATTTGGCTGAAAACGCCTGTTTTCAGTCTCTGCACAGAAAGTGTTTGCAGTCTGCTCAATACACACACTGATTTAACTCCGGACGTTTTGTGCACACATTGACAACCATTCTGTTAGATAGCTGCGTTTTGGATTTAGAAGCAGATATTTTCCCGTGCTTGCTGCCGTTTCTTCCATATGCTGGTATAGGGCTGAAAACGCCTGTTTTGAGACTCTGCACAGAAAGTGTTTGCAGACTGCTGAATCCACACTCGGGTTTAACTATGGAAGTTCAGTGCACACATTGACAACCGTTCTGTTAGATAGCTGCGTTTTGGATTTAGAAGCAGAAATTTCCCTGTGCTTACTGCCCTTTCTTCCATAGGCCGGTATAGGGTTGAAAACGCGTGTTTTCAGACTCTGCACAGAAAGTGTTTGCAGACTGCTGAATCCTCACACGGGTTTAACTCTGGAAGGTGAGTGCACACATTGACAGCCGTTCTGTTAGGTAGCTGCGTTTTGGATTTAGAAGCAGATATTTCCCTGTGCTTACTGCCCTTTCTTCCATAGGCCGGTGTTGGTCTGAAAACACCTGTTTTGAAACCCTGCACAGAAAGTGTTTCCAGACTGCTGAATCCAAACACGGCTTTAACTCTGGAAGTTGAGTGCACACATTGACAACCGTTCTGTTAGATAGCTGCGTTTTGTATTTAGAAGCAGATATTTCCCTGTGCTTACTGCCCTTTCTTCCATAGGCCGGTATTCGGCTGAAAATGCCTGTTTGGAGACTCTGCACAGAAAGTGTTTGCAGACTGCTGAATCCACACACGGGTTTAACTCTGGAAGGTGACTGCACACATTGACAGCCGTTCTGTTAGGTACCTGCGTTATGGATTTAGAAGCATATATTTCCCTGTGCTTACTGCCCATTCTTCCATAGGCCGGTATTGGTCTGAAAACACCTGTTTTGAGACTCTGCACAGAAAGTGTTTCCAGACTGCTGAATCCACACACGGCTTTAACTCTGGAAGTTGAGTGCACACATTGACAACCGTTCTGTTAGATAGCTGCGTTTTGGATTTAGAAGCAGATATTTCCCTGTGCTCACTGCCCTTTCTTCCATAGGCCGGTATTGGGCTGAAAACGCCTGTTTTGAGACTCTGCACAGAAAGTGTTTGCAGACTGCTGAACCCACACACGGGTTTAACTCTGGAAGTTGAGTGCACACAATGACAACCGTTCTGTTAGATAGCTGCGTTTTTGATTTAAAAGCAGATATTTCCCTGTGCTTACTGCCCTTTCTTCCATAGGCCGGTATTGGGCTGAAAACGCCTGTTTTCAGACTCTGCACAGAAAGTGTTTGCAGTCTGCTCAATCCACACACCGATTTAACTCTGGAAGTTGAGTGCACACATTGAAAACCGTTCTGTTAGATAGCTGCGTTTTGGATTTAGAAGCAGATATTTCCCTGTGCTTACTACCCTTTCTTCAATATGCTGGTATTGGGCTGAAAACGCCTGTTTTGAGACTCTGCACAGAAAGTGTTTCCAGACTGCTGAATCCACACACGGCTTTAACTCTGGAAGTTGAGTGCACACATTGACAACCGTTCTGTTAGGTAGCTGCGTTTTGGATTTAGAAGCAGATATTTCCCTGTGCTTACTGCCCTTTCTTCCATAGGCCGGTATTGGGTTGAAAATGCCTGTTTTGAGACTCTGCACAGAAAGTGTTTGCAGAGTGCTGAATCCACACACGGGTTTAACTCTGGAAGTTGAGTGCACACATTGACAACCGTTCTGTTAGATAGCTGCGTTTTGGATTTAGAAGCAGATATTTCCCTGTGCTTACTGCCCTTTCTTCCATAGGCCGGTATTTGGCTGAAAATGCCTGTTTTGAGACTCTGCACAGAAAGTGTTTACAGACTGCTGAATCCACACACGCGTTTAACTCTGGAAGTTGAGTGCACACATTGACAACCGTTCTGTTAGATAGCTGCGTTTTGGATTTGGAGCAGATATTTTCCTGTGCTTACTGCCCTTTCTTCCATATGCTGGTATTGGGCTGAAAACGCCTGTTTTGAGACTCTGCACAGAAAGTGTTTGCAGACTGCTGGATCCACACACGGGTTTAACTCTGGAAGTTGAATGCACACATTGACAACCGTTCTGTTAGATAGCTGCGTTTTGGATTTAGAAGCAGATATTTCCCTGTGCTTACTGCCCTTTCTTCCATAGGCCGGTATTGGGCTGAAAACGCCTGTTTTCAGACTCTGCACAGAAAGTATCTGCAGTCTGCTCAATGCACACACCGATTTAACTCTGGAAGTTGAGTGCACACATTGACAACCATTCTGTTAGATAGCTGCGTTTTGGATTTAGAAGCAGATATTTCCCTGTGCTTACTGCCCTTTCTTCCATATGCTGGTATTGGGCTGAAAACGCCTGTTTTGAGACTCTGCACAGAAAGTGTTTGCAGACTGCTGAATCCACACACGGGATTAATTCTGGAAGTTGAGTGCACACATTGAAAACCGTTCTGTTAGATAGCTGCGTTTTGGATTTAGAAGCAGATATTTCCCTGTGCTTACTACCCTTTCTTCAATATGCTGGTATTGGGCTGAAAACGCCTGTTTTGAGACTCTGCACAGAATGTGTTTCCAGACTGCTGAATCCACACACGGCTTTAACGCTGGAAGTTGAGTGCACACATTGACAACCGTTCTGTTAGATAGCTGCGTTTTGGATTTAGAAGCAGAAAATTTCCTGTGCTTACTGCCCTTTCTTCCATAGGCCGGTATTGGGCTTGAAACGCCTGTTTTGAGACTCTACACAAAAAGGGTTTGCAGACTGGTGAATCCACACTCGGGTTTAACTCTGGAAGTTGAGTGCACACATTAACAACCGTTCTGTTAGATAGCTGCGTTTTGGATTTAGAAGCAGAAATTTCCCTGTGCTTACTGCCCTTTCTTCCATAGGCCGGTATTGGGCTGAAAACGCCTGTTTTGAGACTCTGCACAGAAAGTGTTTGCAGACTGCTGAATGCACACACGGGTTTAACTCTGGAAGTTGAGTGCACACATTGACAACCGTTCTGTTAGATAGCTGCGTTTTGGATATAGAAGCAGAAATTTCCCTGTGCTATCTGCCCTTTCTTCCATAGGCCGGTATTGGGCTGAAAACGCCTGTTTTGAGACTCTGCACAGAAAGTGTTTGCAGACTGCTGAATCCACACACGGGTTTAACTCTGGAATTTGAGTGCACACATTGACAACCGTTCTGTTAGATAGCTGCGTTTTGGATTTAGAAGCAGATATTTCCCTGTGCTTGCTGCCCTTTCTTCCATAGGCCGGTATTGGGCTGAAAACGACTGTTTTCAGACTCTGCACAGAAAGTGTTTGCAGTCTGCTCAATCCACACACCGATTTAACTCTGGAAGTTGAGTGCACACATTGACAACCATTCTGTTAGATAGCTGCGTTTTGGATTTAGAAGCAGATATTTCCCTGTGCTTACTACCCTTTCTTCCATATGCTGGTATTGGGCTGAAAACGCCTGTTTTGAGACTCTGCACAGAAAGTGTTTGCAGACTGCTGAATCCACACACGGGTTTAACTCTGGAAGGTGACTGCACGCATTGACAGCCGTTCTGTAAGTTACCTGCGTTTTGGATTTAGAAGCAGATATTTCCCTGTGCTTACTGCCCATTCTTCCATTGGCCGGTATTGGTCTGAAAACACCTGTTTTGAGACTCTGCACAGAAAGTGTTTCCAGACTGCTGAATCCACACACGGCTTTAACTCTGGAAGTTGAGTGCACACATTGACAACCGTTCTGTTAGATAGCTGCGTTTTGGATTTAGAAGCAGATATTTCCCTGTGCTCACTGCCCTTTCTTCCATAGGCCGGTATTGGGCTGAAAACGCCTGTTTTGAGACTCTGCACAGAAAGTGTTTGCAGACTGCTGAACCCACACACGGGTTTAACTCTGGAAGTTGAGTGCACACAATGACAACCGTTCTGTTAGATAGCTGCGTTTTTGATTTAAAAGCAGATATTTCCCTGTGCTTACTGCCCTTTCTTCCATAGGCCGGTATTGGGCTGAAAACGCCTGTTTTCAGACTCTGCACAGAAAGTGTTTGCAGTCTGCTCAATCCACACACCGATTTAACTCTGGAAGTTGAGTGCACACATTGACAACCATTCTGTGAGACAGCTGCGTTTTGGATTTAGAAGCAGATATTTCCCTGTGCTTACTGCCCTTTCTTCCATATGCTGGTATTGGGCTGAAAACGCCTGTTTTGAGACTCTGCACAGAAAGTGTTTGCAGACTGCTGAATCCACACACGGGTTTAACTCTGGAAGGTGACTGCACACATTGACAGCCTTTCTGTAAGGTACCTGCGTTTTGGATTTAGAAGCAGATATTTCCCTGTGCTTATAGCCCATTCTTCCATAGGCCGGTATTGGTCTGAAAACACCTGTTTTGAGACTCTGCACAGAAAGTGTTTCCAGACTGCTGAATCCACACACGGCTTTAACTCTGGAAGTTGAGTGCACACAATGACAACCGTTCTGTTAGATAGCTGCGTTTTGGATTTAGAAGCAGATATTTCCCTGTGCTCACTGCCCTTTCTTCCATAGGCCGGTATTGGGCTGAAAACGCCTGTTTTGAGACTCTGCAGAGAAAGTGCTTGCAGACTGCTGAACCCACACACGGGTTTAACTCTGGAAGTTTAGTGCACACAATGACAACCGTTCTGTTAGATAGCTGCGTTTTTGATTTAGAAGCAGATATTTCCCTGTGATTACTGCCCTTTCATCCATAGGCTGGTATTGGGCTGAAAACGCCTGTTTTCAGACTCTGCACAGAAAGTGTTTGCAGTCTGCTCAATCCACACACCGATTTAACACTGGAAGTTGAGTGCACACATTGAAAACCGTTCTGTTAGATAGCTGCGTTTTGGATTTAGAAGCAGATATTTCCCTGTGCTTACTACCCTTTCTTCAATATGCTGGTATTGGGCTGAAAACGCCTGTTTTGAGACTCTGCACAGAAAGTGTTTCCAGATTGCTGAATCCACACACGGCTTTAACTCTGGAAGTTGAGTGCACACATTGACAACCGTTCTGTTAGGTAGCTGCGTTTTGGATTTAGAAGCAGATATTTCCCTGTGCTTACTGCCCTTTCTTCCATAGGCCGGTATTGGGTTGAAAATGCCTGTTTTGAGACTCTGCACAGAAAGTGTTTGCAGACTGCTGAATCCACACATGGGTTTAACTCTGGAAGTTGAGTGCACACATTGACAACCGTTCTGTTAGATAGCTGCGTTTTGGATTTAGAAGCAGATATTTCCCTGTGCTTACTGCTCTTTCTTCCATAGGCCGGTATTTGGCTGAAAATGCCTGTTTTGAGACTCTGCACAGAAAGTGTTTACAGACTGCTGAATCCACACACGCGTTTAACTCTGGAAGTTGAGTGCACACATTGACAACCGTTCTGTTAGATAGCTGCGTTTTGGATTTGGAGCAGATATTTTCCTGTGCTTACTGCCCTTTCTTCCATAGGCCGGTATTGGGCTGAAAACGCCTGTTTTGAGACTCTGCACAGAAAGTGTTTGCAGACTGCTGGATCCACAAACGGGTTTAACTCTGGAAGTTGAATGCACACATTGACAACCGTTCTGTTAGATAGCTGCGTTTTGGATTTAGAAGCAGATATTTCCCTGTGCTTACTGCCCTTTCTTCCATAGGCCGGTATTGGGCTGAAAACGCCGGTTTTCTGACTCTGCACAGAAAGTATCTGCAGTCTGCTCAATCCACACACCGATTTAACTCTGGAAGTTGAGTGGACACATTGACAACCATTCTGTTAGATAGCTGCGTTTTGGATTTAGAAGCAGATATTTCCCTGTGCTTACTGCTCCTTCTTCTATAGGCCGGTATTGGGATGAAATCGACTCTTTTGAGACTCTGCACAGAAGTGTTTGCAGACTGCTGAATCCAGACACGGGTTTAACTCTGGAATTTGAGTGCACACATTGACAACCATTCTGTTAGTTAGCTGCGTTTTGGATTTAGAAGCAGATATTTCCCTGTGCTTACTGCCCTTTCTTCCATAGGCCGGAATTGGGCTGAAAACGCCTGTTTTCAGACTCTGCACAGAAAGTGTTTGCAGACTGCTGAATCCACACACGGCTTTAACGCTGGAAGTTGAGTGCACACATTGACAACCGTTCTGTTAGATAGCTGCGTTTTGGATTTAGAAGCAGAAAATTTCCTGTGCTTACTGCCCTTTCTTCCATAGGCCGGTATTGGGCTGGAAACGCCTGTTTTGAGACACTACACAAAAAGGGTTTGCAGACTGGTGAATCCACACTCGGGTTTAACTCTGGAAGTTGAGTGCACACATTAACAACCGTTCTGTTAGATAGCTTCGTTTTGGATTTAGAAGCAGAAATTTCCCTGTGCTTACTGCCCTTTCTTCCATAGGCCGGTATTGGGCTGAAAACGCCTGTTTTGAGACTCTGCACAGAAAGTGTTTGCAGACTGCTGAATTCACACACGGGTTTAACTCTGGAAGTTGAGTGCACACATTGACAGCCGTTCTGTTAGATAGCTGCGTTTTGGATATAGAAGCAGAAATTTCCCTGTGCTTACTGCCCTTTCTTCCATAGGCCGGTATTGGGCTGAAAACGCCTGTTTTCAGACTCTGCACAGAAAGTGTTTGCAGTCTGCTCAATCCACACACCGATTTACCTCTGGAAGTTGAGTGCACACATTGACAACCATTCTGTTAGATAGCTGCGTTTTGGATTTAGAAGCAGATATTTCCCTGTGCTTACTGCCCTTTCTTCCATATGCTGGTATTGGGCTGAAAACGCCTGTTTTGAGACTCTGCACAGAAAGTGTTTACAGACTGCTGAATCCACACACGGGTTTAACTCTGGAAGTTGAGTGCACACATTGACAACCGTTCTGTTAGGTAGCTGCGTTTTGGATTTAGAAGCAGATATTTCCCTGTGCTTACTGCCCTTTCTTCCATAGGCCGGTATTCGGCTGAAAACGCCTGTTTTGAGACTCTGCACAGAAAGTGTTTGCGGACTGCTGAATCCACACACGGGTTTAACTCTGGAAGTTGAGTGCACACATTGACAACCGTTCTGTTAGTTAGCTGCGTTTCGGATTTAGAAGCAGATATTTCCCTGTGCTTACTGCCCTTTCTTCCATAGGCCGGTATTGAGCTGAAAACGCCTGTTTTCAGACTCTGCACAGAAAGTGTTTGCAGACTGCTGAATCCACACACGGCTTTAACGCTGGAAGTTGAGTGCACACATTGACAACCGTTCTGTTAGATAGCTGCGTTTTGGATTTAGAAGCAGAAAATTTCCTGTGCTTACTGCCCTTTCTTCCATAGGCCGGTATTGGGCTGGAAACGCCTGTTTTGAGACTCTACACAAAAAGGGTTTGCAGACTGGTGAATCCACACTCGGGCTTAACTCTGGAAGTTGAGTGCACACATTAACAACCGTTCTGTTAGATCGCTGCGTTTTGGATTTAGAAGCAGAAATTTCCATGTGCTTACTGCCCTTTCTTCCATAGGCCGGAATTGGGCTGAAAACACCTGTTTTGAGACTCTGAACAGAAAGTGTTTGCAGACTGCTGAATCCACACACGGGTTTAACTCTGGAAGTTGAGTGCACACATTGACAACCGTTCTGTTAGGTAGCTGCGTTTTGGATTTAGAAGCAGATATTTCCCTGCGCTTACTGCCCTTTCTTCCATAGGCCGGTATTTGGCTGAAAACGCCTGTTTTGAGACTCTGCACAGAAAGTGTTTGCAGACTGCTGAATCCACACACGGGTTTAACTCTGGAAGTTGAGTGCACACATTGACAACCGTTCTGTTAGAGAGCTGCGTTTTGGATATAGAAGCAGAAATTTCCCTGTGCTTACTGCCCTTTCTTCCATAGGCCGGTATTGGGCTGAAAACGCCTGTTTTGAGACTCTGCACAGAAAGTGTTTGCAGACTGCTGAATCCACACACGGGTTTAACTCTGGAAGTTGAGTGCACACATTGACAACCGTTCTGTTAGATAGCTGCGTTTTGGATTTAGAAGCAGATATTTCCCTGTGCTTACTGCCCTTTCTTCCATAGGCCGGTATTGGGCTGAAAACGCCTGTTTTCAGACTCTGCACAGAAAGTGTTTGCAGTCTGCTCAATCCACACACCGATTTAACTCTGGAAGTTGAGTGCACACATTGACAACCATTCTGTTAGAAAGCTGCGTTTTGGATTTAGAAGCAGATATTTCCCTGTGCTTACTGCCCTTTCTTCCATATGCTGGTATTGGGCTGAAAACGCCTGTTTTGAGACTCTGCACAGAAAGTGTTTGCGGACTGTTGAATCCACACACGGGTTTAACTCTGGAAGTTGAGTGCACACATCGACAACCGTTCTGTTAGGTAGCTGCGTTTTGGATTTAGAAGCAGATATTTCCCTGTGCTTACTGCTCTTTCTTCCATAGGCCGGTTTTGGGATGAAATCGCCTGTTTTGAGACTCTTCACAGAAAGTGTTTCCAGACTGCTGAATCCACACACGGCTTTAACTCTGGAAGTTGAGTGCACACATTGACAACCGTTCTGTTAGATAGCTGTGTTTTGGATTTAGAAGCAGATATTTCCCTGTGCTTACTGCCCTTTCTTCCATAGGCCGGTATTGGGCTGAAAACGCCTGTTTTGAGACTCTGCAGAGAAAGTGCTTGCAGACTGCTGAATCCACACATGTGTTTAACTCTGGAAGATGAGTGCACACATTGACAACCGTTCTGTTAGATAGCTGCGTTTTGGATTTAGCAGCAGATATTTCCCTGTGCTTACTGCCCTTTCTTCCATAGGCCGGTATTGGGCTGAAAACGCCTGTTTTGAGACTCTGCACAGAAAGTGTTTGCAGACTTCTGAATCCACACACGGGTTTAACTCTGGAAGTTGAGTGCACACATCGACAACCGTTCTGTTAGGTAGCTCCATTTTGGATTTAGAATCAGATATTTCCCTGTGCTTACTGAACTTTCTTCCATAGGCCGGTATTTGCCTGAAAACGCCTGTTTTGAGGCTCTGCACAGAAAGTGTTTGCAGACTGCTGAATCCACACACGGGTTTAACTCTGGAAGTTGAGTGCACACATTGACAACCGTTCTGTTAGATAGCTGCGTTTTGGATTTAGAAGCAGATATTTCCCTGTGCTTACTGCTCTTTCTTCTATAGGCCGGTATTGGGATGAAATCGCCTCTTTTGAGACTCTGCACAGAAAGTGTTTGCAGACTGCTGAATCCACACACGGGTTTAACTCTGGAATTTGAGTGCACACATTGACAACCGTTCTGTTAGTTAGCTGCGTTTCGGTTTTAGAAGCAGATATTTCCCTGTGCTTACTGCCCTTTCCTCCATAGGCCGGTATTGGGCTGGAAACGCCTGTTTTCAGACTCTGCACAGAAAGTGTTTCCAGTCTGCTCAATCCACACACCGATTTAACTCTGGAAGTTGAGTGCACACATTGACAACCATTCTGTTAGATAGCTGCGTTTTGGGTTTAGAAGCAGATATTTCCCTGTGCTTACTGCCCTTTCTTCCATAGGCCGGTATTGGGCTGAAAACGCCTGTTTTGAAACTCTGGACAGAAAGTGTTTGCAGACTGCTGAATCCACACACGGGTTTAACTCTGGAAGTTGAGTGCACACATTGACAACCGTTCTGTTAGATAGCTGCGTTTTGGATTTAGAAGCAGATATTTCCCTGTGCTTACTACCCTTTCTTCAATATGCTGGTATTGGGCTGAAAACGCCTGTTTTGAGACTCTGCACAGAAAGAGTTTCCAGACTGCTGAATCCACACACGGCTTTAACTCTGGAAGTTGAGTGCACACATTGACAACCGTTCTGTTAGGTAGCTGCGTTTTGGATTTAGAAGCAGATATTTCGCTGTGCTTACTGCCCTTTCTTCCATAGGCCGGTATTGGGCTGAAAACGCCTGTTTTCAGACTCTGCACAGAAAGTATCTGCAGTCTGCTCAATCCACACACCGATTTAACTCTGGAAGTTGAGTGCACACATTAACAACCATTCTGTTAGATAGCTGCGTTTTGGATTTAGAAGCAGATATTTCCCTGTGCTTACTGCCTTTCTTCCATATGCTGGTATTGGGCTGAAAACGCCTGTTTTGAGACTCTGCACAGAAAGTGTTTGCAGACTTCTGAATCCACACACGGGTTTAACTCTGGAAGTTGAGTGCACACATTGACAACCGTTCTGTTAGGTAGCTGCGTTTTGGATTTAGAAGCAGATATTTCCCTGTGCTTACTGCCCTTTCTTCCATAGGCCGGTATTCGGCTGAAAACGCCTGTTTTGAGACTCTGCACAGAAAGTGTTTGCGGACTGCTGAATCCACACACGGGTTTAACTCTGGAAGTTGAGTGCACACATCGACAACGGTTCTGTTAGATAGCTGCGTTTTGGATTTAGAAGCAGATATTTCCCTGTGCTTACGGCTCTTTCTTCCATAGGCCGGTTTTGGGATGAAATCGCCTGTTTTGAGACTCTGCACAGAAAGTGTTTGCAGACTGCTGAATCCACACACGGGTTTAACTCTGGAAGTTGAGTGCACACATTGACAACCGTTCTGTTAGTTAGCTGCGTTTCGGATTTAGAAGCAGATATTTCCCTGTGCTTACTGCCCTTTCTTCCATAGGCCGGTATTGAGCTGAAAACGCCTGTTTTCAGACTCTGCACAGAAAGTGTTTGCAGACTGCTGAATCCACACACGGCTTTAACGCTGGAAGTTGAGTGCACACATTGACAACCGTTCTGTTAGATAGCTGCGTTTTGGATTTAGAAGCAGAAAATTTCCTGTGCTTACTGCCCTTTCTTCCATAGGCCGGTATTGGGCTGGAAACGCCTGTTTTGAGACTCTACACAAAAAGGGTTTGCAGACTGGTGAATCCACACTCGGGCTTAACTCTGGAAGTTGAGTGCAGACATTAACAACCGTTCTGTTAGATAGCTGCGTTTTGGATTTAGAAGCAGAAATTTCCATGTGCTTACTGCCCTTTCTTCCATAGGCCGGAATTGGGCTGAAAACACCTGTTTTGAGACTCTGAACAGAAAGTGTTTGCAGACTGCTGAATCCACACACGGGTTTAACTCTGGAAGTTGAGTGCACACATCGACAACCGTTCTGTTAGGTAGCTGCGTTTTGGATTTAGAAGCAGATATTTCCCTGTGCTTACTGCTCTTTCTTCCATAGGCCGGTTTTGGGATGAAATCGCCTGTTTTGAGACTCTTCACAGAAAGTGTTTCCAGACTGCTGAATCCACACACGGCTTTAACTCTGGAAGTTGAGTGCACACATTGACAACCGTTCTGTTAGATAGCTGTGTTTTGGATTTAGAAGCAGATATTTCCCTGTGCTTACTGCCCTTTCTTCCATAGGCCGGTATTGGGCTGAAAACGCCTGTTTTGAGACTCTGCAGAGAAAGTGCTTGCAGACTGCTGAATCCAAACATGTGTTTAACTCTGGAAGATGAGTGCACACATTGACAACCGTTCTGTTAGATAGCTGCGTTTTGGATTTAGCAGCAGATATTTCCCTGTGCTTACTGCCCTTTCTTCCATAGGCCGGTATTGGGCTGAAAACGCCTGTTTTGAGACTCTGCACAGAAAGTGTTTGCAGACTTCTGAATCCACACACGGGTTTAACTCTGGAAGTTGAGTGCACACATTGACAACCGTTCTGTTAGGTAGCTCCATTTTTGATTTAGAATCAGATATTTCCCTGTGCTTACTGAACTTTCTTCCATAGGCCGGTATTTGCCTGAAAACGCCTGTTTTGAGGCTCTGCACAGAAAGTGTTTGCAGACTGCTGAATCCACACACGGGTTTAACTCTGGAAGTTGAGTGCACACATTGACAACCGTTCTGTTAGATAGCTGCGTTTTGGATTTAGAAGCAGATATTTCCCTGTGCTTACTGCTCTTTCTTCTATAGGCCGGTATTGGGATGAAATCGCCTCTTTTGAGACTCT
The DNA here is from genome assembly GCF_030222135.1 of Aotus nancymaae. Taxonomy (NCBI): domain Eukaryota; kingdom Metazoa; phylum Chordata; class Mammalia; order Primates; family Aotidae; genus Aotus; species Aotus nancymaae. The sequence continues at coordinate 1,280,762 of NW_026988571.1, read as the reverse complement.
GCACAGAAAGTGTTTGCAGACTGCTGAATCCACACACGGGTTTAACTCTGGAATTTGAGTGCACACATTGACAACCGTTCTGTTAGTTAGCTGCGTTTCGGATTTAGAAGCAGATATTTCCCTGTGCTTACTGCCCTTTCCTCCATAGGCCGGTATTGGGCTGGAAACGCCTGTTTTCAGACTCTGCACAGAAAGTGTTTCCAGTCTGCTCAATCCACACACCGATTTAACTCTGGAAGTTGAGTGCACACATTGACAACCATTCTGTTAGATAGCTGCGTTTTGGGTTTAGAAGCAGATATTTCCCTGTGCTTACTGCCCTTTCTTCCATAGGCCGGTATTGGGCTGAAAACGCCTGTTTTGAAACTCTGGACAGAAAGTGTTTGCAGACTGCTGAATCCACACACGGGTTTAACTCTGGAAGTTGAGTGCACACATTGACAACCGTTCTGTTAGATAGCTGCGTTTTGGATTTAGAAGCAGATATTTCCCTGTGCTTACTAACCTTTCTTCAATATGCTGGTATTGGGCTGAAAACGCCTGTTTTGAGACTCTGCACAGAAAGAGTTTACAGACTGCTGAATCCACACACGGCTTTAACTCTGGAAGTTGAGTGCACACATTGACAACCGTTCTGTTAGGTAGCTGCGTTTTGGATTTAGAAGCAGATATTTCCCTGTGCTTACTGCCCTTTCTTCCATAGGCCGGTATTGGGCTGAAAACGCCTGTTTTCAGACTCTGCACAGAACGTATCTGCAGTCTGCTCAATCCACACACCGATTTAACTCTGGAAGTTGAGTGCACACATTAACAACCATTCTGTTAGATAGCTACGTTTTGGATTTAGAAGCAGATATTTCCCTGTGCTTACTGCCTTTCTTCCATATGCTGGTATTGGGCTGAAAACGCCTGTTTTGAGACTCTGCACAGAAAGTGTTTGCAGACTTCTGAATCCACACACGGGTTTAACTCTGGAAGTTGAGTGCACACATTGACAACCGTTCTGTTAGGTAGCTCCATTTTGGATTTAGAATCAGATATTTCCCTGTGCTTACTGAACTTTCTTCCATAGGCCGGTATTGGCCTGAAAACGCCTGTTTTGAGTCTGTGCACAGAAAGTGTTTGCAGACTGCTGAATCCACACACGGGTTTAACTCTGGAAGTTGAGTGCACACATTGACAACCGTTCTGTTAGATAGCTGCGTTTTGGATTTAGAAGCAGATATTTCCCTGTGCTTACTGCGCTTTCTTCTATAGGCCGGTATTGGGATGAAATCGCCTCTTTTGAGACTCTGCACAGAAAGTGTTTGCAGACTGCTGAATCCACACACGGGTTTAACTCTGGAATGTGAGTGCACACATTGACAACCGTTCTGTTAGTTAGCTGCGTTTCGGATTTAGAAGCAGATATTTCCCTGTGCTTACTGCCCTTTCTTCCATAGGCCGGTATTGGGCTGAAAACGCCTGTTTTCAGACTCTGCACAGAAAGTGTTTGCAGACTGCTGAATCCACACACGGCTTTAACGCTGGAAGTTGAGTGCACACATTGACAACCGTTCTGTTAGATAGCTGCGTTTTGGATTTAGAAGCAGAAAATTTCCTGTGCTTACTGCCCTTTCTTCCATAGGCCGGTATTGGGCTGGAAACGCCTGTTTTGAGACTCTACACAAAAAGGGTTTGCAGACTGGTGAATCCACACTCGGGTTTCACTCTGGAAGTTGAGTGCACACATTAACAACCGTTCTGTTAGATAGCTGCGTTTTGGATTTAGAAGCAGAAATTTCCCTGTGCTTACTGCCCTTTCTTCCATAGGCCGGTATTGGGCTGAAAACGCCTGTTTTCAGACTCTGCACAGAAAGTGTTTGCAGTCTGCTCAATCCACACACCGATTTAACTCTGGAAGTTGAGTGCACACATTGACAACCATTCTGTTAGATAGCTGCGTTTTGGATTTAGAAGCAGATATTTCCCTGTGCTTACTGCCCTTTCTTCCATATGCTGGTATTGGGCTGAAAACGCCTGTTTTGAGACTCTGCACAGAAAGTGTTTACAGACTGCTGAATCCACACACGGGTTTAACTCTGGAAGTTGAGTGCACACATTGACAACCGTTCTGTTAGGTAGCTGCGTTTTGGATTTAGAAGCAGATATTTCCCTGTGCTTACTGCCCTTTCTTCCATAGGCCGGTATTCGACTGAAAACGCCTGTTTTGAGACTCTGCACAGAAAGTGTTTGCGGACTGCTGAATCCACACACTGGTTTAACTCTGGAAGTTGAGTGCACACATCGACAACCGTTCTGTTAGATAGCTGCGTTTTGGATTTAGAAGCAGATATTTCCCTGTGCTTACTGCTCTTTCTTCCATAGGCCGGTTTTGGGATGAAATCGCCTGTTTTGAGACTCTGCACAGAAAGTGTTTGCAGACTGCTGAATCCACACACGGGTTTAACTCTGGAAGTTGAGTGCACACATTGACAACCGTTCTGTTAGTTAGCTGCGTTTCGGATTTAGAAGCAGATATTTCCCTGTGCTTACTGCCCTTTCTTCCATAGGCCGGTATTGGGCTGAAAACGCCTGTTTTCAGACTCTGCACAGAAAGTGTTTGCAGACTGCTGAATCCACACACGGCTTTAACGCTGGAAGTTGAGTGCACACATTGACAACCGTTCTGCTAGATAGCTGCGTTTTGGATTTAGAAGCAGAAAATTTCCTGTGCTTACTGCCCTTTCTTCCATAGGCCGGTATTGGGCTGGAAACGCCTGTTTTGAGACTCTACACAAAAAGGGTTTGCAGACTGGTGAATCCACACTCCGGCTTAACTCTGGAAGTTGAGTGCACACATCGACAACCGTTCTGTTAGATAGCTGCGTTTTGGATTTAGAAGCAGAAATTTCCCTGTGCTTACTGCCCTTTCTTCCATAGGCCGGTATTGGACTGAAAACACCTGTTTTGAGACTCTGAACAGAAAGTGTTTGCAGACTGCTGAATCCACACACGGGTTTAACTCTGGAAGTTGAGTGCACACATTGACAACCGTTCTGTTAGGTAGCTGCGTTTTGGATTTAGAAGCAGATATTTCCCTGTGCTTTCTGCTCTTTCTTCTATAGGCCGGTATTGGATGAAATCGCCTCTTTTGAGACTCTGCACAGAAAGTGTTTGCAGACTGCTGAATCCACACACGGGTTTAACTCCGGAATTTGAGTGCACACATTGACAACCGTTCTGTTAGTTAGCTTCGTTTCGGATTTAGAAGCAGATATTTCCCTGTGCTTACTGCCCTTTCCTCCATAGGCCGGTATTGGGCTGGAAACGCCTGTTTTCAGACTCTGCACAGAAAGTGTTTCCAGTCTGCTCAATCCACACACCGATTTAACTCTGGAAGTTGAGTGCACACATTGACAACCATTCTGTTAGATAGCTGCGTTTTGGGTTTAGAAGCAGATATTTCCCTGTGCTTACTGCCCTTTCTTCCATAGGCCGGTATTGGGCTGAAAACGCCTGTTTTGAAACTCTGGACAGAAAGTGTTTGCAGACTGCTGAATCCACACACGGGTTTAACTCTGGAAGTTGAGTGCACACATTGACAACCGTTCTGTTAGATAGCTGCGTTTTGGATTTAGAAGCAGATATTTCCCTGTGCTTACTGCCTTTCTTCCATATGCTGGTATTGGGCTGAAAACGCCTGTTTTGAGACTCTGCACAGAAAGTGTTTGCAGACTTCTGAATCCACACACGGGTTTAACTCTGGAAGTTGAGTGCACACATTGACAACCGTTCTGTTAGGTAGCTCCATTTTGGATTTAGAATCAGATATTTCCCTGTGCTTACTGAACTTTCTTCCATAGGCCGGTATTGGCCTGAAAACGCCTGTTTTGAGTCTGTGCACAGAAAGTGTTTGCAGACTGCTGAATCCACACACGGGTTTATCTCTGGAAGTTGAGTGCACACATTGACAACCGTTCTGTTAGATAGCTGCGTTTTGGATTTAGAAGCAGATATTTCCCTGTGCTTACTGCGCTTTCTTCTATAGGCCGGTATTGGGATGAAACCGCCTCTTTTGAGACTCTGCACAGAAAGTGTTTGCAGACTGCTGAATCCACACACGGGTTTAACTCTGGAAGGTGAGTGCACACATTGACAACCGTTCTGTTAGTTAGCTGCGTTTCGGATTTAGAAGCAGATATTTCCCTGTGCTTACTGCCCTTTCTTCCATAGGCCGGTATTGGGCTGAAAACGCCTGTTTTCAGACTCTGCACAGAAAGTGTTTGCAGACTGCTGAATCCACACACGGCTTTAACGCTGGAAGTTGAGTGCACACATTGACAACCGTTCTGTTAGATAGCTGCGTTTTGGATTTAGAAGCAGAAAATTTCCTGTGCTTACTGCCCTTTCTTCCATAGGCCGGTATTGGGCTGGAAACGCCTGTTTTGAGACTCTACACAAAAAGGGTTTGCAGACTGGTGAATCCACACTCGGGTTTCACTCTGGAAGTTGAGTGCACACATTAACAACCGTTCTGTTAGATAGCTGCGTTTTGGATTTAGAAGCAGAAATTTCCCTGTGCTTACTGCCCTTTCTTCCATAGGCCGGTATTGGGCTGAAAACGCCTGTTTTCAGACTCTGCACAGAAAGTGTTTGCAGTCTGCTCAATCCACACACCGATTTAACTCTGGAAGTTGAGTGCACACATTGACAACCATTCTGTTAGATAGCTGCGTTTTGGATTTAGAAGCAGATATTTCCCTGTGCTTACTGCCCTTTCTTCCATATGCTGGTATTGGGCTGAAAACGCCTGCTTTGAGACTCTGCACAGAAAGTGTTTACAGACTGCTGAATCCACACACGGGTTTAACTCTGGAAGTTGAGTGCACACATTGACAACCGTTCTGTTAGGTAGCTGCGTTTTGGATTTAGAAGCAGATATTTCCCTGTGCTTACTGCCCTTTCTTCCGTAGGCCGGTATTCGACTGAAAACGCCTGTTTTGAGACTCTGCACAGAAAGTGTTTGCGGACTGCTGAATCCACACACGGGTTTAACTCTGGAAGTTGAGTGCACACATCGACAACCGTTCTGTTAGATAGCTGCGTTTTGGATTTAGAAGCAGATATTTCCCTGTGCTTACTGCTCTTTCTTCCATAGGCCGGTTTTGGGATGAAATCGCCTGTTTTGAGACTCTGCACAGAAAGTGTTTGCAGACTGCTGAATCCACACACGGGTTTAACTCTGGAAGTTGAGTGCACACATTGACAACCGTTCTGTTAGTTAGCTGCGTTTCGGATTTAGAAGCAGATATTTCCCTGTGCTTACTGCCCTTTCTTCCATAGGCCGGTATTGGGCTGAAAACGCCTGTTTTCAGACTCTGCACAGAAAGTGTTTGCATTCTGCTGAATCCACACACGGCTTTAACGCTGGAAGTTGAGTGCACACATTGACAACCGTTCTGCTAGATAGCTGCGTTTTGGATTTAGAAGCAGAAAATTTCCTGTGCTTACTGCCCTTTCTTCCATAGGCCGGTATTGGGCTGGAAACGCCTGTTTTGAGACTCTACACAAAAAGGGTTTGCAGACTGGTGAATCCACACTCCGGCTTAACTCTGGAAGTTGAGTGCACACATTAACAACCGTTCTGTTAGATAGCTGCGTTTTGGATTTAGAAGCAGAAATTTCCCTGTGCTTACTGCCCTTTCTTCCATAGGCCGGTATTGGACTGAAAACACCTGTTTTGAGACTCTGAACAGAAAGTGTTTGCAGACTGCTGAATCCACACACGGGTTTAACTCTGGAAGTTGAGTGCACACATTGACAACCGTTCTGTTAGGTAGCTGCGTTTTGGATTTAGAAGCAGATATTTCCCTGTGCTTACTGCCCTTTCTTCCATAGGCCGGTATTTGGCTGAAAACGCCTGTTTTGAGACTCTGCACAGAAAGTGTTTGCAGACTGCTGAATCCACACACGGGTTTAACTCTGGAAGTTGAGTGCACACATTGACAACCGTTCTGTTAGATAGCTGCGTTTTGGATATAGAAGCAGAAATTTCCCTGTGCTTACTGCCCTTTCTTCCATAGGCCGGTATTGGGCTGAAAACGCCTGTTTTGAGACTCTGCACAGAAAGTGTTTGCAGACTGCTGAATCCACACACGGGTTTAACTCTGGAAGTTGAGTGCACACATTGACAACCGTTCTGTTAGATAGCTGCGTTTTGGATTTAGAAGCAGAAATTTCCCTGTGCTTACTGCCCTTTCTTCCATAGGCCGGTATTGGGCTGAAAACGCCTGTTTTCAGACTCTGCACAGAAAGTGTTTGCAGTCTGCTCAATCCACACACCGATTTAACTCTGGAAGTTGAGTGCACACATTGACAACCATTCTGTTAGAAAGCTGCGTTTTTGAATTAGAAGCAGATATTTCCCTGTGCTTACTGCCCTTTCTTCCATATGCTGGTATTGGGCTGAAAACGCCTGTTTTGAGACTCTGCACAGAAAGTGTTTGCAGACTGCTGAATCCACACACGGGTTTAACTCTGGAAGTTGAGTGCACACATTGACAACCGTTCTGTTAGGTAGCTGCGTTTTGGATTTAGAAGCAGATATTTCCCTGTGCTTACTGACCTTTCTTCCATAGGCCGGTATTGGGCTGAAAACGCCTGTTTTGAGACACTGCAGAGAAAGTGCTTGCAGACTGCTGAATCCACACATGTGTTTAACTCTGGAAGTTGAGTGCACACATTGACAACCGTTCTGTTAGATAGCTGCGTTTTGGATTTAGAAGCAGATATTTCCCTGTGCTTACTGCCCTTTCTTCCATAGGCCGGTATTGGGCTGAAAACGCCTGTTTTGAGACTCTGCAGAGAAAGTGCTTGCAGACTGCTGAATCCACACACGGGTTTAACTCTGGAAGTTGAGTGCACATATTGACAACCGTTCTGTTAGATAGCTGCGTTTTGTATTTAGAAGCAGATATTTCCCTGTGCTTACTGAACTTTCTTCCATAGGACGGTATTGGCCTGAAAACGCCTGTTTTGAGACTCTGCACAGAAAGTGTTTGCAGACTGCTGAATCTACACACGTGTTTAACTCTGGAAGTTGAGTGCACACATTGACAACCGCTCTGTTAGATAGCTGCGTTTTGGATTTGGAGCAGATATTTCCCTGTGCTTACTGCCCTTTCTTCCATAGGCCGGTATTGGGCTGAAAACGCCTGTTTTCAGACTCTGCACAGAAAGTGTTTCCAGTCTGCTCAATCCACACACCGATTTAACTCTGGAAGTTGAGTGCACACATTGACAACCGTTCTGTTAGATAGCTGCGTTTTGGGTTTAGAAGCAGATATTTCCCTGTGCTTACTGCCCTTTCTTCCATAGGCCGGTATTGGGCTGAAAACGCCTGTTTTGAAACTCTGGACAGAAAGTGTTTGCAGACTGCTGAATCCACACATGGGTTTAACTCTGGAAGTTGAGTGCACACATTGACAACCGTTCTGTTAGATAGCTGCATTTTGGATTTAGAAGCAGAAATTTCCCTGTGCTTACTGCCATTTCTTCCATAGGCCGGAATTGGCTGAAAACGCCTGTTTTGAGACTCTGCACAGAAAGTGTTTGCAGACTGCTGAATCCACACACGGGATTAACTCTGGAAGTTGAGTGCACACATTGACAACCGTTCTGTTAGATAGCTGCGTTTTGGATTTAGAAGCAGATATTTCCCTGTGCTTACTGCCCTTTTTTCCATAGGCCGGTATTGGGCTGAAAACGCCTGTTTTCAGTCTCTGCACAGAAAGTGTTTGCAGTCTGCTCAATCCACACACTGATTTAACTCTGGAAGTTGAGTGCACACATTGACAACCATTCTGTTAGATAGCTGCGTTTTGGATTTAGAAGCAGATATTTTCCGTGCTTGCTGCCGTTTCTTCCATATGCTGGTATAGGGCTGAAAACGCCTGTTTTGAGACTCTGCACAGAAAGTGTTTGCAGACTGCTGAATCCACACACGGGTTTAACTCTGGAAGATGAGTGCACACATTGACAGCCGTTCTGTTAGGTAGCTGCGTTTTGGATTTAGAAGCAGATATTTCCCTGTGCTTACTGCCCTTTCTTCCATAGGCCGGTGTTGGTCTGAAAACACCTGTTTTGAGACTCTGCACAGAAAGTGTTTCCAGACTGCTGAATCCACACACGGCTTTAACTCTGGAAGGTGAGTGCACACATTGACAACCGTTCTGTTAGATAGCTGCGTTTTGGATTTTGAAGCAGATATTTCCCTGTGCTTACTGCCCTTTCTTCCATAGGCCGGTATTGGGCTGAAAATGCCTGTTTGGAGACTCTGCACAGAAAGTGTTTGCAGACTGCTGAATCCACACACGGGTTTAATTCTGGAAGGTGACTGCACACATTGACAGCCGTTCTGTTAGGTACCTGTGTTTTGGATTTAGAAGCAGATATTTCCCTGTGCTTACTGCCCATTCTTCCATAGTCCGGTATTGGTCTGAAAACACCTGTTTTGAGACTCTGCACAGAAAGTGTTTCCAGACTGCTGAATCCACACACGGCTTTAACTCTGGAGGTTGAGTGCACACATTGACAACCGTTCTGTTAGATAGCTGCGTTTTGGATTTAGAAGCAGATATTTCCCTGTGCTCACTGCCCTTTCTTCCATAGGCCGGTATTGGGCTGAAAACGCCTGTTTTGAGACTCTGCACTGAAAGTGTTTGCAGACTGCTGGATCCACACACGGGTTTAACTCTGGAAGTTGAATGCACACATTGACAACCGTTCTGTTAGATAGCTGCGTTTTGGATTTAGAAGCAGATATTTCCCTGTGCTTACTGCCCTTTCTTCCATATGCTGGTATTGGGCTGAAAACGCCTGTTTTGAGACTCTGCATAGAAAGTGTTTGCAGACTTCTGAATCCACACACGGGTTTAACTCTGGAAGTTGAGTGCACACATTGACAACCGTTCTGTTAGATAGCTGTGTTTTGGGTTTAGAAGCAGATATTTCCCTGTGCTTACTGCCCTTTCTTCCATAGGCCGGGATTGGGCTGAAAACGCCTGTTTTCAGACTCTGCACAGAAAGTGTTTCCAGTCTGCTCAATCCACACACCGATTTAACTCTGGAAGTTGAGTGCACACATTGACAACCGTTCTGTTAGATAGCTGCGTTTTGGGTTTAGAAGCAGATATTTCCCTGTGCTTAATGCCCTTTCTTCCATAGGCCGGTATTGGGATGAAAACGCCTGTTTTGAAACTCTGGACAGAAAGTGTTTGCAGACTGCTGAATCCACACACGGGATTAACTCTGGAAGTTGAGTGCACACATTGACAACCGTTCTGTTAGATAGCTGCGTTTTGGATTTAGAAGCAGATATTTCCCTGTGCTTACTGCCCTTTCTTCCATAGGCCTTTATTGGGCTGAAAACGCCTGTTTTCAGTCTCTGCACAGAAAGTGTTTGCAGTCTGCTCAATCCACACACTGATTTAACTCTGGAAGTTGAGTGCACACATTGACAACCATTCTGTTAGATAGCTGCGTTTTGGATTTAGAAGCAGATATTTCTCCGTGCTTGCTGCCGTTTCTTCCATATGCTGGTATAGGGCTGAAAACGCCTGTTTTGAGACTCTGCACAGAAAGTGTTTGCAGACTGCTGAATCCACACTCGGGTTTAACTCTGGAAGTTCAGTGCACACATTGACAACCGTTCTGTTAGATAGCTGCGTTTTGGATTTAGAAGCAGAAATTTCCCTGTGCTTACAGCCCTTTCTTCCATAGGCCGGTATTGGGATGAAAACGCCTGTTTTCAGACTCTGCACAGAAAGTGTTTGCAGACTGCTGAATCCACACACGGATTTAACTCTGGACGGTGAGTGCACACATTGACAGCCGTTCTGTTAGGTAGCTGCGTTTTGGATTTAGAAGCAGATATTTCCCTGTGCTTACTGCCCTTTCTTCCATAGGCCGGTGTTGGTCTGAAAACACCTGTTTTGAGACTCTGCACAGAAAGTGTTTCCAGACTGCTGAATCCACACACGGCTTTAACTCTGGAAGGTGAGTGCACACATTGACAACCGTTCTGTTAGATAGCTGCGTTTTGGATTTTGAAGCAGATATTTCCCTGTGCTTACTGCCCTTTCTTCCATAGGCCGGTATTGGGCTGAAAACGCCTGTTTTCCGACTCTGCACAGAAAGTGTTTACAGACTGCTGAATCCACACACGCGTTTAACTCTGGAAGTTGAGTGCACACATTGACAACCGTTCTATTAGATAGCTGCGTTTTGGATTTGGAGCAGATATTTTCCTGTGCTTACTGCCCTTTCTTCCGTAGGCCGGTATTGGGCTGAAAACGCCTGTTTTGAGACTCTGCACTGAAAGTGTTTGCAGACTGCTGGATCCACACACGGGTTTAACTCTGGAAGTTGAATGCACACATTGACAACCGTTCTGTTAGATAGCTGCGTTTTGGATTTAGAAGCAGATATTTCCCTGTGCTTACTGCCCTTTCTTCCATAGGCCGGTATTGGGCTGAAAACGCCTGTTTTCAGACTCTGCACAGAAAGTATCTGCAGTCTGCTCAATCCACACACCGATTTAACTCTGGAAGTTGCGTGCACACATTGACAACCATTCTGTTAGATAGCTGCGTTTTGGATTTAGAAGCAGATATTTCCCTGTGCTTACTGCCCTTTCTTCCATATGCTGATATTGGGCTGAAAATGCCTGTTTTGAGACTCTGCACAGAAAGTGTTTGCAGACTGCTGAATCCACACACGGCTTTAACACTGGAAGTTGAGTGCACACATTGACAACCGTTCTGTTAGATAGCTGCGTTTTGGATTTAGAAGCAGAAAATTTCCTGTGCTTACTGCCCTTTCTTCCATAGGCCGTTATTGGTCTAGAAACGCCTGTTTTGAGACTCTACACAAAAAGGGTTTGCAGACTGGTGAATCCACACTCGGGTTTAACTCTGGAAGTTGAGTGCACACATTAACAACCGTTCTGTTAGATAGCTTCGTTTTGGATTTAGAAGCAGAAATTTCCCTGTGCTTACTGCCCTTTCTTCCTTAGGCCGGTATTGGGCTGAAAACACCTGTTTTGAGACTCTGAACAGAAAGTGTTTGCAGACTGCTGAGTCCACACACGGGTTTAGCTCTGGAAGTTGAGTGCACACATTGACAACCGTTCTGTTAGGTAGCTGCGTTTTGGATTTAGAAGCAGATATTTCCCTGTGCTTACTGCCCTTTCTTCCATAGGCCGGTATTGGGCTGAAAACGCCTGTTTTGAGACTCTGCACAGAAAGTGTTTGCAGACTGCTGAATCCACACACGGGTTTAACTCTGGAAGTTGAGTGCACACATTGACAACCGTTCTGTTAGATAGCTGCGTTTTGGATATAGAAGCAGAAATTTCCCTGTGCTTACTGCCCTTTCTTCCATAGGCCGGTACTGGGCTGAAAACGCCTGTTTTGAGACTCTGCACAGAAAGTGTTTGCAGACTGCTAAATCCACACACGGGTTTAACTCTGGAAGTTGAGTGCACACATTGACAACTGTTCTGTTAGGTAGCTCCATTTTGGATTTAGAAGCAGATATTTCCCTGTGCTTACTGAACTTTCTTCCATAGGCCGGAATTGGCCTGAAAACGCCTGTTTTGAGACTCTGCACAGAAAGTGTTTGCAGACTGCTGAATCCACACACGGCTTTAACACTGGAAGTTGAGTGCACACATTGACAACCGTTCTGTTAGATAGCTGCGTTTTGGATTTAGAAGCAGAAAATTTCCTGTGCTTACTGCCCTTTCTTCCATAGGCCGGTATTGGGCTAGAAACGCCTGTTTTGAGACTCTACACAAAAAGGGTTTGCAGACTCGTGAATCCACACTCGGGTTTAACTCTGGAAGTTGAGTGCACACATTAACAACCGTTCTGTTAGATAGCTTCGTTTTGGATTTAGAAGCAGAAATTTCCCTGTGCTTACTGCCCTTTCTTCCTTAGGCCGGTATTGGGCTGAAAACACCTGTTTTGAGACTCTGAACAGAAAGTGTTTGCAGACTGCTGAGTCCACACACGGGTTTAGCTCTGGAAGTTGAGTGCACACATTGACAACCGTTCTGTTAGGTAGCTGCGTTTTGGATTTAGAAGCAGATATTTCCCTGTGCTTACTGCCCTTTCTTCCATAGGCCCGTATTGGGCTGAAAACGCCTGTTTTGAGACTCTGCACAGAAAGTGTTTGCAGACTGCTGAATCCAAACACGGGTTTAACTCTGGAAGTTGAGTGCACACATTGACAACCGTTCTGTTAGATAGCTGCGTTTTGGATATAGAAGCAGAAATTTCCCTGTGCTTACTGCCCTTTCTTCCATAGGCCGGTACTGGGCTGAAAACGCCTGTTTTGAGACTCTGCACAGAAAGTGTTTGCAGACTGCTGAATCCACACACGGGTTTAACTCTGGAAGTTGAGTGCACACATTGACAACCGTTCTGCTAGATAGCTGCGTTTTGGATTTAGAAGCAGATATTTCCCTGTGCTTACTGCCCTTTCTTCCATAGGCCGGTATTGGGCTGAAAACGCCTGTTTTCAGACTCTGCACAGAAAGTGTTTGCAGTCTGCTCAATCCACACACCGATTTAACTCTGGAAGTTGAGTGCACACATTGACAACCATTCTGTTAGATAGCTGCGTTTTGGATTTAGAAGCAGATATTTCTCTGTGCTTACTGCCCTTTCTTCCATATGCTGGTATTGGGCTGAAAACGCCTGTTTTGAGACTCTGCACAGAAAGTGTTTACAGACTGCTGAATCCACACACGGGTTTAACTCTGGAAGTTGAGTGCACACATTGACAACCCTTCTGTTAGGTAGCTGCGTTTTGGATTTAGAAGCAGATATTTCGCTGTGCTTACTGCCCTTTCTTCCATAGGCCGGTATTCGGCTGAAAACGCCTGTTTTGAGACTCTGCACAGAAAGTGTTTGCGGACTGCTGAATCCACACACGGGTTTAACTCTGGAAGTTGAGTGCACACATCGACAACAGTTCTGTTAGATAGCTGCGTTTTGGATTTAGAAGCAGATATTTCCCTGTGCTTACTGCTCTTTCTTCCATAGGCCGGTTTTGGGATGAAATCGCCTGTTTTGAGACTCTGCACAGAAAGTGTTTGCAGACTGCTGAATGCACACACGGGTTTAACTCTGGAAGGTAAGTGCACACATTGACAACCGTTCTGTTAGATAGCTGTGTTTTGGATTTAGAAGCAGATATTTCCCTGTGCTTACTGCCCTTTCTTCCATAGGCCGGTATTGGGCTGAAAACGCCTGTTTTGAGACTCTGCAGAAAAAGTGCTTGCAGACTGCTGAATCCACACATGTGTTTTTCTCTGGAAGTTGAGTGCACACATTGACAACCGTTCTGTTAGATAGCTGCGTTTTGGATTTAGAAGCAGATATTTCCCTGTGCTTACTGCCCTTTCTTCCATAGGCCGGTATTGGGCTGAAAACGCCTGTTTTGAGACTCTGCACAGAAAGTGTTTGCAGACTTCTGAATCCACACACGGGTTTAACTCTGGAAGTTGAGTGCACACATTGACAACCGTTCTGTTAGATAGCTGCGTTTTGTATTTAGAAGCAGATATTTCCCTGTGCTTACTGCCCTTTCTTCCATAGGCCGGTATTGGGCTGAAAACGCCTGTTTTGAGACTCTGCACAGAAAGTGTTTGCAGACTGGTGAATCTATACACGGGTTTAACTCTGGAAGGTGAGTGCACACATTGACAACCGCTCTGTTAGATAGCTGCATTTTGGATTTGGAGCAGATATTTCCCTGTGCTTACTGCCCTTTCTTCCATAGGCCGGTATTGGGCTGAAAACGCCTGTTTTCAGACTCTGCACAGAAAGTGTTTCCAGTCTGCTCAATCCACACACTGATTTGACTCTGAAAGTTGAGTGCACACAATGACAACCATTCTGTTAGATAGCTGCGTTTTGGGTTTAGAAGCAGATATTTCCCTGTGCTTACTGCCCTTTCTTCCATAGGCCGGTATTGGGCTGAAAACGCCTGTTTTGAAACACTGGACAGAAAGTGTTTGCAGACTGCTGAATCCACACACGGGTTTAACTCTGGAAGTTGAGTGCACACGTTGACAACCGTTCTGTTAGATAGCTGTATTTTGGATTTAGAAGCAGAAATTTCCCTGTGCTTACTGCCCTTTCTTCCTTAGACCGGAATTGGCTGAAAACGCCTGTTTTGAGACTCTGCACAGAAAGTGTTTGCAGACTGCTGAATCCACACACGGGATTAACTCTGGAAGTTGAGTGCACACATTGACAACCGTTCTGTTAGATAGCTGCGTTTTGGATTTAGAAGCAGATATTTCCCTGTGCTTACTGCCCTTTTTTCCATAGGCCGGTATTGGGCTGAAAACGCCTGTTTTCAGTCTCTGCACAGAAAGTGTTTGCAGTCTGCTCAATCCACACACTGATTTAACTCTGGAAGTTGAGTGCACACATTGACAGCCGTTCTGTTAGGTATCTGCGTTTTGGATTTAGAAGCAGATATTTCCCTGTGCTTACTGCCCATTCTTCCATAGGCCGGTATTGGTCTGAAAACACCTGTTATCAGACTCTGCACAGAACGTGTTTCCAGACGGCTGAATCCACACACGGCTTTAACTCTGGAAGTTGAGTGCACACATTGACAACCGTTCTGTTAGATAGCTGCGTTTTGGATTTAGAAGCAGATATTTCCCTGTGCTCACTGCCCTTTCTTCCATAGGCCGGTATTGGGCTGAAAACGCCTGTTTTGAGACTCTGCACAGAAAGTGTTTGCAGACTGCTGAATCCACACACGGCTTTAACTCTGGAAGTTGAGTGCACACATCGACAACCGTTCTGTTAGATAGCTGCGGTTTGCATTTAGAAGCACATATTTCCCTGTGCTTACTGCTCTTTCTTCCATAGGCCGGTTTTGGGATGAAGTCGACTGTTTTGAGACTCTGCACAGAAAGTGTTTGCAGACTGCTGAATCCACAAACGGGTTTAACTCTGGAAGTTGAGTGCACACATTGACAACCGTTCTGTTAGAAAGCTGCGTTTTGGATTTAGAAGCAGATATTTCCCTGTGCTTACTGCCCTTTCTTCCATAGGCCGGTATTGGGCTGAAAACGCCTGTTTTGAGACTCTGCACAGAAAGTGTTTGCAGACTGCTGAATCCACACACGGGTTTAACTCTGGAAGTTGAGTGCACACTTTGACAACCGTTCTGTTAGATAGCTGCATTTTGGATTTAGAAGCAGAATTTTCCCTGTGCTTACTGCCCTTTCTTCAATAGGGTGGTATTGGGCTGAAAACGCCTGTTTTGAGACTCTGCACAGAAAGTGTTTGCAGACTGCTGAATCCACACACGGGTTTAACTCTGGAAGTTCAGTGCACACATTGACAACTGTTCTGTTAGATAGCTGCGTTTTGGATTTAGAAGCAGAAATTTCCCTGTGCTTACTGCCCTTTCTTCCATAGGCCGGTATTGGGCTGAAAACGCCTGTTTTGAGACTCTGCAAAGAAAGTGTTTGCAGACTGCTGAATCCACACACGGGTTTAACTCTGGAAGTTGAGTGCACACATTGACAACCGTTCTGTTACATAGCTGCGTTCTGGATTTAGAAGCAGATATTTCCCTGTGCTTACTGCCCTTTCTTCCATAGGCCGGTATTAGGCTGAAAACGCCTGTTTTGAGACTCTGCACAGAAAGTGTTTGCAGACTGCTGAATCCACACACGGGTTTAACTCTGGAAGTTGAGTGCACACATTGACAACCGTTCTGTTAGATAGCTGTGTTTTGGATTTAGAAGCAGATATTTCCCTGTGCTTACTGCCCTTTCTTCCATAGGCCGGTATTGGGCTGAAAATGCCTGTTTGGAGACTCTGCACAGAAAGTGTTTGCAGACTGCTGAATCCACACGGGTTTAACTCTGGAAGGTGACTGCACACATTGACAGCCATTCTGTTAGGTACCTGCGTTTTGGATTTAGAAGCAGATATTTCCCTGTGCTTACTGCCCATTCTTCCATAGGCCGGTATTGGTCTGAAAACACCTGTTTTGAGACTCTGCACAGAAAGTGTTTCCAGACTGCTGAATCCACACACGGCTTTAACTCTGGAAATTGAGTGCACACATTGACAACCGTTCTGTTAGATAGCTGCGTTTTGGATTTAGAAGCAGATATTTCCCTGTGCTTACTGCTCTTTCTTCCATAGGCCGGTTTTGGGATGAAATCGCCTGTTTTGAGACTCTGCACAGAATGTGTTTGCAGACTGCTGAATCCACACACGGGTTTAACTCTGGAAGTTGAGTGCACACATTGACAACCGTTCTGTTAGATAGCTGTGTTTTGGATTTAGAAGCAGATATTTCCCTGTGCTTACTGCCCTTTCTTCCATAGGCCGG
Organism: Aotus nancymaae; assembly: GCF_030222135.1. Taxonomy (NCBI): domain Eukaryota; kingdom Metazoa; phylum Chordata; class Mammalia; order Primates; family Aotidae; genus Aotus; species Aotus nancymaae. The sequence continues at coordinate 1,264,340 of NW_026988571.1, read as the reverse complement.
TATTGGGCTGAAAACGCCTGTTTTGAGACTCTGCACAGAAAGTGCTTGCAGACTGCTGAATCCACACATGGGTTTAACTCTGGAAGTTCAGTGCACACATTGACAACCGTTCTGTTAGATAGCTGCGTTTTGGATTTAGAAGCAGATATTTCCCTGTGCTTACTGCCCTTTTTTCCATAGGCCGGTATTGGGCTGAAAACGGCTGTTTTGAGACTCTGCACAGAAAGTGTTTGCAGACTGCTGAATCCACACACCGGTTTAACTCTGGAAGTTGAGTGTACACATTGACAACCATTCTGGTAGATAGCTGCGTTTTGGATTTAGAAGCAGATATTTCCCTGTGCTTACTGTCCTTTCTTCCATAGGCCGGTATTGGGCTGAAAACGCCTGTTTTGAGACTCTGCACAGAAAGTGTTTGCAGACTGCTGAATCCACACACGGGTTTAACTCTGGAAGTTGAGTGCACACATTGACAACCGTTCTGTTAGATAGCTGTATTTTGGATTTAGAAGCAGAAATTTCCCTGTGATTACTGCCCTTTCTTCCATAGGCCGGAATTGGCTGAAAACGCCTGTTTTGAGACTCTGCACAGAAAGTGTTTGCAGACTGCTGAATCCACACACGGGTTTAACTCTGGAAGTTGAGTGCACACATTGATAACCGTTCTGTTAGATAGCTGTATTTTGGATTTAGAAGCAGAAATTTCCCTGTGCTTACTGCCCTTTCTTCCATAGGCCGGAATTGGCTGAAAACGCCTGTTTTGAGACTCTGCACAGAAAGTGTTTGCAGACTGCTGAATCCACACACGGGATTAACTCTGGAAGTTGAGTGCACACATTGACAACCGTTCTGTTAGATAGCTGCGTTTTGGATTTAGAAGCAGATATTTTCCTGTGCTTACTGCCCTTTCTTCCATAGGCCGGTATTGGGCTGAAAACGCCTGTTTTCAGTCTCTGCACAGAAAGTGTTTGCAGTCTGCTCAATCCACACCCTGATTTAACTCTGGAAGTTGAGTGCACACATTGACAACATTCTGTTAGATAGCTGCGTTTTGGATTTAGAAGCAGATATTTCACCGTGCTTGCTGCCGTTTCTTCCATATGCTGGTATAGGGCTGAAAACGCCTGTTTTGAGACTCTGCACAGAAAGTGTTTGCAGACTGCTGAATCCACACTCGGGTTTAACTCTGGAAGTTCAGTGCACACATTGACAACCGTTCTGTTAGATAGCTGCGTTTTGGATTTAGAAGCAGAAATTTCCCTGTGCTTACTGCCCTTTCTTCCATAGGCCGGTATTGGGTTGAAAACGCCTGTTTTCAGACTCTGCACAGAAAGTGTTTGCAGACTGCTGAATCCACACACGGGTTTAACTCTGGAAGGTGATTGCACACATTGACAGCCGTTCTGTTAGGTAGCTGCGTTTTGGATTTAGAAGCAGATATTTCCCTGTGCTCACTGCCCTTTCTTCCATAGGCCGGTATTGGGCTGAAAACGCCTGTTTTGAGACTCTGCACAGAAAGTGTTTGCAGACTGCTGAACCCACACACGGGTTTAACTCTGGAAGTTGAGTGCACACATCGACAACCGTTCTGTTAGATAGCTGCGTTTTGCATTTAGAAGCAGATATTTCCCTGTGCTTACTGCTCTTTCTTCCATAGGCCGGTTTTGGGATGAAGTCGCCTGTTTTGAGACTCTGCACAGAAAGTGTTTGCAGACTGCTGAATCCACACACGGGTTTAACTCTGGAAGTTGAGTGCACACATTGACAACCGTTCTGTTAGATAGCTGCGTTTTGGATTTAGAAGCACATATTTCCCTGTGCTTACTGCCCTTTCTTCCATAGGCCGGTATTGGGTTGAAAACGCCTGTTTTGAGACTCTGCACAGAAAGTGTTTGCAGACTGCTGAATCCACACACGGGTTTAACTCTGGAAGTTGAGTGCACACATTGACAACCGTTCTGTTAGATAGCTGCGTTTTGGATTTAGAAGCAGATATTTCCCTGTGCTTACTGCCCTTTCTTCCATATGCTGGTATTGGGCTGAAAACGCCTGTTTTGAGACTCTGCACAGAAAGTGTTTGCAGACTGCTGAATCTACACACGGGTTTAACTCTGGAAGTTGAGTGCACACATTGACAACCGTTCTGTTAGATAGCTGCGTTTTGGATTTGGAGCAGATATTTCCCTGTGCTTACTGCCCTTTCTTCCATAGGCCGGTATTGGGCTGAAAACGCCTGTTTTCAGACTCTGCACAGAAAGTGTTTGCAGTCTGCTCAATCCACACACCGATTTAACTCTGGAAGTTGAGTGCACACATTGACAACCATTCTGTTAGATAGCTGCGTTTTGGATTTAGAAGCAGATATTTACATGTGCTTACTGCCCATTCTTCCATAGGCCGGTATTGGTCTGAAAACACCTGTTTTGAGACTCTGCACAGAAAGTGTTTGCAGACTGCTGAATCCACACACGGGTTTAACTCTGGAAGTTGAGTGCACACATTGACAACCGTTGTGTTAGATAGCTGTGTTTTGGATTTAGAAGCAGATATTTCCCTGTGCTTACTGCCCTTTCTTCCATAGGCCGGTATTGGGCTGAAAACGCCTGTTTTGAGACTCTGCACAGAAAGTGCTTGCAGACTGCTGAATCCACACATGGGTTTAACTCTGGAAGTTGAGTGCACACATTGACAACCGTTCTGTTAGATAGCTGCGTTTTGGATTTAGAAGCAGATACTTCCCTGTGCTTACTGCCCTTTCTTCCATAGGCCGGTATTGGGCTGAAAACGGCTGTTTTGAGACTCTGCACAGAAAGTGTTTGCAGACTGCTGAATCCACACACGGGTTTAACTCTGGAAGTTGAGTGCACACATTGACAACCGTTGTGTTAGATAGCTGCGTTTTGGATTTGGAGCAGATATTTCCCTGTGCTTACTGCCCTTTCTTCCATAGGCTGTTATTGGGCTGAAAACGCCTGTTTTCAGACTCTGCACAGAAAGTGTTTGCAGTCTGCTCAATCCACACACCGATTGAACTCTGGAAGTTGAGTGCACACATTGACAACCATTCTGTTAGATAGCTGCGTTTTGTATTTAGAAGCAGATATTTCCATGTGCTTACTGCCCTTTCTTCCATATGCTGGTATTGGGCTGAAAACGCCTGTTTTGAGACTCTGCACAGAAAGTGTTTACAGACTGCTGAATCCACACACGGGTTTAACTCTGGAAGTTGAGTGCACACATTGACAACCGTTCTGTTACATAGCTGCGTTTTGGATTTAGAAGCAGATATTTCCCTGTGCTTACTGCCCTTTCTTCCATTGGCCGGTATTCGGCTGAAAACGCCTGTTTTGAGACTCTGCACAGAAAGTGTTTGCAGACTGCTGAATCCACACACGGGTTTAACTCTGGAAGTTGAGTGCACACATCGACAACCGTTCTCTTAGATAGCTGCGTTTTGGATTTAGAAGCAGATATTTCCCTGTGCTTACTGCTCTTTCTTCCATAGGCCGGTTTTGGGATGAAATCGCCTGTTTTGAGACTCTGCAGAGAAAGTGTTTGCAGACTGCTGAATCCACACACGGGTTTAACTCTGGAAGTTGAGTGCACACATTGACAACCGTTCTGTTAGCTAGCTGTGTTTTGGATTTAGAAGCAGATATTTCCCTGTGCTTACTGCCCTTTCTTCCATAAGCCGGTATTGGGCTGAAAACGCCTGTTTTCAGTCTCTGCACAGAAAGTGTTTGCAGTCTGCTCAATCCACACACTGATTTAACTCTGGAAGTTGAGTGCACACATTGACAACCATTCTGTTAGATAGCTGCGTTTTGCATTTAGAAGCAGAAATTTCCCTGTTCTTACTGCCCTTTCTTCCATAGGCTGGTATTGGGTTGAAAACGCCTGTTTTCAGACTCTGCACAGAAAGTGTTTGCAGACTGCTGAATCCACACACGGGTTTAACTCTGGAAGGTGAGTGCACACATTGACAGCCGTTCTGTTAGGTAGCTGCGTTTTGGATTTAGAAGCAGATATTTCCCTGTGCTTACTGCCCTTTCTTCCATAGGCCGGTGTTGGTCTGAAAACGCCTGTTTTGAGACTCTGCACAGAAAGTGTTTCCAGACTGCTGAATCCACACACGGCTTTAACTCTGGAAGTTGAGTGCACACATTGACAACCGTTCTGTTAGATAGCTGCGTTTTGGATTTAGAAGCAGATATTTCCCTGTGCTTACTGCCCTTTCTTCCGTAGGCCGGTATTGGGCTGAAAATGCCTGTTTGGAGACTCTGCACAGAAAGTGTTTGCAGACTGCTGAATCCACACACGGGTTTAACTCTGGAAGGTGACTGCACACATTGACAGCCGTTCTGTTAGGTACATGCGTTTTGGATTTAGAAGCAGATATTTCCCTGTGCTTACTGCCCATTCTTCCATAGGCCGGTATTGGTCTGAAAACACCTGTTTTGAGACTCTGCACAGAAAGTGTTTCCAGACTGCTGAATCCACACACGGCTTTAACTCTGGAAGTTGAGTGCACACATTGACAACCGTTCTGTTAGATAGCTGCGTTTTGGATTTAGAAGCAGATATTTCCCTGTGCTCACTGCCCTTTCTTCCATAGGCCGGTATTGGGCTGAAAACGCCTGTTTTGAGACTCTGCACAGAAAGTGTTTGCAGACTGCTGAACCCACACACGGGTTTAACTCTGGAAGTTGAGTGCACACATCGACAACCGTTCTGTTAGATAGCTGCGTTTTGCATTTAGAAGCAGATATTTCCCTGTGCTTACTGCTCTTTCTTCCATAGGCCGGTTTTGGGATGAAGTCGCCTGTTTTGAGACTCTGCACAGAAAGTGTTTGCAGACTGCTGAATCCACACACGGGTTTAACTCTGGAAGTTGAGTGTACACATTGACAACCGTTCTGTTAGATAGCTGTGTTTTGGATTTAGAAGCAGATATTTCACTGTGCTTACTGCCCTTTCTTCCATAGGCCGGTATTGGGCTGAAAACGCCTGTTTTGAGACTCTGCACAGAAAGTGCTTGCAGACGGCTGAATCCACACATGGGTTTAACTCTGGAAGTTGAGTGCACACATTGACAACCATTCTGTTAGATAGCTGCGTTTTGGATTTAGAAGCAGATATTTCCATGTGCTTACTGCCCTTTCTTCCATAGGCCGGTATTGGGCAGAAAATGCCTGTTTGGAGACTCTGCACAGAAAGTGTTTGCAGACTGCTGAATCCACACGGGTTTAACTCTGGAAGGTGACTGCACACATTGACAGCCGTTCTGTTAGGTACCTGCGTTTTGGATTTAGAAGCAGATATTTCCCTGTGCTTACTGCCCATTCTTCCATAGGCCGGTATTGGTCTGAAAACACCTGTTTTGAGACTCTGCACAGAAAGTGTTTCCAGACTGCTGAATCCACACACGGCTTTAACTCTGGAAGTTGAGTGCACACATTGACAACCGTTCTGTTAGATAGCTGCGTTTTGGATTTGGAAGCAGATATTTCCCTGTGCTTACTGCTCTTTCTTCCATAGGCCAGTTTTGGGATGAAATCGCCTGTTTTGAGACTCTGCACAGAAAGTGTTTGCAGACTGCTGAATCCACACACGGGTTTACCTCTGGAAGTTGAGTGCACACATTGACAACCGTTCTGTTAGATAGCTGTGTTTTGGATTTAGAAGCAGATATTTCCCTGTGCTTACTGCCCTTTCTTCCATAGGCCGGTATTGGGCTGAAAACGCCTGTTTTGAGACTCTGCACAGAAAGTGCTTGCAGACTGCTGAATCCACACATGGGTTTAACTCTGGAAGTTGAGTGCACACATTGACAACCGTTCTGTTAGATAGCTGCGTTTTGGATTTAGAAGCAGATATTTCCCTGTGCTTACTGAGCTTTCTTCCATAGGCCGGTATTGGGCTGAAAACGGCTGTTTTGAGACTCTGCACAGAAAGTGTTTGCAGACTGCTGAATCCACACACGGGTTTAACTCTGGAAGTTGAGTGCACACATTGACAACCGGTCTGTTAGATAGCTGCGTTTTGGATTTAGAAGCAGTTATTTCCCTGTGCTTACTGCCCTTTCTTCCATAGGCCGGTATTGGGCTGAAAACGCCTGTTTTGAGACTCTGCACAGAAAGTGTTTGCAGACTGCTGAATCTACACACGGGTTTAACTCTGGAAGTTGAGTGCACACATTGACAACCGTTCTGTTAGATAGCTGCGTTTTGGATTTGGAGCAGATATTTCCCTGTGCTTACTGCCCTTTCTTCCATAGGCCGTTATTGGGCTGAAAACGCCTGTTTTCAGACTCTGCACAGAATGTGTTTGCAGTCTGCTCAATCCACACACCGATTTAACTCTGGAAGTTGAGTGCACACATTGACAACCATTCTGTTAGATAGCTGCGTTTTGGATTTAGAAGCAGATATTTCCATGTGCTTACTGCCCTTTCTTCCATATGCTGGTATTGGGCTGAAAACGCCTGTTTTGAGACTCTGCACAGAAAGTGTTTACAGACTGTTGAATCCACACACGGGTTTAACTCTGGAAGTTGAGTGCACACATGGACAACCGTTCTGTTTGGTAGCTGCGTTTTGGATTTAGAAGCAGATATTTCCCAGTGCTTACTGCCCTTTCTTCCATAGGCCGGTATTCAGCTGAAAACGCCTGTTTTGAGACTCTACACAGAAAGTGTTTGCAGACTGCTGAATCCACACACGGCTTTAACTCTGGAAGATGAGTGCACACATCGACAACCGTTCTGTTAGATAGCTGCGTTTTGGATTTAGAAGCAGATATTTCCCTGTGCTTACTGCTCTTTCTTCCATAGGCCGGTTTTGGGATGAAATCGCCTGCTTTGAGACTCTGCACAGAAAGTGTTTGCAGACTGCTGAATCCACACACGGGTTTAACTCTGGAAGTTGAGTGCACACATTGACAACCGTTCTGTTAGATAGCTGTGTTTTGGATTTAGAAGCAGATATTTCCCTGTGCTTACTGCCCTTTCTTCCATAGGCCGGTATTGGGCTGAAAACGCCTGTTTTGAGACTCTGCACAGAAAGTGCTTGCAGACTGCTGAATCCACACATGTGTTTAACTCTGGAAGTTGAGTGCACACATTGACAACCGTTCTGTTAGATAGCTGCGTTTTGGATTTAGAAGCAGATATTTCCCTGTGCTTACTGCCCTTTCTACAATAGGCCGGTATTGGGCTGAAAACGCCGGTTTTGAGACTCTGCACAGAAAGTGTTTGCAGACTTCTGAATCCACACACGGGTTTAACTCTGGAAGTTGAGTGCACACATTGACAACCGTTCTGTTAGATAGCTGCGTTTTGGATTTAGAAGCAGATATTTCCCTGTGCTTACTGCCCTTTCTTCCATAGGCCGGTATTGGTCTGAAAACACCTGTTTTGAGACTCTGCACAGAAAGTGTTTCCAGACTGCTGAATCCACACACGGCTTTAACTCTGGAAGTTGAGTGCCCACATTGACAACCGTTCTGTTAGATAGCTGCGTTTTGGATTTAGAAGCAGATATTTCCCTGTGCTTACTGCTCTTTCTTCCATTGGCCGGTTTTGGGATGAAATCGCCTGTTTTGAGACTCTGCACAGAAAGTGTTTGCAGACTGCTGAATCTACACACGGGTTTAACTCTGGAAGTTGAGTGCACACATTGACAACCGTTCTGTTAGATAGCTGCGTTTTGGATTTGGAGCAGATATTTCCCTGTGCTTACTGCCCTTTCTTCCATAGGCCGGTATTGGGCTGAAAACGCCTGTTTTCAGACTCTGCACAGAAAGTGTTTGCAGTCTGCTCAATCCACACACCGATTTAACTCTGGAAGTTGAGTGCACACATTGACAACCATTCTGTTAGATAGCTGCGTTTTGGATTTAGAAGCAGATATTTCCATGTGCTTACTGCCCATTCTTCCATAGGCCGGTATTGGTCTGAAAACACCTGTTTTGAGACACTGCACAGAAAGTGTTTCCAGACTGCTGAATCCACACACGGCTTTAACTCTGGAAGTTGAGTGCACACATTGACAACCGTTCTGTTAGATAGCTCCGTTTTGGATTTAGAAGCAGATATTTCCCTGTGCTTACTGCTCTTTCTTCCATAGGCCGGTTTTGGGATGAAATCGCCTGTTTTGAGACTCTGCACAGAAAGTGTTTGCAGACTGCTGAATCCACACACGGGTTTAACTCTGGAAGTTGAGTGCAAGCATTGACAACCGTTCTGTTATATAGCTGTGTTTTGGATTTAGAAGCAGATATTTCCCTGTGCTTACTGCCCTTTCTTCCATAGGCCGGTATTGGGCTGAAAACGCCTGTTTTCAGACTCTGCACAGAATGTGCTTGCAGACTGCTGAATCCACACATGGGTTTAACTCTGGAAGTTGAGTGCACACATTGACAACCGTTCTGTTAGATAGCTGCGTTTTGGATTTAGAAGCAGATACTTCCCTGTGCTTACTGCCCTTTCTTCCATAGGCCGGTATTGGGCTGAAAACGGCTGTTTTGAGACTCTGCACAGAAAGTGTTTGCAGACTGCTGAATCCACACACGGGTTTAACTCTGGAAGTTGGGTGCACACATTGACAACCGTTGTGTTAGATAGCTGCGTTTTGGATTTGGAGCAGATATTTCCCTGTGCTTACTGCCCTTTCTTCCATAGGCTGTTATAGGGCTGAAAACGCCTGTTTTCAGACTCTGCACAGAAAGTGTTTGCAGTCTGCTCAATCCACACACCGATTGAACTCTGGAAGTTGAGTGCACACATTGACAACCATTCTGTTAGATAGCTGCGTTTTGGATTTAGAAGCAGATATTTCCATGTGCTTACTGCCCTTTCTTCCATATGCTGGTATTGGGCTGAAAACGCCTGTTTTGAGACTCTGCACAGAAAGTGTTTACAGACTGCTGAATCCACACACGGGTTTAACTCTGGAAGTTGAGTGCACACATTGACAACCGTTCTGTTAGATAGCTGCGTTTTGGATTTAGAAGCAGATATTTCCCTGTGCTTACTGCCCTTTCTTCCATTGGCCAGTATTCGGCTGAAAACGCCTGTTTTGAGACTCTGCAGAGAAAGTGTTTGCAGACTGCTGAATCCACACACGGGTTTAACTCTGGAAGTTGAGTGCACACATTGACAACCGTTCTGTTAGCTAGCTGTGTTTTGGATTTAGAAGCAGATATTTCCCTGTGCTTACTGCCCTTTCTTCCATAAGCCGGTATTGGGCTGAAAACGCCTGTTTTCAGTCTCTGCACAGAAAGTGTTTGCAGTCTGCTCAATCCACACACTGATTTAACTCTGGAAGTTGAGTGCACACATTGACAACCATTCTGTTAGATAGCTGCGTTTTGGATTTAGAAGCAGAAATTTCCCTGTGCTTACTGCCCTTTCTTCCATAGGCTGGTATTGGGTTGAAAACGCCTGTTTTCAGACTCTGCACAGAAAGTGTTTGCAGACTGCTGAATCCACACACGGGTTTAACTCTGGAAGGTGAGTGCACACATTGACAGCCGTTCTGTTAGGTAGCTGCGTTTTGGATTTAGAAGCAGATATTTCCCTGTGCTTACTGCCCTTTCTTCCATAGGCCGGTATTGGGCTGAAAATGCCTGTTTGGAGAATCTGCACAGAAAGTGTTTGCAGACTGCTGAATCCACACGGGTTTAACTCTGGAAGGTGACTGCACACATTGACAGCCGTTCTGTTAGGTACCTGCGTTTTGGATTTAGAAGCAGATATTTCCCTGTGCTTACTGCCCATTCTTCCATAGGCCGGTATTGGTCTGAAAACACCTGTTTTGAGACTCTGCACAGAAAGTGTTTCCAGACTGCTGAATCCACACACGGCTTTAACTCTGGAAGTTGAGTGCACACATTGACAACCGTTCTGTTAGATAGCTGCGTTTTGGATTTAGAAGCAGATATTTCCCTGTGCTTATTGCTCTTTCTTCCATAGGCCGGTTTTGGGATGAAATCGCCTGTTTTGAGACTCTGCACAGAAAGTGTTTGCAGACTGCTGAATCCACACACGGGTTTACCTCTGGAAGTTGAGTGCACACATTGACAACCGTTCTGTTAGATAGCTGTGTTTTGGATTTAGAAGCAGATATTTCCCTGTGCTTACTGCCCTTTCTTCCATAGGCCGGCATTGGGCTGAAAACGCCTGTTTTGAGACTCTGCACAGAAAGTGCTTGCAGACTGCTGAATCCACACATGGGTTTAACTCTGGAAGTTGAGTGCACACATTGACAACCGTTCTGTTAGATAGCTGCGTTTTGGATTTAGAAGCAGATATTTCCCTGTGCTTACTGAGCTTTCTTCCATAGGCCGGTATTGGGCTGAAAACGGCTGTTTTGAGACTCTGCACAGAAAGTGATTGCAGACTGCTGAATCCACACACGGGTTTAACTCTGGAAGTTGAGTGCACACATTGACAACCGGTCTGTTAGATAGCTGCGTTTTGGATTTAGAAGCAGTTATTTCCCTGTGCTTACTGCCCTTTCTTCCATAGGCCGGTATTGGGCTGAAAACGCCTGTTTTGAGACTCTGCACAGAAAGTGTTTGCAGACTGCTGAATCTACACACGGGTTTAACTCTGGAAGTTGAGTGCACACATTGACAACCGTTCTGTTAGATAGCTGCGTTTTGGATTTGGAGCAGATATTTCCCTGTGCTTACTGCCCTTTCTTCCATAGGCCGTTATTGGGCTGAAAACGCCTGTTTTCAGACTCTGCACAGAATGTGTTTGCAGTCTGCTCAATCCACACACCGATTTAACTCTGGAAGTTGAGTGCACACATTGACAACCATTCTGTTAGATAGCTGCGTTTTGGATTTAGAAGCAGATATTTCCATGTGCTTACTGCCCTTTCTTCCATATGCTGGTATTGGGCTGAAAACGCCTGTTTTGAGACTCTGCACAGAAAGTGTTTACAGACTGTTGAATCCACACACGGGTTTAACTCTGGAAGTTGAGTGCACACATGGACAACCGTTCTGTTTGGTAGCTGCGTTTTGGATTTAGAAGCAGATATTTCCCAGTGCTTACTGCCCTTTCTTCCATAGGCCGGTATTCAGCTGAAAACGCCTGTTTTGAGACTCTACACAGAAAGTGTTTGCAGACTGCTGAATCCACACACGGCTTTAACTCTGGAAGATGAGTGCACACATCGACAACCGTTCTGTTAGATAGCTGCGTTTTGGATTTAGAAGCAGATATTTCCCTGTGCTTACTGCTCTTTCTTCCATAGGCCGGTTTTGGGATGAAATCGCCTGCTTTGAGACTCTGCACAGAAAGTGTTTGCAGACTGCTGAATCCACACACGGGTTTAACTCTGGAAGTTGAGTGCACACATTGACAACCGTTCTGTTAGATAGCTGTGTTTTGGATTTAGAAGCAGATATTTCCCTGTGCTTACTGCCCTTTCTTCCATAGGCCGGTATTGGGCTGAAAACGCCTGTTTTGAGACTCTGCACAGAAAGTGCTTGCAGACTGCTGAATCCACACATGTGTTTAACTCTGGAAGTTGAGTGCACACATTGACAACCGTTCTGTTAGATAGCTGCGTTTTGGATTTAGAAGCAGATATTTCCCTGTGCTTACTGCCCTTTCTACAATAGGCCGGTATTGGGCTGAAAACGCCGGTTTTGAGACTCTGCACAGAAAGTGTTTGCAGACTTCTGAATCCACACACGGGTTTAACTCTGGAAGTTGAGTGCACACATTGACAACCGTTCTGTTAGATAGCTGCGTTTTGGATTTAGAAGCAGATATTTCCCTGTGCTTACTGCCCTTTCTTCCATAGGCCGGTATTGGTCTGAAAACACCTGTTTTGAGACTCTGCACAGAAAGTGTTTCCAGACTGCTGAATCCACACACGGCTTTAACTCTGGAAGTTGAGTGCCCACATTGACAACCGTTCTGTTAGATAGCTGCGTTTTGGATTTAGAAGCAGATATTTCCCTGTGCTTACTGCTCTTTCTTCCATTGGCCGGTTTTGGGATGAAATCGCCTGTTTTGAGACTCTGCACAGAAAGTGTTTGCAGACTGCTGAATCTACACACGGGTTTAACTCTGGAAGTTGAGTGCACACATTGACAACCGTTCTGTTAGATAGCTGCGTTTTGGATTTGGAGCAGATATTTCCCTGTGCTTACTGCCCTTTCTTCCATAGGCCGGTATTGGGCTGAAAACGCCTGTTTTCAGACTCTGCACAGAAAGTGTTTGCAGTCTGCTCAATCCACACACCGATTTAACTCTGGAAGTTGAGTGCACACATTGACAACCATTCTGTTAGATAGCTGCGTTTTGGATTTAGAAGCAGATATTTCCATGTGCTTACTGCCCATTCTTCCATAGGCCGGTATTGGTCTGAAAACACCTGTTTTGAGACACTGCACAGAAAGTGTTTCCAGACTGCTGAATCCACACACGGCTTTAACTCTGGAAGTTGAGTGCACACATTGACAACCGTTCTGTTAGATAGCTCCGTTTTGGATTTAGAAGCAGATATTTCCCTGTGCTTACTGCTCTTTCTTCCATAGGCCGGTTTTGGGATGAAATCGCCTGTTTTGAGACTCTGCACAGAAAGTGTTTGCAGACTGCTGAATCCACACACGGGTTTAACTCTGGAAGTTGAGTGCAAGCATTGACAACCGTTCTGTTATATAGCTGTGTTTTGGATTTAGAAGCAGATATTTCCCTGTGCTTACTGCCCTTTCTTCCATAGGCCGGTATTGGGCTGAAAACGCCTGTTTTCAGACTCTGCACAGAATGTGCTTGCAGACTGCTGAATCCACACATGGGTTTAACTCTGGAAGTTGAGTGCACACATTGACAACCGTTCTGTTAGATAGCTGCGTTTTGGATTTAGAAGCAGATACTTCCCTGTGCTTACTGCCCTTTCTTCCATAGGCCGGTATTGGGCTGAAAACGGCTGTTTTGAGACTCTGCACAGAAAGTGTTTGCAGACTGCTGAATCCACACACGGGTTTAACTCTGGAAGTTGGGTGCACACATTGACAACCGTTGTGTTAGATAGCTGCGTTTTGGATTTGGAGCAGATATTTCCCTGTGCTTACTGCCCTTTCTTCCATAGGCTGTTATAGGGCTGAAAACGCCTGTTTTCAGACTCTGCACAGAAAGTGTTTGCAGTCTGCTCAATCCACACACCGATTGAACTCTGGAAGTTGAGTGCACACATTGACAACCATTCTGTTAGATAGCTGCGTTTTGGATTTAGAAGCAGATATTTCCATGTGCTTACTGCCCTTTCTTCCATATGCTGGTATTGGGCTGAAAACGCCTGTTTTGAGACTCTGCACAGAAAGTGTTTACAGACTGCTGAATCCACACACGGGTTTAACTCTGGAAGTTGAGTGCACACATTGACAACCGTTCTGTTAGATAGCTGCGTTTTGGATTTAGAAGCAGATATTTCCCTGTGCTTACTGCCCTTTCTTCCATTGGCCAGTATTCGGCTGAAAACGCCTGTTTTGAGACTCTGCAGAGAAAGTGTTTGCAGACTGCTGAATCCACACACGGGTTTAACTCTGGAAGTTGAGTGCACACATTGACAACCGTTCTGTTAGCTAGCTGTGTTTTGGATTTAGAAGCAGATATTTCCCTGTGCTTACTGCCCTTTCTTCCATAAGCCGGTATTGGGCTGAAAACGCCTGTTTTCAGTCTCTGCACAGAAAGTGTTTGCAGTCTGCTCAATCCACACACTGATTTAACTCTGGAAGTTGAGTGCACACATTGACAACCATTCTGTTAGATAGCTGCGTTTTGGATTTAGAAGCAGAAATTTCCCTGTGCTTACTGCCCTTTCTTCCATAGGCTGGTATTGGGTTGAAAACGCCTGTTTTCAGACTCTGCACAGAAAGTGTTTGCAGACTGCTGAATCCACACACGGGTTTAACTCTGGAAGGTGAGTGCACACATTGACAGCCGTTCTGTTAGGTAGCTGCGTTTTGGATTTAGAAGCAGATATTTCCCTGTGCTTACTGCCCTTTCTTCCATAGGCCGGTATTGGGCTGAAAATGCCTGTTTGGAGAATCTGCACAGAAAGTGTTTGCAGACTGCTGAATCCACACGGGTTTAACTCTGGAAGGTGACTGCACACATTGACAGCCGTTCTGTTAGGTACCTGCGTTTTGGATTTAGAAGCAGATATTTCCCTGTGCTTACTGCCCATTCTTCCATAGGCCGGTATTGGTCTGAAAACACCTGTTTTGAGACTCTGCACAGAAAGTGTTTCCAGACTGCTGAATCCACACACGGCTTTAACTCTGGAAGTTGAGTGCACACATTGACAACCGTTCTGTTAGATAGCTGCGTTTTGGATTTAGAAGCAGATATTTCCCTGTGCTTATTGCTCTTTCTTCCATAGGCCGGTTTTGGGATGAAATCGCCTGTTTTGAGACTCTGCACAGAAAGTGTTTGCAGACTGCTGAATCCACACACGGGTTTACCTCTGGAAGTTGAGTGCACACATTGACAACCGTTCTGTTAGATAGCTGTGTTTTGGATTTAGAAGCAGATATTTCCCTGTGCTTACTGCCCTTTCTTCCATAGGCCGGCATTGGGCTGAAAACGCCTGTTTTGAGACTCTGCACAGAAAGTGCTTGCAGACTGCTGAATCCACACATGGGTTTAACTCTGGAAGTTGAGTGCACACATTGACAACCGTTCTGTTAGATAGCTGCGTTTTGGATTTAGAAGCAGATATTTCCCTGTGCTTACTGAGCTTTCTTCCATAGGCCGGTATTGGGCTGAAAACGGCTGATTTGAGACTCTGCACAGAAAGTGTTTGCAGACTGCTGAATCCACACACGGGTTTAACTCTGGAAGTTGAGTGCACACATTGACAACCGGTCTGTTAGATAGCTGCGTTTTGGATTTAGAAGCAGTTATTTCCCTGTGCTTACTGCCCTTTCTTCCATAGGCCGGTATTGGGCTGAAAACGCCTGTTTTGAGACTCTGCACAGAAAGTGTTTGCAGACTGCTGAATCTACACACGGGTTTAACTCTGGAAGTTGAGTGCACACATTGACAACCGTTCTGTTAGATAGCTGCGTTTTGGATTTGGAGCAGATATTTCCCTGTGCTTCCTGCCCTTTCTTCCATAGGCCGTTATTGGGCTGAAAACGCCTGTTTTCAGACTCTGCACAGAAAGTGTTTGCAGTCTGCTCAATCCATACACCGATTTAACTCTGGAAGTTGAGTGCACACATTGACAACCATTCTGTTAGATAGCTGCGTTTTGGATTTAGAAGCAGATATTTCCATGTGCTTACTGCCCTTTCTTCCATATGCTGGTATTGGGCTGAAAACGCCTGTTTTGAGACTCTGCACAGAAAGTGTTTACAGACTGCTGAATCCACACACGGGTTTAACTCTGGAAGTTGAGTGCACACATTGACAACTGTTCTGTTAGGTAGCTGCGTTTTGGATTTAGAAGCAGATATTTCCCTGTGCTTACTGCCCTTTCTTCCATTGGCCGGTATTCGGCTGAAAACGCCTGTTTTGAGACTCTGCACAGAAAGTGTTTGCAGACTGCTGAATCCACACACGGGTTTAACTCTGGAAGTTGAGTGCACACATCGACAACCGTTCTCTTAGATAGCTGCGTTTTGGATTTAGAAGCAGATATTTCCCTGTGCTTACTGCTCTTTCTTCCATAGGCCGGTTTTGGGATGAAATCGCCTGTTTTGAGACTCTGCAGAGAAAGTGTTTGCAGAGTGCTGAATCCACACACGGGTTTACCTCTGGAAGTTGAGTGCACACATTGACAACCGTTCTGTTAGCTAGCTGTGTTTTGGATTTAGAAGCAGATATTTCCCTGTGCTTACTGCCCTTTCTTCCATAAGCCGGTATTGGGCTGAAAACGCCTGTTTTGAGACTCTGCACAGAAAGTGCTAGCAGACTGCTGAATCCACACATGTGTTTAACTCTGGAAGTTGAGTGCACACATTGACAACCGTTCTGTTAGATAGCTGCGTTTTGGATTTAGAAGCAGATATTTCCCTGTGCTTACTGCCCTTTCTTCTGTAGGCCGGTATTGGGCTGAAAACGCCTGTTTTGAGACTCTGCACAGAAAGTGTTTGCAGACTTCTGAATCCACACACGGGTTTAACTCTGGATGTTGAGTGCACACATTGACAACCGTTCTGTTAGATAGCTGCGTTTTGGATTTAGAAGCAGATATTTCCCTGTGCTTACTGCCCTTTCTTCCATAGGCCGGTATTGGGCTGTAAACGCCTGTTTTGAGACTCTGCACAGAAAGTGTTTGCAGACTGCTGAATCCACACACGGGTTTAACTCTGGAAGTTGAGTGCACACATCGACAACCGTTCTCTTAGATAGCTGCGTTTTGGATTTAGAAGCAGATATTTCCCTGTGCTTACTGCTCTTTCTTCCATAGGCCGGTTTTGGGATGAAATCGCCTGTTTTGAGACTCTGCAGAGAAAGTGTTTGCAGACTGCTGAATCCACACACGGGTTTACCTCTGGAAGTTGAGTGCACACATTGACAACCGTTCTGTTAGCTAGCTGTGTTTTGGATTTAGAAGCAGATATTTATCTGTGCTTACTGCCCTTTCTTCCATAAGCCGGTATTGGGCTGAAAACGCCTGTTTTGAGACTCTGCACAGAAAGTGCTAGCAGACTGCTGAATCCACACATGTGTTTAACTCTGGAAGTTGAGTGCACACATTGACAACCGTTCTGTTAGATAGCTGCGTTTTGGATTTAGAAGCACATATTTCCCTGTGCTTACTGCCCTTTCTTCCGTAGGCCGGTATTGGGCTGAAAACGCCTGTTTTGAGACTCTGCACAGAAAGTGTTTGCAGACTTCTGAATCCACACACGGGTTTAACTCTGGATGTTGAGTGCACACATTGACAACCGTTCTGTTAGCTAGCTGTGTTTTGGATTTAGAAGCAGATATTTCCCTGTGCTTACTGCCCTTTCTTCCATAGGCCGGTATTGGGATGAAAACGCCTGTTTTGAGACTCTGCACAGAAAGTGTTTGCAGACTGCTGAATCTACACACGGGTTTAACTCTGGAAGTTGAGTGCACACATTGACAACCGCTCTGTTAGATAGCTGCGTTTTGGATTTGGAGCAGATATTTCCCTGTGCTTACTGCCCTTTCTTCCATAGGCCGGTATTGATCTGAAAACGCCTGCTTTCAGACTCTGCACCGAAAGTGTTTGCAGTCTGCTCAAGCCACACACCGATTTAACTCTGGAAGTTGAGCGCACACATTGACAAACATTCTGTTAGATAGCTGCGTTTTGGATTTAGAGGAAGAATTTTCGCTGTGCTTACTGCCCTTTCTTCCATACGCTGGTATTTGGCTGAAAACGCCTGTTTTGAGACTCTGCACAGAAAGTGTTTCCAGACTGCTGAATCCACACTCGGCTTTAACTCTGGAACTTGAGTGCACATATTGACAACCGTTCTGTTAGATAGCTGTGTTTTGGATTTAGAAGCAGATATTTCCCTGTGCTTACTGCCCTTTCTTCCATAGGCCGGTATTGGGCTGAAAACGCTTGTTTTGAGACTATGCACAGAAAGTGCTTGCAGACTGCTGAATCCACACATGGGTTTAACTCTGGAAGTTGAGTGCACACATTGACAACCGTTCTGTTAGATAGCTGCGTTTTGGATTTAGAAGCAGATATTTCCCTGTGCTTACTGCCCTTTCTTCCATAGGCCGGTATTGGGCTGAAAACGCCTGTTTTGAGACTCTGCACAGAAAGTGTTTGCAGACTGCTGAATCCACACACGGGTTTAACTCTGGAAGTTGAGTGCACACATTGACAACCGTTCTGTTAGATAACTGCGTTTTGGATTTAGAAGCACATATTTCCCTGTGCTTACTGCCCTTTCTTCCATATGCTGATATTGGGCTGAAAACGCCTGTTTTGAGACTCTGCACAGAAAGTGTTTGCAGACTGCTGAATCTACACACGGGTTTAACTCTGGAAGTTGAGTGCACACATTGACAACCGTTCTGTTAGATAGCTGCGTTTTGGATTTGGAGCAGATATTTCCCTGTGCTTACTGCCCTTTCTTCCATAGGCCGGTATTGGGCTGAAAACGCCTGTTTTCAGACTCTGCACAGAAAGTGTTTGCAGTCTGCTCAATCCACACACCGACTTAACTCTGGAAGTTGAGTGCACACATTGACAACCATTCTGTTAGATAGCTGCGTTTTGGATTTAGAAGCAGATATTTCCATGTGCTTACTGCCCTTTCTTCCATATGCTGGTATTGGGCTGAAAACGCCTGTTTTGAGACTCTGCACAGAAAGTGTTTACAGACTGTTGAATCCACACACGGGTTTAACTCTGGACGTTGAGTGCACACATGGACAACCGTTCTGTTTGGTAGCTGCGTTTTGGATTTAGAAGCAGATATTTCCCAGTGCTTACTGCCCTTTCTTCCATAGGCCGGTATTCAGCTGAAAACGCCTGTTTTGAGACTCTACACAGAAAGTGTTTGCAGACTGCTGAATCCACACACGGCTTTAACTCTGGAAGATGAGTGCACACATCGACAACCGTTCTGTTAGATAGCTGCGTTTTGGATTTAGAAGCAGATATTTCCCTGTGCTTACTGCTCTTTCTTCCATAGGCCGGTTTTGGGATGAAATCGCCTGCTTTGAGACTCTGCACAGAAAGTGTTTGCAGACTGCTGAATCCACACACGGGTTTAACTCTGGAAGTTGAGTGCACACATTGACAACCGTTCTGTTAGATAGCTGTGTTTTGGATTTAGAAGCAGATATTTCCCTGTGCTTACTGCCCTTTCTTCCATAGGCCGGTATTGGGCTGAAAACGCCTGTTTTGAGACTCTGCACAGAAAGTGCTTGCAGACTGCTGAATCCACACATGTGTTTAACTCTGGAAGTTGAGTGCACACATTGACAACCGTTCTGTTAGATAGCTGCGTTTTGGATTTAGAAGCAGATATTTCCCTGTGCTTACTGCCCTTTCTACAATAGGCCGGTATTGGGCTGAAAACGCCGGTTTTGAGACTCTGCACAGAAAGTGTTTGCAGACTTCTGAATCCACACACGGGTTTAACTCTGGAAGTTGAGTGCACACATTGACAACCGTTCTGTTAGATAGCTGCGTTTTGGATTTAGAAGCAGATATTTCCCTGTGCTTACTGCCCTTTCTTCCATAGGCCGGTATTGGTCTGAAAACTCCTGTTTTGAGACTCTGCACAGAAAGTGTTTCCAGACTGCTGAATCCACACACGGCTTTAACTCTGGAAGTTGAGTGCCCACATTGACAACCGTTCTGTTAGATAGCTGCGTTTTGGATTTAGAAGCAGATATTTCCCTGTGCTTACTGCTCTTTCTTCCATTGGCCGGTTTTGGGATGAAATCGCCTGTTTTGAGACTCTGCAGAGAAAGTGTTTGCAGACTGCTGAATCCACACACTGGTTTAACTCTGGAAGTTGAGTGCACACATTGACAACCGTTCTGTTAGATAGCTGTGTTTTGGATTTAGAAGCAGATATTTCCCTGTGCTTACTGCCCTTTCTTCCATAGGCCGGTATTGGGCTGAAAACGCCTGTTTTGAGACTCTGCACAGAAAGTCCTTGCAGACTGCTGAATCCACACATGGGTTTAACTCTGGAAGTTGAGTGCACACATTGACAACCGTTCTGTTAGATAGCTGCGTTTTGGATTTAGAAGCAGATATTTCCCTGTGCTTACTGCCCTTTCTTCCATAGGCCGGTATTGGGCTGAAAACGGCTGTTTTGAGACTCTGCACAGAAAGTGTTTGCAGACTGCTGAATCCACACAGGGGTTTAACTCTGGAAGTAGAGTGCACACATTGACAACCGTTCTGTTAGATAGCTGCGTTTTGGATTTAGAAGCAGATATTTCCCTGTGCTTACTGCCCTTTCTTCCATATGCTGGTATTCGGCTGAAAACGCCTGTTTTGAGACTCTGCACAGAAAGTGTTTGCAGACTGCTGAATCTACACACGGGTTTAACTCTGGAAGTTGAGTGCACACATTGACAACCGTTCTGTTAGATAGCTGCGTTTTGGATTTGGAGCAGATATTTCCCTGTGCTTACTGCCCTTTCTTCCATAGGCCGGTATTGGGCTGAAAACGCCTGTTTTCAGACTCTGCACAGAAAGTGTTTGCAGTCTGCTCAATCCACACACCGATTTAACTCTGGAAGTTGAGTGCACACATTGACAACCATTCTGTTAGATAGCTGCGTTTTGGATTTAGAAGCAGATATTTCCATGTGCTTACTGCCCATTCTTCCATAGGCCGGTATTGGTCTGAAAACACCTGTTTTGAGACACTGCACAGAAAGTGTTTCCAGACTGCTGAATCCACACACGGCTTTAACTCTGGAAGTTGAGTGCACACATTGACAACCGTTCTGTTAGATAGCTCCGTTTTGGATTTAGAAGCAGATATTTCCCTGTGCTTACTGCTCTTTCTTCCATAGGCCGGTTTTGGGATGAAATCGCCTGTTTTGAGACTCTGCACAGAAAGTGTTTGCAGACTGCTGAATCCACACACGGGTTTAACTCTGGAAGTTGAGTGCAAGCATTGACAACCGTTCTGTTAGATAGCTGTGTTTTGGATTTAGAAGCAGATATTTCCCTGTGCTTACTGCCCTTTCTTCCATAGGCCGGTATTGGGCTGAAAACGCCTGTTTTCAGACTCTGCACAGAAAGTGCTTGCAGACTGCTGAATCCACACATGGGTTTAACTCTGGAAGTTGAGTGCACACATTGACAACCGTTCTGTTAGATAGCTGCGTTTTGGATTTAGAAGCAGATACTTCCCTGTGCTTACTGCCCTTTCTTCCATAGGCCGGTATTGGGCTGAAAACGGCTGTTTTGAGACTCTGCACAGAAAGTGTTTGCAGACTGCTGAATCCACACACGGGTTTAACTCTGGAAGTTGGGTGCACACATTGACAACCGTTGTGTTAGATAGCTGCGTTTTGGATTTGGAGCAGATATTTCCCTGTGCTTACTGCCCTTTCTTCCATAGGCTGTTATAGGGCTGAATACGCCTGTTTTCAGACTCTGCACAGAAAGTGTTTGCAGTCTGCTCAATCCACACACCGATTGAACTCTGGAAGTTGAGTGCACACATTGACAACCATTCTGTTAGATAGCTGCGTTTTGGATTTAGAAGCAGATATTTCCATGTGCTTACTGCCCTTTCTTCCATATGCTGGTATTGGGCTGAAAACGCCTGTTTTGAGACTCTGCACAGAAAGTGTTTACAGACTGCTGAATCCACACACGGGTTTAACTCTGGAAGTTGAGTGCACACATTGACAACCGTTCTGTTAGATAGCTGCGTTTTGGATTTAGAAGCAGATATTTCCCTGTGCTTACTGCCCTTTCTTCCATTGGCCAGTATTCGGCTGAAAACGCCTGTTTTGAGACTCTGCAGAGAAAGTGTTTGCAGACTGCTGAATCCACACACGGGTTTAACTCTGGAAGTTGAGTGCAAGCATTGACAACCGTTCTGTTAGATAGCTGTGTTTTGGATTTAGAAGCAGATATTTCCCTGTGCTTACTGCCCTTTCTTCCATAGGCCGGTATTGGGCTGAAAACGCCTGTTTTCAGACTCTGCACAGAAAGTGCTTGCAGACTGCTGAATCCACACATGGGTTTAACTCTGGAAGTTGAGTGCACACATTGACAACCGTTCTGTTAGATAGCTGCGTTTTGGATTTAGAAGCAGATACTTCCCTGTGCTTACTGCCCTTTCTTCCATAGGCCGGTATTGGGCTGAAAACGGCTGTTTTGAGACTCTGCACAGAAAGTGTTTGCAGACTGCTGAATCCACACACGGGTTTAACTCTGGAAGTTGGGTGCACACATTGACAACCGTTGTGTTAGATAGCTGCGTTTTGGATTTGGAGCAGATATTTCCCTGTGCTTACTGCCCTTTCTTCCATAGGCTGTTATAGGGCTGAAAACGCCTGTTTTCAGACTCTGCACAGAAAGTGTTTGCAGTCTGCTCAATCCACACACCGATTGAACTCTGGAAGTTGAGTGCACACATTGACAACCATTCTGTTAGATAGCTGCGTTTTGGATTTAGAAGCAGATATTTCCATGTGCTTACTGCCCTTTCTTCCATATGCTGGTATTGGGCTGAAAACGCCTGTTTTGAGACTCTGCACAGAAAGTGTTTACAGACTGCTGAATCCACACACGGGTTTAACTCTGGAAGTTGAGTGCACACATTGACAACCGTTCGGTTAGATAGCTGCGTTTTGGATTTAGAAGCAGATATTTCCCTGTGCTTACTGCCCTTTCTTCCATTGGCCAGTATTCGGCTGAAAACGCCTGTTTTGAGACTCTGCAGAGAAAGTGTTTGCAGACTGCTGAATCCACACACGGGTTTAACTCTGGAAGTTGAGTGCACACATTGACAACCGTTCTGTTAGCTAGCTGTGTTTTGGATTTAGAAGCAGATATTTCCCTGTGCTTACTGCCCTTTCTTCCATAAGCCGGTATTGGGCTGAAAACGCCTGTTTTCAGTCTCTGCACAGAAAGTGTTTGCAGTCTGCTCAATCCACACACTGATTTAACTCTGGAAGTTGAGTGCACACATTGACAACCATTCTGTTAGATAGCTGCGTTTTGGATTTAGAAGCAGAAATTTCCCTGTGCTTACTGCCCTTTCTTCCATAGGCTGGTATTGGGTTGAAAACGCCTGTTTTCAGACTCTGCACAGAAAGTGTTTGCAGACTGCTGAATCCACACACGGGTTTAACTCTGGAAGGTGAGTGCACACATTGACAGCCGTTCTGTTAGGTAGCTGCGTTTTGGATTTAGAAGCAGATATTTCCCTGTGCTTACTGCCCTTTCTTCCATAGGCCGGTGTTGGTCTGAAAACGCCTGTTTTGAGACTCTGCACAGAAAGTGCTTGCAGACTGCTGAATCCACACATGGGTTTAACTCTGGAAGTTGAGTGCACACATTGACAACCGTTCTGTTAGATAGCTGCGTTTTGGATTTAGAAGCAGATATTTCCCTGTGCTTACTGCCCTTTCTTCCATAGGCCGGTATTGGGTTGAAAACGCCTGTTTTGAGACTCTGCACAGAAAGTGTTTGCAGACTGCTGAATCCACACACGGGTTTAACTCTGGAAGTTGAGTGCACACATTGACAACCGTTCTGTTAGATAGCTGCGTTTTGGATTTAGAAGCAGATATTTCCCTGTGCTTACTGCCCTTTCTTCCATATGCTGGTATTGGGCTGAAAACGCCTGTTTTGAGACTCTGCACAGAAAGTGTTTGCAGACTGCTGAATCTACACACGGGTTTAACTCTGGAAGTTGAATGCACACATTGAAAACCGTTCTGTTAGATAGCTGCGTTTTGGATTTGGAGCAGATATTTCCCTGTGCTTGCTGCCCTTTCTTCCATAGGCCGGTATTGGGCTGAAAACGCCTGTTTTCAGACTCTGCACAGAAAGTGTTTGCAGTCTGCTCAATCCACACACCGATTTAACTCTGGAAGTTGAGTGCACACATTGACAACCATTCTGTTAGATAGCTGCGTTTTGGATTTAGAAGCAGATATTTCCATGTGCTTACTGCCCTTTCTTCCATAGGCCGGTATTGGGCTGAAAATGCCTGTTTGGAGACTCTGCACAGAAAGTGTTTGCAGACTGCTGAATCCACACGGGTTTAACTCTGGAAGGTGACTGCACACATTGACAGCCGTTCTGTTAGGTACCTGCGTTTTGGATTTAGAAGCAGATATTTCCCTGTGCTTACTGCCCATTCTTCCATAGGCCGGTATTGGTCTGAAAACACCTGTTTTGAGACTCTGCACAGAAAGTGTTTCCAGACTGCTGAATCCACACACGGCTTTAACTCTGGAAGTTGAGTGCACACATTGACAACCGTTCTGTTAGATAGCTGCGTTTTGGATTTAGAAGCAGATATTTCCCTGTGCTTATTGCTCTTTCTTCCATAGGCCGGTTTTGGGATGAAATCGCCTGTTTTGAGACTCTGCACAGAAAGTGTTTGCAGACTGCTGAATCCACACACGGGTTTACCTCTGGAAGTTGAGTGCACACATTGACAACCGTTCTGTTAGATAGCTGTGTTTTGGATTTAGAAGCAGATATTTCCCTGTGCTTACTGCCCTTTCTTCCATAGGCCGGCATTGGGCTGAAAACGCCTGTTTTGAGACTCTGCACAGAAAGTGCTTGCAGACTGCTGAATCCACACATGGGTTTAACTCTGGAAGTTGAGTGCACACATTGACAACCGTTCTGTTAGATAGCTGCGTTTTGGATTTAGAAGCAGATATTTCCCTGTGCTTACTGAGCTTTCTTCCATAGGCCGGTATTGGGCTGAAAACGGCTGTTTTGAGACTCTGCACAGAAAGTGTTTGCAGACTGCTGAATCCACACACGGGTTTAACTCTGGAAGTTGAGTGCACACATTGACAACCGGTCTGTTAGATAGCTGCGTTTTGGATTTAGAAGCAGTTATTTCCCTGTGCTTACTGCCCTTTCTTCCATAGGCCGGTATTGGGCTGAAAACGCCTGTTTTGAGACTCTGCACAGAAAGTGTTTGCAGACTGCTGAATCTACACACGGGTTTAACTCTGGAAGTTGAGTGCACACATTGACAACCGTTCTGTTAGATAGCTGCGTTTTGGATTTGGAGCAGATATTTCCCTGTGCTTACTGCCCTTTCTTCCATAGGCCGTTATTGGGCTGAAAACGCCTGTTTTCAGACTCTGCACAGAAAGTGTTTGCAGTCTGCTCAATCCATACACCGATTTAACTCTGGAAGTTGAGTGCACACATTGACAACCATTCTGTTAGATAGCTGCGTTTTGGATTTAGAAGCAGATATTTCCATGTGCTTACTGCCCTTTCTTCCATATGCTGGTATTGGGCTGAAAACGCCTGTTTTGAGACTCTGCACAGAAAGTGTTTACAGACTGCTGAATCCACACACGGGTTTAACTCTGGAAGTTGAGTGCACACATTGACAACTGTTCTGTTAGGTAGCTGCGTTTTGGATTTAGAAGCAGATATTTCCCTGTGCTTACTGCCCTTTCTTCCATTGGCCGGTATTCGGCTGAAAACGCCTGTTTTGAGACTCTGCACAGAAAGTGTTTGCAGACTGCTGAATCCACACACGGGTTTAACTCTGGAAGTTGAGTGCACACATCGACAACCGTTCTCTTAGATAGCTGCGTTTTGGATTTAGAAGCAGATATTTCCCTGTGCTTACTGCTCTTTCTTCCATAGGCCAGTTTTGGGATGAAATCGCCTGTTTTGAGACTCTGCAAAGAAAGTGTTTGCAGGCTGCTGAATCCACACACGGGTTTACCTCTGGAAGTTGAGTGCACACATTGACAACCGTTCTGTTAGCTAGCTGTGTTTTGGATTTAGAAGCAGATATTTCCCTGTGCTTACTGCCCTTTCTTCCATAAGCCGGTATTGGGCTGAAAACGCCTGTTTTGAGACTCTGCACAGAAAGTGCTAGCAGACTGCTGAATCCACACATGTGTTTAACTCTGGAAGTTGAGTGCACACATTGACAACCGTTCTGTTAGATAGCTGCGTTTTGGATTTAGAAGCAGATATTTCCCTGTGCTTACTGCCCTTTCTTCTGTAGGCCGGTATTGGGCTGAAAACGCCTGTTTTGAGACTCTGCACAGAAAGTGTTTGCAGACTTCTGAATCCACACACGGGTTTAACTCTGGATGTTGAGTGCACACATTGACAACCGTTCTGTTAGATAGCTGCGTTTTGGATTTAGAAGCAGATATTTCCCTGTGCTTACTGCCCTTTCTTCCATAGGCCGGTATTGGGCTGAAAACGCCTGTTTTGAGACTCTGCACAGAAAGTGTTTGCAGACTGCTGAATCTACACACGGGTTTAACTCTGGAAGTTGAGTGCACACATTGACAACCGCTCTGTTAGATAGCTGCGTTTTGGATTTGGAGCAGATATTTCCCTGTGCTTACTGCCCTTTCTTCCATAGGCCGGTATTGGGCTGAAAACGCCTGTTTTCGGACTCTGCACCGAAAGTGTTTGCAGTCTGCTCAAGCCACACACCGATTTAACTCTGGAAGTTGAGCGCACACATTGACAAACATTCAGTTAGATAGCTGCGTTTTGGATTTAGAGGAAGAATTTTCGCTGTGCTTACTGCCCTTTCTTCCATACGCTGGTATTTGGCTGAAAACGCCTGTTTTGAGACTCTGCACAGAAAGTGTTTCCAGACTGCTGAATCCACACACGGCTTTAACTCTGGAAGTTGAGTGCACACATTGACAACCGTTCTGTTAGATAGCTGTGTTTTGGATTTAGAAGCAGATATTTCCCTGTGCTTACTGCCCTTTCTTCCATAGGCCGGTATTGGGCTGAAAACGCTTGTTTTGAGACTCTGCACAGAAAGTGCTTGCAGACTGCTGAATCCACACATGGGTTTAACTCTGGAAGTTGAGTGCACACATTGACAACCGTTCTGTTAGATAGCTGCGTTTTGGATTTAGAAGCAGATATTTCCCTGTGCTTACTGCCCTTTCTTCCTTAGGCCGGTATTGGGCTGAAAACGCCTGTTTTGAGACTCTGCACAGAAAGTGTTTGCAGACTGCTGAATCCACACACGGGTTTAACTCTGGAAGTTGAGTGCACACATTGACAACCGTTCTGTTAGATAGCTGCGTTTTGGATTTAGAAGCACATATTTCCCTGTGCTTACTGCCCTTTCTTCCATATGCTGGTATTGGGCTGAAAACGCCTGTTTTGAGACTCTGCACAGAAAGTGTTTGCAGACTGCTGAATCCACACACGGGTTTAACTCTGGAAGTTGAGTGCACACATTGACAACCGTTCTGTTAGATAGCTGCGTTTTGGATTTGGAGCAGATATTTCCCTGTGCTTACTGCCCTTTCTTCCATAGGCCTGTATTGGGCTGAAAACGCCTGTTTTCAGACTCTGCACAGAAAGTGTTTGCAGTCTGCTCAATCCACACACCGATTTAACTCTGGAAGTTGAGTGCACACATTGACAACCATTCTGTTAGATAGCTGCGTTTTGGATTTAGAAGCAGATATTTCCATGTGCTTACTGCCCTTTCTTCCATATGCTGGTATTGGGCTGAAAACGCCTGTTTTGAGACTCTGCACAGAAAGTGATTACAGACTGTTGAATCCACACTCGGGTTTAACTCTGGAAGTTGAGTGCACACATGGACAACCGTTCTGTTTGGTAGCTGCGTTTTGGATTTAGAAGCAGATATTTCCCAGTGCTTACTGCCCTTTCTTCCATAGGCCGGTATTCAGCTGAAAACGCCTGTTTTGAGACTCTACACAGAAAGTGTTTGCAGACTGCTGAATCCACACACGGCTTTAACTCTGGAAGATGAGTGCACACATCGACAACCGTTCTGTTAGATAGCTGCGTTTTGGATTTAGAAGCAGATATTTCCCTGTGCTTACTGGTCTTTCTTCCATAGGCCGGTTTTGGGATGAAATCGCCTGCTTTGAGACTCTGCACAGAAAGTGTTTGCAGACTGCTGAATCCACACACGGGTTTAACTCTGGAAATTGAGTGCACACATTGACAACCGTTCTGTTAGATAGCTGTGTTTTGGATTTAGAAGCAGATATTTCCCTGTGCTTACTGCCCTTTCTTCCATAGGCCGGTATTGTGCTGAAAACGCCTGTTTTGAGACTCTGCACAGAAAGTGCTTGCAGACTGCTGAATCCACACATGTGTTTAACTCTGGAAGTTGAGTGCACACATTGACAACCGTTCTGTTAGATAGCTGCGTTTTGGATTTAGAAGCAGATATTTCCATGTGCTTACTGCCCTTTCTACAATAGGCCGATATTGGGCTGAAAACGCCGGTTTTGAGACTCTGCACAGAAAGTGTTTGCAGACTTCTGAATCCACACACGGGTTTATCTCTGGAAGTTGAGTGCACACATTGACAACCGTTCTGTTAGATAGCTGCGTTTTGGATTTAGAAGCAGATATTTCCCTGTGCTTACTGCCCTTTCTTCCATAGGCCGGTATTGGTCTGAAAACACCTGTTTTGAGACTCTGCACAGAAAGTGTTTCCAGACTGCTGAATCCACACACGGCTTTAACTCTGGAAGTTGAGTGCACACATTGACAACCGTTCTGTTAGATAGCTGCGTTTTGGATTTAGAAGCAGATATTTCCCTGTGCTTACTGCTCTTTCTTCCATAGGCCGGTTTTGGGATGAAATCGCCTGTTTTGAGACTCTGCAGAGAAAGTGTTTGCAGACTGCTGAATCCACACACTGGTTTAACTCTGGAAGTTGAGTGCACACATTGACAACCGTTCTGTTAGATAGCTGTGTTTTGGATTTAGAAGCAGATATTTCCCTGTGCTTACTGCCCTTTCTTCCATAGGCCGGTATTGGGCTGAAAACGCCTGTTTTGAGACTCTGCACAGAAAGTGCTTGCAGACTGCTGAATCCACACATGGGTTTAACTCTGGAAGTTGAGTGAACACATTGACAACCGTTCTGTTAGATAGCTGCGTTTTGGATTTAGAAGCAGATATTTCCCTGTGCTTACTGCCCTTTCTTCCATAGGCTGGTATTGGTCTGAAAACACCTGTTTTGAGACTCTGCACAGAATGTGTTTCCAGACTGCTGAATCCACACACAGCTTTAACTCTGGACGTTGAGTGCACACATTGACAACCATTGTGTTAGATAGCTGCGTTTTGGATTTAGAAGCAGATATTTCCATGTGCTTACAGCCCTTTCTTCCATAGGCCGGTATTGGGCGGAAAACGCCTGTTTTGAGACTCTGCACAGAAAGTGTTTGCAGACTGCTGAATCCACACTCGGATTTACCTCTGGAAGTTGAGTGCACACATTGACAACCGTTCTGTTACATAGCTGCGTTTTGGATTTAGAAGCAGATATTTCCCTGTGCTTACTGCCCTTTCTTCCATAGGCCGGTATTGGGCTGAAAACGCCTGTTTTCAGACTCTGCACAGAGAGTGTTTGCAGACTGCTGAATCCAAACACGGGTTTAACTCTGGAAGTTGAGTGCACACATTGACAGCCGTTCTGTTAGATAGCTGCGTTTTGGGCTTAGAAGCAGATATTTCCCTGTGCCTGCTGCCCTTTCTTCCATAGGCCGGTATTGGGCGGAAAACTCCTGTTTTGAGACTCTGCAGAGAAAGTGTTTGCAAACTGCTGAATCCACACACAGGTTTAACTCTGGAAGTTGAGTGCACACATTGACAACTGTTCTGTTAGATAGCTGCGTTATGGATTTAGAAGCAGATATTCCCCTGTGCTTACTTCCTTTCTTCCATATGCCCGTATTGTGCTGAAAACGCCTGTTTGAGACTCTGCACAGAAAGTGTTTGCAGACTGCTGAATCCACACACGGGTTTAATTCTGGAAGTTGATAGCACACATTGACAACCGTTCTGTTAGATAGCTGCGTTTTGGATTTAGAAGCAGATATTCCCCTGTGCTTACTTCCTTTCTTCCACATGCCGGTATTGGGCTGAAAACGCCTGTTTTGAGACTCTGCACAAAAAGGGTTTGTAGACTGGTGAATCCACACTCGGGGTTAACTCTGGAAGTTGAGTGCACACATTGACAACTGTTCTGTTAGATAGCTGCATTTTGGATTTAGAAGCAGAATATTCCCTGTGTTACTGCCCTTTCTTCCATAGGGTGGTATTGGGCTGAAAACGCCTGTTTTGAGACTCTGCCCAGAATGAGTTTGCAGACTGGTGAATCCACACTCGGGTTTACCTCTGGAAGTTGAGTGCACACATTGACAACCGTTCTGTTAGATAGCTGCGTTTTGGATTCAGAAGCAGAAATTTCCAAGTGCTTACTACCCTTTCTTCCATAGGCCTGTATTGGTTTGAAAACGCCTGATTTGAGACTCTGCACAGAAAGTGTTTGCAGACTGCTGAATCCACACACGGGTTTAACTCTGGAAGATGAGTGCACACATTGACAACCGTTCTCTTAGATAGCTGCGTTTTGGATTTAGAAGCAGATATATCCCTGTGCTTACTGCCCTTTCTTCCATAGGCCACTATTGGGATCAAATTGCCTGTTTTGAGACTCTGCACAGAAAGTGTTTGCAGACTGCTGAATCCACACACGGGTTTAACTCTGGAAGTTGAGTGCACACATTGACAACCGTTCTTTTAGATAGCTGCGTTTTGGATTTGGAGCAGATATTTCCCTGTGCTTACTGCCCTTTCTTCCATAGGCCGGTATTGGGCTGAAAACGCCTGTCTCCAGACTCTGCACAGAAAGTGCTTGCAGTCTGCTCAATCCACACACCAATTAAACTCTGGAAGTTGAGTGCACACATTGACAACCATTCTGTTAGATAGCTGCGTTTTGGATTTAGAAGCAGATATTTCCCTGTGCTTATTGCCCTTTCTTCCATAGGGTGGTATTGGGCTGAAAACGCCTGTTTTGAGAATCTGCACAGAAAGTGTTTGCAGACTGCTGAATACACACTCGGGTTTAACTCTGGAAATTGAGTGCACACATTGACAACCGTTCTGTTAGATAGCTGCGTTTTGGATTTAGAAGCAGAAATTTCCCTGTGCTTACTTCCTTTCTTCCATATGCCAGTATTGGGCTGAAAACGCCTGTTTTGAGACTCTGCACAGAAAGTGTTTGCAGACTGCTGAATCTACACACGGGTTTAACTCTGGAAGTTGAGTGCACACATTGACAACCGTTCTGTTAGATAGCTGCGTTTTGGGTTTAGAAGCACATGTTTCCCTGAGCTTACTGCCCTTTCTTCCATAGGGCGGTATTGGGCTGAAAATGCCTGTTTTGAGACTCTGCACAGAAAGGGTTTGCAGACTGCTGAATCCACACACGGGTTTAACTCTGGAAGTTGAGTGCACACACTGACAACCGTTCTGTTAGATAGCTGCGTTTTGGATTTAGAAGCAGAAATTTCCCTGTGCTTACTGCCCTTTCTTCCATAGGCCGGTATTGGGTTTAAAACGCCTGTTTTGAGACTCTGCACAGAGAGTGTTTGCAGACTGCTGAATCCAAACACGGGTTTAACTCTGGAAATTGAGTGCACACATTGACAGCCGTTCTGTTAGATAGCTGCGCTTTGGGCTTAGAAGCAGATATTTCCCTGTGCTTACTGCCCTTTCTTCCATAGGCCGGTATTGGGCTGAAAACGCCTGTTTTGAGACTCTGCACAGAAAGTGTTTGCAGACTGCTGAATCCACACACGGGTTTACCTCTGGAAGTTGAGTGCACACATTGACA
Source organism: Aotus nancymaae (assembly GCF_030222135.1). Taxonomy (NCBI): domain Eukaryota; kingdom Metazoa; phylum Chordata; class Mammalia; order Primates; family Aotidae; genus Aotus; species Aotus nancymaae. Next base: position 1,233,005 of record NW_026988571.1, on the reverse strand, counting down.
ACCGTTCTGTTAGATAGCTGCGTTTTGGATTTAGAAGCAGATATTTCCCTGTGCTTACTGCCCTTTCTTCCATAGGCCACTATAGGGATGAAATTGCCTGTTTTGAGACTCTGCACAGAAAGTGTTTGCAGACTGCTGAATTCACACACGGGTTTAACTCTGGAAGTTGAGTGCACACATTGACAACCGTTCTGTTAGATAGCTGCGTTTTGGATTTGGAGCAGATATTTCACTGTGCTTACTGCCCTTTCTTCCATAGGCCGGTATTGGGCTGAAAACGCCTGTCTTCAGACTCTGCACAGAAAGTGTTTGCAGTCTGCTCAATCCACACACCGATTAAACTCTTCAATTGAGTGCACACATTGACAAACATTCTGTTAGATAGCTGCGTTTTGGATTTCGAAGCAGATATTTCCCTGTGCTTACTGCCCTTTCTTCCATAGGCCGGTATTGGGCTGAAAACGCCTCTTTTCAGACTCTGCACAGAAATGGTTTGCAGACTGCTGAATCCACATTCGGGTTTAACTCTGGAAGTTCAGTGCACACATTGACAACCGTTCTGTTAGATAGCTGCGTTTTGGATTTAGAAGCAGATATTCCCCTGTGCTTACTTCCTTTCTTCCATATGCCGGTATTGGGCTGAAAACGCCTGTTTTGAGACTCTGCACAGAAAGTGTTTGCAATCTGCTGAATCCACACACGGGTTTACCTCTGGAAGTTGAGTGCACACATTGACAACCGTTCGGTTAGATAGCTGCGTTTTGGATTTAGAAGCACATGTTTCCCTGTGCTTACTGCCCTTTCTTCCATAGGGCGGTATTGGGCTCAAAATGCCTGTTTTGAGACTCTGCACAGAAAGGGTTTGCAGACTGCTGAATCCACACACGGGTTTAACTATGGAAGTTGAGTGCACACACTGACAACCGTTCTGTTAGATAGCTGCGTTTTGGATTTAGAAGCAGAAATTTCCCTGTGCTTACTGCCCTTTCTTCCATAGTTCGGTATTGGGTTGAAAACGCCTGTTTTGAGACTCTGCACATAGAGTGTTTGCAAACTGCTGAATCCACACACGGGTTTAACTCTGGAAGTTGAGTGCACACATTGACAGCCGTTCTGTTAGATAGCTGCGTTTTGGGTTTAGAAGCAGATATTTCCCTGTGCTTGCTGCCCTTTCTTACATAGGCCGGTATTGGGCGGAAATCTCCTGTTTTGAGACTCTGCACAGAAAGTGTTTGCAGACTGATGAATCCACACACGGGTTTAACTCTGGAAGTTGAGTGCACACATTGACAACCGTTCTGTTAGATAGCTGCGTTTTGGGTTTAGAAGCAGATATTTCCCTGTGGTTACTGCCCTTTCTTCCATAGGCCGGTATTGGGCTGAAAACGCCTGTTTTGAGACTATGCACAGAAAGTGTTTGCAGACTGCTGAACCCACACACGGGTTGAACTCTGGAAGTTGAGTGCACACATTGACAACCGTTCTGTTAGATAGCTGCGTTTTGGATTTAGAAGCATTAATTTTCCTGTGCTTACTGCCCTTTCTTCCATAGCCGGTATTGGGCTGAAAACGCCTGTTTTGAGACTCTGCATACAAAGGGTTTGCAGACTCGTGAATCCACACTCGGGTTTAACTCTGGAAGTTGAGTGCACACATTGACAACCATTCTGTTAGATAGCTGCGTTTTGGATTTAGAAGCAGAAATTTCCCTGTGCTTACTGCCCTTTCTTCCATAGGCCGGTATTGGGCTGAAAACGCCTGTTTTGAGACTCTGCACAGAAAGTGTTTGCAGACTTCTGAATCCACACATGGGTTTAACTCTGGAAGTTGAGTGCACACATTGACAACCGTTCTGTTAGATAGCTGCGTTTTGGATTTAGAAGCAGATATTTCCCTGTGCTTGCTGCCCTTTCTTCCATAGGCCGGTATTGGGCTGAAAACACCTGTTTTGAGACTCTGCACAGAAAGTGTTTGCAGACTGTTGAATCCACACACGGGTTTAACTCTGGAAGTTGAGTGCACACATTGACAACCGTTCTGTTAGATAGCTGCGTTTTGGATTTAGAAGCAGATATTTCCCTGTGCTTACTGCCCTTTCTTCCACAGGCCACTATTGGGATGAAATTGCCTGTTTTGAGACTTTGCACAGAAAGTGTTTGCAGACTGCTGAATCCACACACGGGTTTAACTCTGGAAGTTGAGTGCACACATTGACAACCGTTCTGTTAGATAGCTGCGTTTTGGATTTGGAGCAGATATTTCCCTGTGCTTACTGCCCTTTCTTCCATAGGCCGGTATTGGGCTGAAAACGCCTGTCTTCAGACTCTGCACAGAAAGTGTTTTCAGACTGCTGAATCCACACTCGGGTTTAACTCTGGAACTTGAGTGAACACATTGACAACCGTTCTGTTAGATAGGGGCGTTATGGATTTAGAAGCAGATATTCCCCTGTGCTTACTTCCTTTGTTCCATATGCCGGTATTCGGCTGAAAACGCCTGTTTTGAGACTCTGCACAAAAAGGGTTTGCAGACTGGTGAATCCACACTCGGGTTTAACTCTGGAAGTTGAGTTCACACATTGACAACCGTTCTGTTAGATAGCTGCGTTGTGGATTTAGAAGCAGATATTTCCCTGTGCTTGCTGCCCTTTCTTCCATAGGCCGGTATTGGGCTGAAAACTCCTGTTTTGAGACTCTGCACAGAAAGTGTTTGCAGACTGCTGAATCCACACACGTGTTTAACTCTGGAAGTTGAGTGCACACATTGACAACCGTTCTGTTAGATAGCTGCGTTTTGGGTTTAGAAGCAGATATTTCCCTGTGCATACTGCCCTTTCTTCCATAGGCCGGTATTGGGCTGAAAACGCCTGTTTTGAGACTCTGCACAGAAAGTGTTTGCAGACTGCTGAATCCACACACGGGTTTAATTCTGGAAGTTGAGTGCACACATTGACAACCGTTCTGTTAGATAGCTGCGTTTTGGATTTAGAAGCAGAAATTTTCCTGTGCTTACTGCCCTTTCTTCCATAGGCCGGTATTGGGCTGAAAACGCCTGTTGTGAGACTCTGCACAAAAAGGGTTTGCAGACTGGTGAATCCACACTCGGGTTTAACTCTGGAAGTTGAGTGCACACATTGACAACCGTTCTGTTAGATAGCTGCATTTTGGATTTAGAAGCAGAAATTTCCCTGTGCTTACTGCCCTTTCTTCCATAGGCCGGTATTGGGCTGAAAACACCTGTTTTGAGACTCTGCACAGAAAGTGTTTGCAGACTGCTGAATCCACACACGGGTTTAACTCTGGAAGTTGAGTGCACACATTGACAACCGTTCTGTTAGATAGCTGCGTTTTGGATTTAGAAGCACATATTTCCCTGTGCTTACTGCTCTTTCTTCCATAGGCCGGTATTGGGATGAAATCGCCTGTTTTGAGACTGCACAGACAGTGTTTGCAGACTGCTGAATCCACACACGGGTTTAACTCCGGAAGTTGAGTGCACACATTGACAACCGTTCTGTTAGATAGCTGCGTTTTGGATTTAGAAGCAGATAATATCCTGTGCTTACTGCCCTTTCTTCCATAGGCCAGTATTGGGCTGAAAACGCCTGTTTTGAGACTCTGCAGAGAAAGTGTTTGCAGACTGTTGAATCCACACACGGGTTTAACTCTGGAAGTTGAGTGCACACATTGACAACCGTTCTGTTAGATAGCTGCGTTTTGGATTTAGAAGAAGATATTTCCCTGTGCTTACTGCCCTTTCTTCAATATGCCGGTATTGGGATGAAAACGCCTGTTTTGAGACTCTGCACAGAAAGTGTTTGCAGACTTCTGAATCCACACACGGGTTTTACTCTGGAAGTTGAGTGCACACATTGACAACCGTTCTGTTAGATAGCTGCGTTTTGGATTTAGAAGCACATATTTCCCTGTGCTTACTGCCCTTTCTTCCATAGGCCGGTATTGGGCTGAAAACGCCTGTTTTGAGACTCTGCACAGAAAGTGTTTTCAGACTGCTGAATCCACATTCAGGTTTAACTCTGGAAGTTGAGTGCACACATTGACAACCGTTCTGTTAGATAGCTGCGTTTTAGATTTAGAAGCGGATATTTCCCTGTGCTTACTGCCCTTTCTCCCATAGGCTGGTATTGGGCGGAAAACGCCTGTTTTGAGACTCTGCACAGAAACTGTTTGCAGACTGCTGAATCCACACACGGGTTTAATTCTGGAAGTTGAGTGAAATCATTGACAACCGTTCTGTTAGATAGCTGCGTTTTGGATTTAGAAGCAGATATTTCCCTGTGCTTGCTGCCCTTTCTTCCATAGGCCGGTATTGGGCTGAAAACTCCTGTTTTGAGACTCTGCAGAGAAAGTGTTTGCAGACTGCTGAATCCACACACAGGTTTAACTCTGGAAGTTGAGTGCACACATTGACAACCGTTCTGTTAGATAGCTGCGTTATGGATTTAGAAGCAGATATTCCCCTGTGCTTACTGCCCTTTCTTCCATAGGCCGGTATTGGGCTGAAAACGCCTGTTTTGAGACTCTGCACAGAAAGTGTTTGCAGACTGCTGAATCCACAGACGGGTTTAACTCTGGAAGTTGAGTGCACACATTGACAACCGTTCTGTTAGATAGCTGCGTTTTGGGCTTAGAAGCAGATATTTCCCTGTGCTTACTGCCCTTTCTTCCATAGGCCGGTATTGTGCTGAAAACGCCTGTTTTGAGACTCTGCACAGAAAGGGTTTGCAGACTGCTGAATCCACATTCGGGTTTAACTCTGGAAGTTGAGTGCACACATTGACAACCGTTCTGTTAGATAGCTGCGTTTTGGATTTAGAAGCAGATATTCCCCTGTGCTTACTTCCTTTCTTCCATATGCCGGTATTGGGCTGAAAACTCCTGTTTTGAGACTCTGCACAGAAAGTGTTTGCAGACTGCTGAATCCACACACGGGTTTAACTCTGGAAGTTGAGTGCACACATTGACAACCGTTCTGTTAGATAGCTGCGTTTTGGGTTTAGAAGCAGATATTTCCCTGTGCTTACTGCCCTTTCTTCCATTGGCCGGTATTGGGCTGAAAACGCCTGTTTTGAGACTCTGCACAGAAAGTGTTTGCAGACTGCCGAATCCACACACGTGTTTAATTCTGGAAGTTGAGTGCACACATTGACAACCGTTCTGTTAGATAGCTGCTTTTTGGATTTAGAAGCAGAAATTTTCCTGTGCTTAATGCCCTTTCTTCCATAGGCCGGTATTGGGCTGAAAACGCCTGTTTTGAGACTCTGCACAAAAAGGGTTTGCAGTCTGGTGAATCCACACTCGGGTTTAACTCTGGAAGTTGAGTGCACACATTGACAACTGTTCTGTTAGATAGCTGCGTTTTGGATTTAGAAGCAGAAATTTCCCTATGCTTACTGCCCTTTCTACCATAGGCCGGTTTTGGGCTGAAAACGCCTGTTTTGAGACTCTGCACAGAAAGTGTTTGCAGACTTCTGAATCCACACACGGGTTTAACTCTGGAAGTTGAGTGCACACATTGACAACCGTTCTGTTAGGTAGCTGCGTTTTGGATTTAGAAGCAGATATTTCCCTGTGCTTACTGCCCTTTCTTCCATAGGCCGGTATTCGCCTGAAAGAGCCTGTTTTGAGACTCTGCACAGAAAGTGTTTGCAGACTGCTGAATCCACACTCGGGTTTAACTCTGGAAGTTGAGTGCACACATTGACAACCATTCTGTTAGATGGCTGCGTTTTGGATGTTGAAGCAGATATTTCCCTGTGCTTACTGCCCTTTCTTCCATAGGCCGGTATTGGGCTGAAAACGCCTGTTTTGAGACTCTGCACAGAAAGTGTTTGCAGACTGCTGAATCCACACATGGGTTTAACTCTGGAAGTTGAGTGCACACATTGACAACCGTTCTGTCAGATTGCTGCATTTTGGATTTAGAAGCAGATATTTCCCTGGGCTTACTGCCCTTTCTTCCATAGGCCGGTGTTGGGCTGAAAACGCGTGTTTTGAGACTCTGCAAAGAAAGTGTTTGCAGACTGCTGAATCCACACACGGGTTTAATTCTGGAAGTTGAGTGCACACACTGACAACCGTTCTGTTAGATAGCTGCGTTTTGGATTTAGAAGCAGAAATTTTCCTGTGCTTAATGCCCTTTCTTCCATAGGCCGGTATTGGGCTGAAAACACCTGTTTTGAGACTCTGCACAAAAAGGGTTTGCAGACTGGTGAATCCACACTCGGGTTTAACTCTGGAAGTTGAGTGCACACATTGACAACCATTCTGTTAGATAGCTGCGTTTTGGATTTAGAAGCAGAAATTTCCCTATGCTTGCTGCCCTTTCTTCCATAGGCCGGTATTGGGCTGAAAACACCAGTTTTGAGAGTCTGCACAGAAAGTGTTTGCAGACTGCTGAGTCCACACACAGGTTTACGTCTGGAAGTTGAGTGCACACATTGACATCCGTTCTGTTAGATAGCTGCGTTATGGATTTAGAAGCAGATATTCCCCTGTGCTTACTTCCTTTCTTCCATATGCCGGTATTGGGCTGAAAACGCCTGTTTTGAGACTCTGCACAGAAAGTGTTTAGAGACTGCTGAATCCATACACGGGTTTAACTCTGGAGGTTGAGTGCACACATTGACAACCGTTCTGTTAAATAGCTGCGTTTTGGATTTAGAAGCACATATTTCCCTGTGCTTACTGCCCTTTCTTCCATAGGCCGGTATTGGGCTGAAAATGCCTGTTTTGAGACTCTGCACAGAAAGTGTTTGCAGACTTCTGAATCCACACACGGGTTTAACTCTGGAAGTTGAGTGCACACATTGACAACCGTTCTGTTAGATAGCTGCGTTTTGGATTTAGAAGCAGATATTTCCCTGTGCTTACTGCCCTTTCTTCCATAGGCCGGTATTGGGCAGAAATCGCCTGTTTTGAGACTCTGCACAAAAAGGGTTTGCAGACTGGTGAATCCACACTCGGGTTTAACTCTGGAAGTTGAGTGCACACATTGACAACCGTTGTGTTAGATAGCTGCGTTTTGGATTTAGAAGTAGAAATTTCCCTGTGCTTACTGCCCTTTTTCCATAGGCCGGTATTGGGCTGAAAGAGCCGGTTTTGAGACTCTGCACAGAAACTGTTTGCAGACTGCTGAATCCACACACGGGTTTTATTCTGGAAGTTGAGTGCACACATTGACAACCGTTCTGTTAGATAGCTGCGTTTTCGATTTAGAAGCAGATATTTCCCTGTGCTTACTGCCCTTTCTTCCATAGGCCGGTTTTGGGCTGAAAACTCCTGTTTTAAGACTCTGCACAGAAAGTGTTTGCAGACTGCTGAATCCACACTCGGGTTTAACTCTGGAAGTGGAGTGCACACATTGACAACCGTTCTGTTAGATGGCTGCGTTTTGGATTTAGAAGCAGATATTCCCCTGTGCTTACTTCCTTTCTTCCATATGCCGGTATTGGGCTGAAAACGCCTGTTTTGAGACTCTGCACAGAAAGTGTTTGCAGACTGCTGAATCCACACACGGGTTTAACTCTGGAAGTTGAGTGCACACATTAACAACCGTTGTGTTAGATTGCTGCGTTTTGGATTTAGAAGCAGAAATTTCCCTGTGCTTACTGCCCTTTCTTCCATAGGCCGGTATTGGGTTGAAAACGCCTGTTGTGAGACTCTTCACAGAGAGTGTTTGCAGCCTGCTGAATCCACACACGGGTTTAACTCTGGAAGTTGAGTGCATACATTGACAGCCGTTCTGTTATGTAGCTGCGTTTTGGATTTAGAAGCAGACATTTCCCTGTGCTTACTGCCCTTACTTCCATAGGCCGGTATTGGTCTGAAAACACCTGTTTTGAGACTCTGCACAGAAAGTGTTTGCAGACTGCTGAATCCACACCCGGCTTTAACTCTAGAAGTTGAGTGCACACAGTGACAACCGTTCTGTTAGATAGCTGCGTTTTGGATTTAGAAGCACATATTTCCCTGTGCTTACTGCCCTTTCTTCCATAGGGCGGTATTGCGCTGAAAACACCTGTTTTGAGACTCTGCACAGAAAGTGTTTGCAGACTGCTGAATCCACACACGGGTTTAACTCTGGAAGTTGAGTGCACACATTGACAACCATTCTGTTAGACAGCTGCGTTTTGGATTTAGAAGCAGAAATTTCCCTGTGCTTACTGCCCTTTCTTCCATAGGCCGGTATTGGGCTGAAAACGCCTGTTTTGAGACTCTGCACAGAAAGTTTTTGCAGACTGCTGAATCCACACACGGGTTTAACTCTGGAAGTTGAGTGCTCACATTGACAACAGTTCTGTTAGGTAGCTGCGTTTTGGATTTAGAAGCAGATATTTCCCTGTGCTTACTGCCCTTTCTTCCATAGGCCGGTATTGGGCTGAAAACGCCTGTTTTGAGACTCTGCACAGAAACTGTTTGCAGACTTCTGAATCCACACACGGGTTTAATTCTGGAAGTTGAGTGCACACATTGACAACCGTTCTGTTAGATAGCTGCATTTTGGATTTAGAAGCAGATATTTCCCTGTGCTTACTGCCCTTTCTTCCATAGGCCGGTATTGGGCTGAAAACACCTGTTTTGAGACTCTGCACAGAAAGTGTTTGCAGACTGCTGAATCCACACACGGGTTTAACTCTGGAAGTTGAGTGCACACATCGACAACCGTTCTGTTAGATAGCTGTGTTTTGGATTTAGAAGCAGATATTCCCCTATGCTTACTTCCTTTCTTCCATATGCCGGTATTGGGCTGAAAACGCCTGTTTTGAGACTCTGCACAGAAACTGTTTGCAGACTGCTGAATCCACAGACGGGTTTGACTCTGGAAGTTGAGTACACACATTGACAACTGTTCTCTTAGATAGCTGCGTTATGGATTTAGAAGCAGATATTCCCCTGTGCTTACTTCCTTTCTTCCATATGCCGGTATTGGGCTGAAAACGCCTGTTTTGAGACTCTGCACAAAAAGGGTTTGTAGACTGGTGAATCCACACTCGGGGTTAACTCTGGAAGTTGAGTGCACACATTGACAACCGTTCTGTTAGAAAGCTGCGTTTTGGATTTAGAAGCAGAAATTTCCCTGTGCTTACTGCCCTTTCTTACATAGGCCGGTATAGGGCTGAAAACGCCTGTTTTGAGACTCAGCACAGAAAGTGTTTGCAGACTGCTGAATCCACACACGGGTTTAACTCTGGAATGTTGAGTGCACACATTGACAACCGTTCTGTTAGATAGCTGCGTTTTGGATTAAGAAGCAGATATTTCCCTGTTCTTACTGCTCTTTCTTCCATAGGCCGGTATTGGGATGAAATCGCCTGTTTTGAGACTCTGAACCGAAAGTGTTTGCAGACTGTTGAATCCACACACGGGTTTAACTCTGGAAGTTGAGTGCACACATGGACAACCGTTCTGTTTGGTAGCTGCGTTTTGGATTTAGAAGCAGATATTTCCCAGTGCTTACTGCCCTTTCTTCCATAGGCCGGTATTCAGCTGAAAACGCCTGTTTTGAGACTCTACACAGAAAGTGTTTGCAGACTGCTGAATCCACACACGGCTTTAACTCTGGAAGATGAGTGCACACATCGACAACCGTTCTGTTAGATAGCTGCGTTTTGGATTTAGAAGCAGATATTTCCCTGTGCTTACTGCTCTTTCTTCCATAGGCCGGTTTTGGGATGAAATCGCCTGCTTTGAGACTCTGCACAGAAAGTGTTTGCAGACTGCTGAATCCACACACGGGTTTAACTCTGGAAATTGAGTGCACACATTGACAACCGTTCTGTTAGATAGCTGTGTTTTGGATTTAGAAGCAGATATTTCCCTGTGCTTACTGCCCTTTCTTCCATAGGCCGGTATTGTGCTGAAAACGCCTGTTTTGAGACTCTGCACAGAAAGTGCTTGCAGACTGCTGAATCCACACATGTGTTTAACTCTGGAAGTTGAGTGCACACATTGACAACCGTTCTGTTAGATAGCTGCGTTTTGGATTTAGAAGCAGATATTTCCCTGTGCTTACTGCCCTTTCTACAATAGGCCGATATTGGGCTGAAAACGCCGGTTTTGAGACTCTGCACAGAAAGTGTTTGCAGACTTCTGAATCCACACACAGGTTTATCTCTGGAAGTTGAGTGCACACATTGACAACCGTTCTGTTAGATAGCTGCGTTTTGGATTTAGAAGCAGATATTTCCCTGTGCTTACTGCCCTTTCTTCCATAGGCCGGTATTGGTCTGAAAACACCTGTTTTGAGACGCTGCACAGAAAGTGTTTCCAGACTGCTGAATCCACACACGGCTTTAACTCTGGAAGTTGAGTGCACACATTGACAACCGTTCTGTTAGATAGCTGCGTTTTGGATTTAGAAGCAGATATTTCCCTGTGCTTACTGCTCTTTCTTCCATAGGCCGGTTTTGGGATGAAATCGCCTGTTTTGAGACTGTGCAGAGAAAGTGTTTGCAGACTGCTGAATCCACACACTGGTTTAACTCTGGAAGTTGAGTGCACACATTGACAACCGTTCTGTTAGATAGCTGTGTTTTGGATTTAGAAGCAGATATTTCCCTGTGCTTACTGCCCTTTCTTCCATAGGCCGGTATTGGGCTGAAAACGCCTGTTTTGAGACTCTGCACAGAAAGTGCTTGCAGACTGCTGAATCCACACATGGGTTTAACTCTGGAAGTTGAGTGCACACATTGACAACCGTTCTGTTAGATAGCTGCGTTTTGGATTTAGAAGCAGATATTTCCCTGTGCTTACTGCCCTTTCTTCCATAGGCTGGTATTGGTCTGAAAACACCTGTTTTGAGACTCTGCACAGAATGTGTTTCCAGACTGCTGAATCCACACACAGCTTTAACTCTGGACGTTGAGTGCACACATTGACAACCATTGTGTTAGATAGCTGCGTTTTGGATTTAGAAGCAGATATTTCCCTGTGCTTACAGCCCTTTCTTCCATAGGCCGGTATTGGGCTGAAAACGCCTGTTTTGAGACTCTGCACAGAAAGTGTTTGCAGACTGCTGAATCCACACTCGGGTTTACCTCTGGAAGTTGAGTGCACACATTGACAACCGTTCTGTTACATAGCTGCGTTTTGGATTTAGAAGCAGATATTTCCCTGTGCTTACTGCCCTTTCTTCCATAGGCCGGTATTGGGCTGAAAACGCCTGTTTTCAGACTCTGCACAGAGAGTGTTTGCAGACTGCTGAATCCAAACACGGGTTTAACTCTGGAAGTTGAGTGCACTCATTGACAGCCGTTCTGTTAGATAGCTGCGTTTTGGGCTTAGAAGCAGATATTTCCCTGTGCCTGCTGCCCTTTCTTCCATAGGCCGGTATTGGGCGGAAAACTCCTGTTTTGAGACTCTGCAGAGAAAATGTTTGCAAACTGCTGAATCCACACACAGGTTTAACTCTGGAAGTTGAGTGCACACATTGACAACTGTTCTGTTAGATAGCTGCGTTATGGATTTAGAAGCAGATATTCCCCTGTGCTTACTTCCTTTCTTCCATATGCCCGTATTGTGCTGAAAACGCCTGTTTGAGACTCTGCACAGAAACTGTTTGCAGACTGCTGAATCCACACACGGGTTTAATTCTGGAAGTTGAGTACACACATTGACAACCGTTCTGTTAGATAGCTGCGTTTTGGATTTAGAAGCAGATATTCCCCTGTGCTTACTTCCTTTCTTCCACATGCCGGTATTGGGCTGAAAACGCCTGTTTTGAGACTCTGCACAAAAAGGGTTTGTAGACTGGTGAATCCACACTCGGGGTTAACTCTGGAAGTTGAGTGCACACATTGACAACTGTTCTGTTAGATAGCTGCATTTTGGATTTAGAAGCAGAATATTCCCTGTGTTACTGCCCTTTCTTCCATAGGGTGGTATTGGGCTGAAAACGCCTGTTTTGAGACTCTGCCAAGAATGAGTTTGCAGACTGGTGAATCCACACTCGGGTTTACCTCTGGAAGTTGAGTGCACACATTGACAACCGTTCTGTTAGATAGCTGCGTTTTGGATTCAGAAGCAGAAATTTCCAAGTGCTTACTACCCTTTCTTCCATAGGCCTGTATTGGGTTGAAAACGCCTGATTTGAGACTCTGCACAGAAAGTGTTTGCAGACTGCTGAATCCACACACGGGTTTAACTCTGGAAGATGAGTGCACACATTGACAACCGTTCTCTTAGATAGCTGCGTTTTGGATTTAGAAGCAGATATATCCCTGTGCTTACTGCCCTTTCTTCCATAGGCCACTATTGGGATCAAATTGCCTGTTTTGAGACTCTGCACAGAAAGTGTTTGCAGACTGCTGAATCCACACACGGGTTTAACTCTGGAAGTTGAGTGCACACATTGACAACCGTTCTTTTAGATAGCTGCGTTTTGGATTTGGAGCAGATATTTCCCTGTGCTTACTGCCCTTTCTTCCATAGGCCGGTATTGGGCTGAAAACGCCTGTCTCCAGACTCTGCACAGAAAGTGCTTGCAGTCTGCTCAATCCACACACCAATTAAACTCTGGAAGTTGAGTGCACACATTGACAACCATTCTGTTAGATAGCTGCGTTTTGGATTTAGAAGCAGATATTTCCCTGTGCTTATTGCCCTTTCTTCCATAGGGTGGTATTGGGCTGAAAACGCCTGTTTTGACAATCTGCACAGATAGTGTTTGCAGACTGCTGAATACACACTCGGGTTTAACTCTGGAAATTGAGTGCACACATTGACAACCGTTCTGTTAGATAGCTGCGTTTTGGATTTAGAAGCAGAAATTTCCCTGTGCTTACTTCCTTTCTTCCATATGCCAGTATTGGGCTGAAAACGCCTGTTTTGAGACTCTGCACAGAAAGTGTTTGCAGACTGCTGAATCTACACACGGGTTTAACTCTGGAAGTTGAGTGCACACATTGACAACCGTTCTGTTAGATAGCTGCGTTTTGGGTTTAGAAGCACATGTTTCCCTGAGCTTACTGCCCTTTCTTCCATAGGGCGGTATTGGGCTGAAAATGCCTGTTTTGAGACTCTGCACAGAAAGGGTTTGCAGACTGCTGAATCCACACACGGGTTTAACTCTGGAAGTTGAGTGCACACACTGACAACCGTTCTGTTAGATAGCTGCGTTTTGGATTTAGAAGCAGAAATTTCCCTGTGCTTACTGCCCTTTCTTCCATAGGCCGGTATTGGGTTTAAAACGCCTGTTTTGAGACTCTGCACAGAGAGTGTTTGCAGACTGCTGAATCCAAACACGGGTTTAACTCTGGAAATTGAGTGCACACATTGACAGCCGTTCTGTTAGATAGCTGCGCTTTGGGCTTAGAAGCAGATATTTCCCTGTGCTTACTGCCCTTTCTTCCATAGGCCGGTATTGGGCTGAAAACGCCTGTTTTGAGACTCTGCACAGAAAGTGTTTGCAGACTGCTGAATCCACACACGGGTTTACCTCTGGAAGTTGAGTGCACACATTGACAACCGTTCTGTTAGATAGCTGCGTTTTGGATTTAGAAGCAGATATTTCCCTGTGCTTACTGCCCTTTCTTCCATAGGCCACTATAGGGATGAAATTGCCTGTTTTGAGACTCTGCACAGAAAGTGTTTGCAGACTGCTGAATTCACACACGGGTTTAACTCTGGAAGTTGAGTGCACACATTGACAACCGTTCTGTTAGATAGCTGCGTTTTGGATTTGGAGCAGATATTTCACTGTGCTTACTGCCCTTTCTTCCATAGGCCGGTATTGGGCTGAAAACGCCTGTCTTCAGACTCTGCACAGAAAGTGTTTGCAGTCTGCTCAATCCACACACCGATTAAACTCTTCAATTGAGTGCACACATTGACAAACATTCTGTTAGATAGCTGCGTTTTGGATTTCGAAGCAGATATTTCCCTGTGCTTACTGCCCTTTCTTCCATAGGCCGGTATTGGGCTGAAAACGCCTCTTTTCAGACTCTGCACAGAAATGGTTTGCAGACTGCTGAATCCACATTCGGGTTTAACTCTGGAAGTTCAGTGCACACATTGACAACCGTTCTGTTAGATAGCTGCGTTTTGGATTTAGAAGCAGATATTCCCCTGTGCTTACTTCCTTTCTTCCATATGCCGGTATTGGGCTGAAAACGCCTGTTTTGAGACTCTGCACAGAAAGTGTTTGCAATCTGCTGAATCCACACACGGGTTTACCTCTGGAAGTTGAGTGCACACATTGACAACCGTTCTGTTAGATAGCTGCGTTTTGGATTTAGAAGCACATGTTTCCCTGTGCTTACTGCCCTTTCTTCCATAGGGCGGTATTGGGCTCAAAATGCCTGTTTTGAGACTCTGCACAGAAAGGGTTTGCAGACTGCTGAATCCACACACGGGTTTAACTATGGAAGTTGAGTGCACACACTGACAACCGTTCTGTTAGATAGCTGCGTTTTGGATTTAGAAGCAGAAATTTCCCTGTGCTTACTGCCCTTTCTTCCATAGTTCGGTATTGGGTTGAAAACGCCTGTTTTGAGACTCTGCACATAGAGTGTTTGCAAACTGCTGAATCCACACACGGGTTTAATTCTGGAAGTTGAGTGCACACATTGACAGCCGTTCTGTTAGATAGCTGCGTTTTGGGTTTAGAAGCAGATATTTCCCTGTGCTTGCTGCCCTTTCTTACATAGGCCGGTATTGGGCGGAAATCTCCTGTTTTGAGACTCTGCACAGAAAGTGTTTGCAGACTGATGAATCCACACACGGGTTTAACTCTGGAAGTTGAGTGCACACATTGACAACCGTTCTGTTAGATAGCTGCGTTTTGGGTTTAGAAGCAGATATTTCCCTGTGGTTACTGCCCTTTCTTCCATAGGCCGGTATTGGGCTGAAAACGCCTGTTTTGAGACTATGCACAGAAAGTGTTTGCAGACTGCTGAACCCACACACGGGTTTAACTCTGGAAGTTGAGTGCACACATTGACAACCGTTCTGTTAGATAGCTGCGTTTTGGATTTAGAAGCATTAATTTTCCTGTGCTTACTGCCCTTTCTTCCATAGCCGGTATTGGGCTGAAAACGCCTGTTTTGAGACTCTGCATAAAAAGGGTTTGCAGACTCGTGAATCCACACTCGGGTTTAACTCTGGAAGTTGAGTGCACACATTGACAACCATTCTGTTAGATAGCTGCGTTTTGGATTTAGAAGCAGAAATTTCCCTGTGCTTACTGCCCTTTCTTCCATAGGCCGGTATTGGGCTGAAAACGCCTGTTTTGAGAGTCTGCACAGAAAGTGTTTGCAGACTTCTGAATCCACACACGGGTTTAACTCTGGAAGTTGCGTGCACACATTGACAGCCGTTCTGTTAGATAGCTGCGTTTTGGATTTAGAAGCAGATATTTCCCTGTGCTTGCTGCCCTTTCTTCCATAGGCCGGTATTGGGCTGAAAACTCCTGTTTTGAGACTCTGCACAGAAAGTGTTTGCAGACTGCTGAATCCACACACGGGTTTAACTCTGGAAGTTGAGTGCACACATTGACAACCGTTCTGTTAGATAGCTGTGTTTTGGGTTTAGAAGCAGATATTTCCCTGTGCTTGCTGCCCTTTCTTCCATAGGCCGGTATTGGGCTGAAAACTCCTGTATTGAGACTCTGCACAGAAAGTGTTTGCAGACTGCTGAATCCACACACGGGTTTAACTCTGGAAGTTGAGTGCACACATTGACAACCGTTCTGTTAGGTAGCTGCGTTTTGGATTTAGAAGCAGATATTTCCCTGTGCTTACTGCCCTTTCTTCCATAGACCGGTATTCGGCTGAAAGAGCCTGTTTTGAGACTCTGCACAGAAAGTTTTTGCAGACTGCTGAATCCACACTCGGGTTTAACTCTGGAAGTTGAGTGCACACATTGACAACCGTTCTGTTAGATGGCTGCGTTTTGGATTTAGAAGCAGATATTTCCCTGTGCTTACTGCCCTTTCTTCCAAAGGCCGGTATTGGGCTGAAAACGCCTGTTTTGAGACTCTGCACAGAAAGTGTTTGCAGACTGCTGAATCCACACATGGGTTTAACTCTGGAAGTTGAGTGCACACATTGACAACCGTTCTGTCAGATTGCTGCATTTTGGATTTAGAAGAAGATATTTCCCTGGGATTACTGCCCTTTCTTCCATAGGCCGGTGTTGGGCTGAAAACGCGTGTTTTGAGACTCTGCACAGAAAGTGTTTGCAGACTGCTGAATCCACACACGGGTTTAATTCTGGAAGTTGAGTGCACACATTGACAACCATTCTGTTAGATAGCTGCGTTTTGGATTTAGAAGCAGAAATTTTCCTGTGCTTAATGCCCTTTCTTCCATATGCCGGTATTGGGCCGAAAACGCCTGTTTTGAGACTCTGCACAAAAAGGGTTTGCAGACTGGTGAATACACACTCGGGTTTAACTCTGGAAGTTGAGTGCACACATTGACAACCATTCTGTTAGATAGCTGCGTTTTGGATTTAGAAGCAGAAATTTCCCTATGCTTACTGCCCTTTCTTCCATAGGCCGGTATTGGGCTGAAAACGCCTGTTTTGAGACTCTGCACAGAAAGTGTTTGCAGACTTCTGAATCCACACACGGGTTTAACTCTGGAAGTTGAGTGCACACATTGACAACCGTTCTGTTAGATAGCTGCGTTTTGGATTTAGAAGCAGATATTTCCCTGTGCTTGCTGCCCTTTCTTCCATAGGCCGGTATTGGGCTGAAAACTCCTGTTTTGAGACTCTGCACAGAAAGTGTTTGCAGACTGCTGAATCCACACACGGGTTTAACTCTGGAAGTTGAGTGCACACATTGACAACCGTTCTGTTAGATAGCTGCGTTTTGGGTTTAGAAGCAGATATTTCCCTGTGCTTACTGCCCTTTCTTCCATAGGCCGGTATTGGGCTGAAAACGCCTGTTTTGAGACTCTGCACAGAAAGTTTTTGCAGACTGCTGAATCCACACACGTGTTTAATTCTGGAAGTTGAGTGCACACATTGACAACCGTTCCGTTAGTTAGCTGCATTTTGGATTTAGAAGCAGAAATTTTCCTGTGCTTAATGCCCTTTCTTCCATAGGCCGGTATTGGGCTGAAAACGTCTGTTTTGAGACTCTGCACAAAAAGTGTTTGCAGACTGGTGAATCCACACTCGGGTTTAAATCTGGAAGTTGAGTGCACACATTGACAACCGTTCTGTTAGATAGCTGCGTTTTGGATTTAGAAGCAGATATTTCCCTGTGCTCACTGCCCTTTCTTCCATAGGCCGGTATTGGGCTGAAAACGACTGATTTGAGACTCTGCACAGAAGGTGTTTGCAGTCTGCTCAATCCACACACCGATTTAACTCTGGAAGTTTAGTGCACACATTGACAACCATTCTGTTAGATAGCTGCGTTTTGGATTTAGAAGCAGATATTTCCCTGTGCTTACTGCCCTTTCTTCCATATGCTGGTATTGGGCTGAAAACGCCTGTTTTGAGACTCTGCACAGAAAGTGTTTGCAGAATGCTGAATCCACACACGGGTTTAACTCTGGAAGTTGAGTGCACACATTGACATCCGTTCTCTTAGATAGCTGCGTTTTGGATTTAGAAGCACATATTTCCCTGTGCTTACTGCCCTTTCTTCCATAGGCCGGTATTGGGCTGAAAACGCCTGTTTTGAGACTCTGCACAGAAAGTGTTTGCAGACTGCTGAATCCACACTCGGGTTTAACTCTGGAAGTTGAGTGCACACATTGACAACCGTTCTGTTAGATAGCTGCGTTTTGGATTTAGAAGCAGAAATTTCCCTGTTCTTACTGCTCTTTCTTCCATAGGCCGGTATTGGGATGAAATCGCCTGTTTTGAGACTCTGCACAGAAAGTGTTTGCAGACTGCTGAATCCACACACGGGTTTAACTCTGGAAGTTGAGTGCAGACATTGACAACCATTCTGTTAGATAGCTGCGTTTTGGATTTAGAAGCACATATTTCCCTGTGCTTACTGCCCTTTCTTCCATAGGCCGGTATTGGGCGGAAAACGCCTGTTTTGAGACTCTGCACAGAAACTGTTTGCAGACTGCTGAATCCACACACGGGTTTAATTCTGGAAGTTGATAGCACACATTGACAACCGTTCTGTTAGATAGCTGCGTTTTGGATTTAGAAGCAGATATTTCCCTGTGCTTGCTGCCCTTTCTTCCATAGGCCGGTATTGGGCTGAAAACACCAGTTTTGAGAGTCTGCACAGAAAGTGTTTGCAGACTGCTGAGTCCACACACAGGTTTACGTCTGGAAGTTGAGTGCACACATTGACATCCGTTCTGTTAGATAGCTGCGTTATGGATTTAGAAGCAGATATTCCCCTGTGCTTACTTCCTTTCTTCCATATGCCGGTATTGGGCTGAAAACGCCTGTTTTGAGACTCTGCACAGAAAGTGTTTAGAGACTGCTGAATCCATACACGGGTTTAACTCTGGAGGTTGAGTGCACACATTGACAACCGTTCTGTTAGATAGCTGCGTTTTGGATTTAGAAGCACATATTTCCCTGTGCTTACTGCCCTTTCTTCCATAGGCCGGTATTGGGCTGAAAATGCCTGTTTTGAGACTCTGCACAGAAAGTGTTTGCAGACTTCTGAATCCACACACGGGTTTAACTCTGGAAGTTGAGTGCACACATTGACAACCGTTCTGTTAGATAGCTGCGTTTTGGATTTAGAAGCAGATATTTCCCTGTGCTTATTGCCCTTTCTTCCATAGGCCGGTATTGGGCAGAAATCGCCTGTTTTGAGACTCTGCACAAAAAGGGTTTGCAGACTGGTGAATCCACACTCGGGTTTAACTCTGGAAGTTGAGTGCACACATTGACAACCGTTGTGTTAGATAGCTGCGTTTTGGATTTAGAAGTAGAAATTTCCCTGTGCTTACTGCCCTTTTTCCATAGGCCGGTATTGGGCTGAAAGAGCCGGTTTTGAGACTCTGCACAGAAACTGTTTGCAGACTGCTGAATCCACACACGGGTTTTATTCTGGAAGTTGAGTGCACACATTGACAACCGTTCTGTTAGATAGCTGCGTTTTCGATTTAGAAGCAGATATTTCCCTGTGCTTACTGCCCTTTCTTCCATAGGCCGGTTTTGGGCTGAAAACTCCTGTTTTGAGACTCTGCACAGAAAGTGTTTGCAGACTGCTGAATCCACACTCGGGTTTAACTCTGGAAGTGGAGTGCACACATTGACAACCGTTCTGTTAGATGGCTGCGTTTTGGATTTAGAAGCAGATATTCCCCTGTGCTTACTTCCTTTCTTCCATATGCCGGTATTGGGCTGAAAACGCCTGTTTTGAGACTCTGCACAGAAAGTGTTTGCAGACTGCTGAATCCACACACGGGTTTAACTCTGGAAGTTGAGTGCACACATTAACAACCGTTGTGTTAGATTGCTGCGTTTTGGATTTAGAAGCAGAAATTTCCCTGTGCTTACTGCCCTTTCTTCCATAGGACGGTATTGGGTTGAAAACGCCTGTTGTGAGACTCTTCACAGAGAGTGTTTGCAGCCTGCTGAATCCACACACGGGTTTAACTCTGGAAGTTGAGTGCATACATTGACAGCCGTTCTGTTATGTAGCTGCGTTTTGGATTTAGAAGCAGACATTTCCCTGTGCTTACTGCCCTTACTTCCATAGGCCGGTATTGGTCTGAAAACACCTGTTTTGAGACTCTGCACAGAAAGTGTTTGCAGACTGCTGAATCCACACCCGGCTTTAACTCTAGAAGTTGAGTGCACACAGTGGCAACCGTTCTGTTAGATAGCTGCGTTTTGGATTTAGAAGCACATATTTCCCTGTGCTTACTGCCCTTTCTTCCATAGGGCGGTATTGCGCTGAAAACACCTGTTTTGAGACTCTGCACAGAAAGTGTTTGCAGACTGCTGAATCCACACACGGGTTTAACTCTGGAAGTTGAGTGCACACATTGACAACCATTCTGTTAGATAGCTGCGTTTTGGATTTAGAAGCAGAAATTTCCCTGTGCTTACTGCCCTTTCTTCCATAGGCCGGTATTGGGCTGAAAACGCCTGTTTTGAGACTCTGCACAGAAAGTTTTTGCAGACTGCTGAATCCACACACGGGTTTAACTCTGGAAGTTGAGTGCTCACATTGACAACAGTTCTGTTAGGTAGCTGCGTTTTGGATTTAGAAGCAGATATTTCCCTGTGCTTACTGCCCTTTCTTCCATAGGCCGGTATTGGGCTGAAAACGCCTGTTTTGAGACTCTGCACAGAAACTGTTTGCAGACTTCTGAATCCACACACGGGTTTAATTCTGGAAGTTGAGTGCACACATTGACAACCGTTCTGTTAGATAGCTGCATTTTGGATTTAGAAGCAGATATTTCCCTGTGCTTACTGCCCTTTCTTCCATAGGCCGGTATTGGGCTGAAAACACCTGTTTTGAGACTCTGCACAGAAAGTGTTTGCAGACTGCTGAATCCACACACGGGTTTAACTCTGGAAGTTGAGTGCACACATCGACAACCGTTCTGTTAGATAGCTGTGTTTTGGATTTAGAAGCAGATATTCCCCTATGCTTACTTCCTTTCTTCCATATGCCGGTATTGGGCTGAAAACGCCTGTTTTGAGACTCTGCACAGAAACTGTTTGCAGACTGCTGAATCCACAGACGGGTTTGACTCTGGAAGTTGAGTACACACATTGACAACTGTTCTCTTAGATAGCTGCGTTATGGATTTAGAAGCAGATATTCCCCTGTGCTTACTTCCTTTCTTCCATATGCCGGTATTGGGCTGAAAACGCCTGTTTTGAGACTCTGCACAAAAAGGGTTTGTAGATTGGTGAATCCACACTCGGGGTTAACTCTGGAAGTTGAGTGCACACATTGACAACCGTTCTGTTAGAAAGCTGCGTTTTGGATTTAGAAGCAGAAATTTCCCTGTGCTTACTGCCCTTTCTTACATAGGCCGGTATAGGGCTGAAAACGCCTGTTTTGAGACTCAGCACAGAAAGTGTTTGCAGACTGCTGAATCCACACACGGGTTTAACTCTGGAATGTTGAGTGCACACATTGACAACCGTTCTGTTAGATAGCTGCGTTTTGGATTAAGAAGCAGATATTTCCCTGTTCTTACTGCTCTTTCTTCCATAGGCCGGTATTGGGATGAAATCGCCTGTTTTGAGACTCTGAACCGAAAGTGTTTGCAGACTGCTGAATCAACACACGGGTTTAACTCTGGAAGTTGAATGCACACATTGACAACCGTTCTGTTAGATAGCTGCGTTTTGGATTTAGAAGCAGATATTTCCCTGTGCTTACTGCCCTTTCTTCCATAGGCCGGTATTGGGCTGAAAACGCCTGTTTTGAGACTCTGCACAGAAAGTGTTTGCAGACTGCTGAATCCACACACGGGTTTAACTCTGGAAGTTGAGTGCACACATTGACAACCTTTCTGTTAGATTGCTGCGTTTTGGATTTAGAAGCAGATATTTCCCTGTGCTTACTGCCCTTTCTTCCATAGGCCGGTATTGGGCTGAAAACGCCTGTTTTGAGACTCTGCACAGAAAGTGTTTGCAGACTGTTGAATCCACACACGGGTTTAACTCTGGAAGTTGAGTGCACACATTGACAACCGTTCTGTTACATAGCTGCATTTTGGATTTAGAAGCAGATATTTCCCTGTGCTTAGTGGTCTTTCTTCCATAGGTCGGGATTGGGCTGAAAAGGCCTGTTTTGAGACTCTGCACAGAAAGTGTTTGCAGTCTGCTCAATCCACACACCGATTTAACTCTGGAAGTTGAGTGCACACATTGACAACCGTTCTGTTAGATTGCTGCGTTTTGGATTTAGAAGCAGATATTTCCCTGTGCTTACTGCCCTTTCTCCCATAGGCTGGTATTGGGCGGAAAACGCCTGTTTTGAGACTCTGCACAGAAACTGTTTGCAGACTGCTGAATCCACACACGGCTTTAATTCTGGAAGTTGAGTGCACACATTGACAACCGTTCTGTTAGATAGCTGCGTTTTGGATTTAGAAGCAGATATTCCCCTGTGCTTACTTCCTTTCTTCCATATGCCGGTATTGGGCTGAAAACACCTGTTTTGAGACTCTGCACAGAAAGTGTTTGCAGACTGCTGAATCGACAGACGGGTTTAACTCTGGAAGTTGAGTACACACATTGACAACCGTTCTGTTAGATAGCTGCGTTATGGATTTAGAAGCAGATATTCCCCTGTGCTTACTTCCTTTCTTCCTTATGCCAGTATTGGGCTGAAAACGCCTGTTTTGATACTCTGCACAAAAAGGGTTTGCAGACTGGTGAATCCACACTCGGGTTTAACTCTGGAAGTTGAGTGCACACATTGACAACCGTTCTGTTAGATAGCTGCGTTTTGGATTTAGAAGCAGAAATTTCCCTGTGCTTACTGCACTTTCTTCCATAGGCCGGTATTGGGCTGAAAACGCCTGTTTTGAGACTCTACACAGAAGGTGTTTGCAGTCTGCTCAATCCACACACCGATTTAACTCTGGAAGTTGTGTGCAAACATTGACAACCGTTCTGTTAGATAGCTGCGTTTTGGATATAGAAGCAGATATTTCCCTGTGCTTACTGCCCTTTCTTCCATGGGCCGGTATTGGGCTGAAAACGCCTGTTTTGAGACTCTGCACAGAAAGTGTTTGCAGACTGCTGAATCCACACACGGGTTTAACTCTGGAAGTTGAGTGCACACATTGACAACCGTTCTGTTAGATAGCTGCGTTTTGGATTAAGAAGAAGATATTTCCCTGTACTTACTGCCCTTTCTTGCATATCCCGGTATTGCGATGAAAACGCCTGTTTTGAGACTCTGCACAGAAAGTGTTTGCAGACTGCTGAATCCACACACGGGTTTAAATCTGGAAGTTGAGTGCACACATTGACAACCGTTCTGTTAGATAGCTGCGTTTTGGATTTAGAAGCACATATTTCCCTATGCTTACTGCCCTTTCTTTCATAGGCCGGTATTGGGCTGAAAACGCCTGTTTTGAGACTCTGCACAGAAAGTGTTTTCAGACTGCTGAATCCACACTCGGGTTTAACTCTGGAAGTTGAGTGCACACATTGACAACCGTTCTGTTAGATAGCTGCGTTTTAGATTTAGAAGCGGATATTTCCCTGTGCTTACTGCCCTTTCTCCCATAGGCTGGTATTGGGCGGAAAACGCCTGTTTTGAGACTCTGCTCAGAAACTGTTTGCAGACTGCTGAATCCACACACGAGTTTAATTCTGGAAGTTGAGTGAACACATTGACAACCGTTCTCTTAGATAACTGCGTTTTTGATTTAGAAGCAGATATTTCCCTGTGCTTGCTGCCCTTTCTTCCATAGGCCAGTATTGGGCTGAAAACTCCTGTTTTGAGACACTGCAGAGAAAGTGTTTGCAGACTGCTGAATCCACTCACAGGTTTAACTCTGGAAGTTGAGTGCACACATTGACAACCGTTCTGTTAGATAGCTGCGTTTTGGATTTAGAAGTAGAAATTTCCCTGTGCTTACTGCCCTTTTTCCATAGGCCGGTATTGGGCTGAAAGAGCCGGTTTTGAGACTCTGCACAGAAACTGTTTGCAGACTGCTGAATCCACACACGGGTTTTATTCTGGAAGTTGAGTGCACACATTGACAACCGTTCTGTTAGATAGCTGCGTTTTCGATTTAGAAGCAGATATTTCCCTGTGCTTACTGCCCTTTCTTCCATAGGCCGGTATTGGGCTGAAAACTCCTGTTTTGAGACTCTGCACAGAAAGTGTTTCCAGACTGCTGAATCCACACTCGGGTTTAACTCTGGAAGTTGAGTGCACACATTGACAACCGTTCTGTTAGATGGCTGCGTTTTGGATTTAGAAGCAGATATTCCCCTGTGCTTACTTCCTTTCTTCCATATGCCGGTATTGGGCTGAAAACGCCTGTTTTGAGACTCTGCACAGAAAGTGTTTGCAGACTGCTGAATCCACACACGGGTTTAACTCTGGAAGTTGAGTGCACACATTGACAACCGTTCTGTTAGATAGCTGCGTTTTGGATTTAGAAGCAGATATTTCCCTGTGCTTACTGCCCTTTCTTCCATAGGCCGGTATTGGGCTGAAAACGCCTGTTTTGAGACTCTGCACAGAAAGTGTTTGCAGACTTCTGAATCCACACACGGGTTTAACTCTGGAAGTTGAGTGCACACATTGACAACCATTCTGTTAGATAGCTGCGTTTTGGATTTAGAAGCACATATTTCCCTGCGCTTACTGCCCTTTCTTCCATAGGCTGGTATTGGGCTGAAAACGCCTGTTTTGAGACTCTGCACAGAAAGTGTTTGCAGACTGCTGAATCCACACTCGGGTTTAATTCTGGAAGTTGAGTGCACACATTAACAACCGTTGTGTTAGATTGCTGCGTTTTGGATTTAGAAGCAGAAATTTCCCTGTGCTTACTGCCCTTTCTTCCATAGGCCGGTATTGGGTTGAAAACGCCTGTTGTGAGACTCTTCACAGAGAGTGTTTGCAGCCTGCTGAATCCACACACGGGTTTAACTCTGGAAGTTGAGTGCATATATTGACAGCCGTTCTGTTATGTAGCTGCGTTTTGGATTTAGAAGCAGACATTTCCCTGTGCTTACTGCCCTTTCTTCCATAGGCCGGTATTGGTCTGAAAACACCTGTTTTGAGACTCTGCACAGAAAGTGTTTGCAGACTGCTGAATCCACACCCATCTTTAACTCTAGAAGTTGAGTGCACACAGTGACAACCGTTCTGTTAGATAGCTGCGTTTTGGATTTAGAAGCACATATTTCCCTGTGCTTACTGCCCTTTCTTCCATAGGGCGGTATTGCGCTGAAAACACCTGTTTTGAGACTCTGCACAGAAAGTGTTTGCAGACTGCTGAATCCACACACGGGTTTAACTCTGGAAGTTGAGTGCACACATTGACAACCATTCTGTTAGACAGCTGCGTTTTGGATTTAGAAGCAGAAATTTCCCTGTGCTTACTGCCCTTTCTTCCATAGGCCTGTATTGGGCTGAAAACGCCTGTTTTGAGACTCTGCACAGAAAGTGTTTGCAGACTGCTGAATCCACACACGGTTTTAACTCTGGAAGTTGAGTGCTCACATTGACAACAGTTCTGTTAGGTAGCTGCGTTTTGGATTTAGAAGCACATATTTCCCTGTGCTTACTGCCCTTTCTTCCATAGGCCGGTATTGGGCTGAAAACGCCTGTTTTGAGACTCTGCACAGAAACTGTTTGCAGACTGTGGAATCCACACACGGTTTTAATTCTGGAAGTTGAGTGCACACATTGACAACCGTTCTGTTAGATAGCTGCATTTTGGATTTAGAAGCAGATATTTCCCTGTGCTTACTGCCCTTTCTTCCATAGGCCGATATTGGGCTGAAAACTCCTGTTTTGAGACTCTGCACTGAAAGTGTTTGCAGACTGCTGAATCCACACACGGGTTTAACTCTGGAAGTTGAGTGCACACATCGACAACCGTTCTGTTAGATAGCTGTGTTTTGGATTTAGAAGCAGATATTCCCCTGTGCTTACTTCCTTTCTTCCATATGCCGGTATTGGGCTGAAAACGCCTGTTTTGAGACTCTGCACAGAAACTGTTTGCAGACTGCTGAATCCACAGACGGGTTTGACTCTGGAAGTTGAGTACACACATTGACAACTGTTCTCTTAGATAGCTGCGTTATGGATTTAGAAGCAGATATTCCCCTGTGCTTACTTCCTTTCTTCCATATGCCGGTATTGGGCTGAAAACGCCTGTTTTGAGACTCTGCACAAAAAGGGTTTGTAGACTGGTGAATCCACACTCGGGGTTAACTCTGGAAGTTGAGTGCACACATTGACAACCGTTCTGTTAGAAAGCTGCGTTTTGGATTTAGAAGCAGAAATTTCCCTGTGCTTACTGCCCTTTCTTACATAGGCCGGAATTGGGCTGAAAACACCTGTTTTGAGACTCAGCACAGAAAGTGTTTGCAGACTGCTGAATCCACACACGGGTTTAACTCTGGAATGTTGAGTGCACACATTGACAACCGTTCTGTTAGATAGCTGCGTTTTGGATTAAGAAGCAGATATTTCCCTGTTCTTACTGCTCTTTCTTCCATAGGCCGGTATTAGGATGAAATCGCCTGTTTTGAGACTCTGAACCGAAAGTGTTTGCAGACTGCTGAATCAACACACGGGTTTAACTCTGGAAGTTGAATGCACACATTGACAACCGTTCTGTTAGATAGCTGCGTTTTGGATTTAGAAGCAGATATTTCCCTGTGCTTACTGCCCTTTCTTCCATAGGCCGGTATTGGGCTGAAAACGCCTGTTTTGAGACTCTGCACAGAAAGTGTTTGCAGACTGCTGAATCCACACACGGGTTTAACTCTGGAAGTTGAGTGCACACATTGACAACCTTTCTGTTAGATTGCTGCGTTTTGGATTTAGAAGCAGATATTTCCCTGTGCTTACTGCCCTTTCTTCCATAGGCCAGTATTGGGCTGAAAACGCCTGTTTTGAGACTCTGCACAGAAAGTGTTTGCAGACTGTTGAATCCACACACGGGTTTAACTCTGGAAGTTGAGTGCACACATTGACAACCGTTCTGTTACATAGCTGCATTTTGGATTTAGAAGCAGATATTTCCCTGTGCTTAGTGGTCTTTCTTCCATAGGTCGGGATTGGGCTGAAAAGGCCTGCTTTGAGACTCTGCACAGAAAGTGTTTTCAGTCTGCTCAATCCACACACCGATTTAACTCTGGAAGTTGAGTGCACACATTGACAACCGTTCTGTTAGATAGCTGCGTTTTGGATTTAGAAGCAGATATTTCCCTGTGCTTACTGCCCTTTCCTCCATATGCTGGTAATGGGCTGAAAACTCCTGTTTTGAGACTCTGCACAGAAAGTGTTTGCAGACTGCTGAATCCACACACGGGTTTAACTCTGGAAGTTGAGTGCACACATTGACAACCGTTCTGTTAGATAGCTGCGTTTTGGATTTAGAAGAAGATATTTCCCTGTGCTTACTGCCCTTTCTTCCATAGGCCGGTATTGGGATGAAAACGCCTGTTTTGAGACTCTGCACAGAATGTGTTTGCAAACTGCTGAATCCACACGCGGGATTAACTCTGGAAGTTGAGTGCACACATTGACAACCATTCTGTTAGATAGCTGCGATTTGGATTTAGAAGCACATATTTCCCTATGCTTGCTGCCCTTTCTTCCATAGGCCGGTATTGGGCGGAAAACGCCTGTTTTGAGACTCTGCACAGAAAGTGTTTTCAGACTGCTGAATCCACACTCGGGTTTAACTCTGGAAGTTGAGTGCACACATTGACAACCGTTCTGTTAGAGAGCTGCGTTTTAGATTTAGAAGCGGATATTTCCCTGTGCTTACTGCCCTTTCTCCCATAGGCTGGTATTGGGTGGAAAACGCCTGTTTTGAGACTCTGCACAGAAACTGTTTGCAGACTGCTGAATCCACACACGGCTTTAATTCTGGAAGTTGAGTGCACACATTGACAACCGTTCTGTTAGATAGCTGCGTTTTGGATTTAGAAGCAGATATTCCCCTGTGCTTACTTCCTTTCTTCCATATGCCGGTATTGGGCTGAAAACACCTGTTTTGAGACTCTGCACAGAAAGTGTTTGCAGACTGCTGAATCGACAGACGGGTTTAACTCTGGAAGTTGAGTACACACATTGACAACCGTTCTGTTAGATAGCTGCGTTTTGGATTTAGAAGCAGATATTCCCCTGTGCTTACTTCCTTTCTTCCTTATGCCAGTATTGGGCTGAAAACGCCTGTTTTGATACTCTGCACAAAAAGGGTTTGCAGACTGGTGAATCCACACTCGGGTTTAACTCTGGAAGTTGAGTGCACACATTGACAACCGTTCTGTTAGATAGCTGCGTTTTGGATTAAGAAGCAGATATTTCCCTGTTCTTACTGCTCTTTCTTCCATAGGCCGGTATTGGGATGAAATCGCCTGTTTTGAGACTCTGAACCGAAAGTGTTTGCAGACTGCTGAATCAACACACGGGTTTAACTCTGGAAGTTGAATGCACACATTGACAACCGTTCTGTTAGATAGCTGCGTTTTGGATTTAGAAGCAGATATTTCCCTGTGCTTACTGCCCTTTCTTCCATAGGCCGGTATTGGGCTGAAAACGCCTGTTTTGAGACTCTGCACAGAAAGTGTTTGCAGACTGCTGAATCCACACACGGGTTTAACTCTGGAAGTTGAGTGCAGACATTGACAACCTTTCTGTTAGATTGCTGCGTTTTGGATTTAGAAGCAGATATTTCCCTGTGCTTACTGCCCTTTCTTCCATAGGCCAGTATTGGGCTGAAAACGCCTGTTTTGAGACTCTGCACAGAAAGTGTTTGCAGACTGTTGAATCCACACACGGGTTTAACTCTGGAAGTTGAGTGCACACATTGACAACCGTTCTGTTACATAGCTGCATTTTGGATTTAGAGGCAGATATTTCCCTGTGCTTAGTGGTCTTTCTTCCATAGGTCGGGATTGGGCTGAAAAGGCCTGTTTTGAGACTCTGCACAGAAAGTGTTTGCAGTCTGCTCAATCCACACACCGATTTAACTCTGGAAGTTGAGTGCACACATTGACAACCATTCTGTTAGATAGCTGCGTTTTTGATTTAGAAGCAGATATTTCCCTGTGCTTACTACCCTTTCCTCCATATGCTGGTAATGGGCTGAAAACGCCTGTTTTGAGACTCTGCACAGAAAGTGTGTGCAGACTGCTGAATCCACACACGGGTTTAACTCTGGAAGTTGAGTGCACACATTGACAACCGTTCTGTTAGATAGCTGCATTTTGGATTTAGAAGCGGATATTTCCCTGTGCTTACTGCCCTTTCTTCCATAGGCCGGTATTGGGATGAAAACGCCTGTTTTGAGACTCTGCACAGAATGTGTTTGCAAACTGCTGAATCCACACACGGGTTTAACTCTGGAAGTTGAGTGCACACATTGACAACCATTCTGTTAGATAGCTGCGATTTGGATTTAGAAGCACATATTTCCCTGTGCTTGCTGCCCTTTCTTCCATAGGCCGGTATTGGGCGGAAAACGCCTGTTTTGAGACTCTGCACAGAAAGTGTTTTCAGACTGCTGAATCCACACTCGGGTTTAACTCTGGAAGTTGAGTGCACACATTGACAACCGTTCTGTTAGATAGCTGCCTTTTAGATTTAGAAGCGGATATTTCCCTGTGCTTACTGCCCTTTCTCCCATAGGCTGGTATTGGGCGGAAAACGCCTGTTTTGAGACTCTGCACAGAAACTGTTTGCAGACTGCTGAATCCACACACGGCTTTAATTCTGGAAGTTGAGTGCACACATTGACAACCGTTCTGTTAGATAGCTGCGTTTTGGATTTAGAAGCAGATATTCCCCTGTGCTTACTTCCTTTCTTCCATATGCCGGTATTGGGCTGAAAACACCTGTTTTGAGACTCTGCACAGAAAGTGTTTGCAGACTGCTGAATCGACAGACGGGTTTAACTCTGGAAGTTGAGTACACACATTGACAACCGTTCTGTAGATAGCTGCATTATGGATTTAGAAGCAGATATTCCCCTGTGCTTACTTCCTTTCTTCCTTATGCCAGTATTGGGCTGAAAACGCCTGTTTTGATACTCTGCACAAAAAGGGTTTGCAGACTGGTGAATCCACACTCGGGTTTAACTCTGGAAGTTGAGTGCACACATTGACAACCGTTCTGTTAGATAGCTGCGTTTTGGATTTAGAAGCAGAAATTTCCCTGTGCTTACTGCACTTTCTTCCATAGGCCGGTATTGGGCTGAAAACGCCTGTTTTGAGACTCTGCACAGAAGGTGTTTGCAGTCTGCTCAATCCACACACCGATTTAACTCTGGAAGTTGTGTGCAAACATTGCCAACCGTTCTGATAGATAGCTGCGTTTTGGATTTAGAAGCAGATAATTCCCTGTGCTTACTGCCCTTTTTCCATAGGACGGTATTGGTCTGAAAACACCTGTTTTGAGACTCTGCAAAGAAAGTGTTTCCAGACTACTGAATCCACACACGGCTTTAACTCTGGAAGTTGAGGGCACACATTGACAACCGCTCTGTTAGATAGCTGCGTTTTGGATTTAGAAGAAGATATTTCCCAGTGCTTACTGCCCTTTCTTCCATATGCCGGTATTGGGATGAAAACGCCTGTTTTGAGACTCTGCACAGAAAGTGGTTGCAGACTGCTGAATCCACACACGGGTTTAACTCTGGAAGTTGAGTGCACACACTGACAACCGTTCTGTTAGATAGCTGCGTTTACGATTTAGAAGCACATATTTCCCTGTGCTTACTGCCCTTTCTTCCATAGGCCGGTATTGGGATGAAAACGCCTGTTTTGAGACTCTGCACAGAAAGTGTTTTCAGACTGCTGAATCCACACTCGGGTTTAACTCTGGAAGTTGAGTCCACACATTGACAACCGTTCTGTTAGATAGCTGTGTTTTAGATTTAGAAGCGGATATTTCCCTGTGCTTACTGCCCTTTCTTCCATAGGCTGGTAATGGGCGGAAAACGCCTGTTTTGAGACTCTGCACAGAAACTGTTTGCAGACTGCTGAATCCACACACGGGTTTAATTCTGGAAGTTGAGTGAACACATTGACAACCGTTCTGTTAGATAGCTGCGTTTTGGATATAGAAGCCGATATTTCCCTGTGCTTGCTGCCCTTTCTTCCATAGGCCGGGATTGGGCTGAAAACTCCTGTTTTGAGAATCTGCAGAGAAAGTGTTTGCAGACTGCTGAATCCACACACAGGTTTAACTCGGGAAGTTGAGTGCACACATTGACAACCGTTCTGTTAGATAGCTGCGTTATGGATTTAGAAGCAGATATTCCCCTGTGCTTACTTCCTTTCTTCCATATGCCGGTATTGGGCTGAAAACGCCTGTTTTGAGACTCTGCACAGAAAGTGTTTGCAGACTGCTGAATCCACAGACGGGTTTAACTCTGGAAGTTGAGTGCACACATTGACAACCGTTCTGTTAGATAGCTGCGTTTTGGATTTAGAAGCAGATATTTCCCTGTGCTTACTGCCCTTTCTTCCATAGGCAGGTATTGGGCTGAAAACGCCTGTTTTGAGACTCTGCACAGAAAGTGTTTGCAGACTGCTGAATCCACACACGGGTTTAACTCTGGAAGTTGAGTGCACACATTGACAACCGTTCTGTTAGATAGCTGCGTTTTGGAATTAGAAGCAGATACTTCCCTGTGCTTACTGCCCTTTTTCCATAGGCTGGTATTGGTCTGAAAACACCTGTTTTGAGACTCTGCACAGAAAGTGTTTGCAGACTGCTGAATCAACCCACGGGTTTAATTCTGGAAGTTGAGTGCACACATTGACAACCGTTCTGTTAGATAGCTGCGTTTTCGATTTAGAAGCAGATATTTCCCTGTGCTTACTGCCCTTTCTACCATAGGCCGGCATTGGTCTGAAAACTCCTGTTTTGAGACTCTGCACAGAAAGTGTTTGCAGACTGCTGAATCCACACTCGGGTTTAACTCTGGAAGTTGAGTGCACACATTGACAACCGTTCTATTAGATGGCTGCGTTTTGGATTTAGAAGCAAATATTCCCCTGTGCTTACTTCCTTTCTTCCATATGCCGGTATTGGGCTGATAACGCCTGTTTTGAGACTGTGCACAGAAAGTGTTTGCAGACTGCTGAATCCACACACGGGTTTAACTCTGGAAGTTGAGTGCACACATTGACAACCGTTCTGTTAGATAGCTGCATTTTGGATTTAGAAGCGGATATTTCCCTGTGCTTACTGCCCTTTCTTCCATAGGCCGGTATTGGGATGAAAACGCCTGTTTTGAGACTCTGCACAGAATGTGTTTGCAAACTGCTGAATCCACACACGGGTTTAACTCTGGAAGTTGAGTGCACACATTGACAACCATTCTGTTAGATAGCTGCGATTTGGATTTAGAAGCACATATTTCCCTGTGCTTGCTGCCCTTTCTTCCATAGGCCGGTATTGGGCGGAAAACGCCTGTTTTGAGACTCTGCACAGAAAGTGTTTTCAGACTGCTGAATCCACACTCGGGTTTAACTCTGGAAGTTGAGTGCACACATTGACAACCGTTCTGTTAGATAGCTGCCTTTTAGATTTAGAAGCGGATATTTCCCTGTGCTTACTGCCCTTTCTCCCATAGGCTGGTATTGGGCGGAAAACGCCTGTTTTGAGACTCTGCACAGAAACTGTTTGCAGACTGCTGAATCCACACACGGCTTTAATTCTGGAAGTTGAGTGCACACATTGACAACCGTTCTGTTAGATAGCTGCGTTTTGGATTTAGAAGCAGATATTCCCCTGTGCTTACTTCCTTTCTTCCATATGCCGGTATTGGGCTGAAAACACCTGTTTTGAGACTCTGCACAGAAAGTGTTTGCAGACTGCTGAATCGACAGACGGGTTTAACTCTGGAAGTTGAGTACACACATTGACAACCGTTCTGTAGATAGCTGCATTATGGATTTAGAAGCAGATATTCCCCTGTGCTTACTTCCTTTCTTCCTTATGCCAGTATTGGGCTGAAAACGCCTGTTTTGATACTCTGCACAAAAAGGGTTTGCAGACTGGTGAATCCACACTCGGGTTTAACTCTGGAAGTTGAGTGCACACATTGACAACCGTTCTGTTAGATAGCTGCGTTTTGGATTTAGAAGCAGAAATTTCCCTGTGCTTACTGCACTTTCTTCCATAGGCCGGTATTGGGCTGAAAACGCCTGTTTTGAGACTCTGCACAGAAGGTGTTTGCAGTCTGCTCAATCCACACACCGATTTAACTCTGGAAGTTGTGTGCAAACATTGCCAACCGTTCTGATAGATAGCTGCGTTTTGGATTTAGAAGCAGATAATTCCCTGTGCTTACTGCCCTTTTTCCATAGGACGGTATTGGTCTGAAAACACCTGTTTTGAGACTCTGCAAAGAA